>NW_017729025.1:44309624-44311783 GCF_001723915.1 Gavialis gangeticus | reverse complement strand
TATAACATTTGTGGAGGTGCAGGTATAAGATCCAGGAATGGTGACGGTTCTGTTGTAGGGTGTAGTTATTGTGTGTGGGGGGGGGGGGGGGGATGTGTTGGCAGGTTTTGCATTCCCTGTCCTGGCATGATCTAAATTCATGTGTGGTTTAGGTCATAGGGAGTTTTCTTCTGGTGATGAGGTTAGCAAGGTTCACTGCTGTTTAAAGGCTAAGATGGATGGTGCTGGGAAGTTCTCTTCAAGAATTGGGTCTTCATCTAGTATGGATTGTAATTGTTTGAGGATTTTCTTTGTAGGTTCCAGGGAAGGGGATGTGTCATAACTAATGGTGTGTGATTTGTGGGGATTTTCTCTTTGTACTGCAGCAAATCTTCATGTGATATCCATGTGGCTCTTTCAAAAATAAGATCTATCTCTCTGGAGGAGTGTCTTTGTTGACTGAAGGCATTTTTGAGATTTGTGAGGTGGTGACCATGGGTATTCTCCTCGCTGCTAATTTGGTGGTACCGGAGAGCGTGGCTGTAAATTAAAGCTTTCATGGTGTGTTTAGGGTGGTTGCTGGCTCTCTGTAGATATGTATGTTGGTCCATGGGTTTCTTATATATGGTGATTTGAATTTTACCATATTGGATATTGATCACAGTGTCCAAAACAGAAATGCCAGTGTTAGAGTATTCAAGTGATATTCTGATGGAGGGGTGATGATTGTTGAATTTTTGGTGGAAATGAATTAGACTGCAGGGTTTCATTCCAAATGATGGAGATATCATTTAAGTATCTCACATATAGTAAGGGTTTGATGGTGCCGTCCTCAAGGAATTCTTCTTCTAGGTGGGCAATAAAAAGGTTGGTATATTGTAGAGCCATTTTGGTGCCCATAGCTGTGCCCATGGTCTGGAGGAAGTGTTGGTTGTTGAAACTGAAGTTGTGAGTAAGGATGAAGTATAAGAGTTCAGCGATATCCTGAGGTCTGTTATCTGAGTTGTAATCTAGCTCTGGTAGATATCTGAGACATGCTTGGATACCATCCTGCTGTGGGATGTTGGTATATAAGCTGGTGACATCCACAGTGGCTAAGAGGGTGTTGCTGGGAAGGTGGTCTATGTTTCTGAGTTTTCATAGGAAGTCTGTTATGTCTTGAATGAAATTTGGTCTTTGGGTGATGAGTAGTTTTAAGATGGATTTGATGGAACTTAATATTTCTTCTGTTAGGGTTCCATGGTTTGAAATGATAGGTCTGCTGGGGTTTTCTTGTTTGTGTATTTTAGGGATCAGGCAAAAAGCCCCTGGATTAGGTAGTGTAGAGATCAAGGTCTGAACCAAGAGTCTGGACCCGATGATCTCACAAGTTCCCTTCCTGTCCTAATGTCTATGAAATCTATGAAGTTTTTCTTGTAGTTCTGATGGAAACAATGTGATGGTGGCTTTGAGGAGAAAACAGGAGTGAGATCTTCCTCTAGTTTTATATACTAGGTAGTGTCATACAGTCTGACCTCTTTTATGTAGCCATCATGGTTAAGGATAACTGTAGCTCCTCCTTTATCTGCTGGTTGTATTACAATTTGGTAGTTGGACCTTAGAGTTTCTATGGCCCTTATTTCTCAGAGGGAGAAGTTGTTATAATGGTGTTTGTTGCTGAGTATTTCATTGTTCAGCCAAGAAGGACACTTCTCCAGAGAGAGAGATCGCACTTTTGAAAGAGCACATGAAGATTTGCTGCAGGACAAAAAGAAAATCCCCACAAATTGCACACCATTAGTTATGACATATCACCCTTCCCTGGAACCTACGGGGAAAATCCTCAAACAGTTACAACCCATACTAGTTGAAGACCCAATTCTTGAAGAGAACTTCCCAGCACCACCTATCGTAGCCTTTAAACAGCACTGAACCTTGCTAACCTCATCACCAGAAGAAAACTCCCTATGACCTAGACTACACATGGACTTAGATCATGCCAGGACAAGGAATGCAAAACCTGCCAACACATCTCCACCACCCCCACAATAACTACAACCCCCACAACAGAAACATCACCATTCCTAGATCTTACATCTGCACCTCCGGAAGTGTTTATATACAGAGATCCAGGGTTTCCCTAATAAAAAGTCACAAATTCTCTGATAAATCCCCCAAAATCCGTGATAAAAATTAAAGTT
>NW_017729025.1:44308442-44309234 GCF_001723915.1 Gavialis gangeticus | reverse complement strand
GGGGGATGGGGATGCATGTGGCAGCTACCACCACCACCACCACCACCGCACCAGGAATTCTGTGGTTTTCTTGATTTTTCTGTGGGAAACGGAAAACCTGGATCCCTGGTTATATATCTCATCCAGTGTACCAAATGCCCTGATGGAAAATATGTAGGAATAACCAAACAACTACACACCAGAATGAATGCATGCTGAAAATCTATCAAAGACAAGAATACCCAATTACCTGTGGGTGCACATTTCTCACAAGACAATCATTCCTCTCTGATCTCTCAGTTCTACTCCTCAAAGGGAACTTACAAAACACATTTCATAGGCCGGCCCATGAACTTCACTTCATAAATCTACTAGATACACAAAAACATAGACTCAATATAGATACCTGATTTATGAGACATCACAACCTGCCTGACTCACTAGGTAACTGACCCTTTACATTATTTTTCCCCTACCTTCTCTCCCCTACCCTTCCCCCCTTCTATGCCCCTTGTCTTCCCATATGCCTGAAGAAGGGTGATTGCACCTGAAAGCTTGTTAATAACTTTTTCCCAATGACTCACTTGGTCTAATAAAAGATATCACATCTACTCGAAGAACCTTGCCTGCCTATGTCCTTGGACCAACACGGCTACAACCAAAAACCCCTACTATTCTTACTACACAGTAGCTCAGTTCATGTCTGGCAATGCTGCTGCACAGTAGTAACAAGCTAATGCACAGTAAGCATCTCGTACCCTTGTTTTAATTATCAGTAGCACATTTTTTCCTCAGAAATTTATATTAATACAA
>NW_017729025.1:44293180-44303442 GCF_001723915.1 Gavialis gangeticus | reverse complement strand
TCTACTCCTCAAAGGGAACTTACAAAACACGTTTCATAGGCCGGCCCATGAACTTCACTTCATAAATCTACTAGATACACAAAATCATAGACTCAATATAGATACCTGATTTATGAGACATCACAACCTGCCTGACTCACTAGGTAACTGACCCTTTACATTATTTTTCCCCTACCTTCTCTCCCCTACCCTTCCCCCCTTCTATGCCCCTTGTCTTCCCATATGCCTGAAGAAGGGTGATTGCACCTGAAAGCTTGTTAATAACTTTTTCCCAATGACTCACTTGGTCTAATAAAAGATATCACATCTACTCGAAGAACCTTGCCTGCCTATGTCCTTGGACCAACACGGCTACAACCAAAAACCCCTACTATTCTTACTACACAGTAGCTCAGTTCATGTCTGGCAATGCTGCTGCACAGTAGTAACAAGCTAATGCACAGTAAGCATCTCGTACCCTTGTTTTAATTATCAGTAGCACATTTTTTCCTCAGAAATTTATATTAATACAAGGCAAGAAATTATACAAGGTAAGAATTTATATTAATACAAGGCAACATTTTTTTGCCTGGCAAAACTATTTTTCGTCTTCAGGAAACACTGAATATGTAGGCAAGCATAGTTTCCAGTAAGTGAGCTTAGGTCCTTCCACATGTGTTACTAACCCCAGATATTAGATGGTAATCTAAAGCAGTAAATCTAAACCAGTAGTTCCCAGCCTTTTTAAGACTCCCCTGTAACTTTTTGGAATGAAGTGGCACCTCATTTCAAAATCTAATTTGACTTCTATTTTGACTATGAAAAAATATTAGAGGTAGGTATGTAGAACATAGAAAATAACAGAGCAGAGAATTCTTTTGTTGCAAAGAACTTAGAAGGAACCCAACAGATCACAATATGTTTGACATTTTGGATTCCTTTTTCAAATCTCTGCATTTATCTTGTGAATCATGTGCACATGTTTGTACACAACAATTCTAACATTGAACAGTATCCCACAGCACCATGTTTGAGAATCACTGATCCAAGCCAATGATCTAGAAGTGAACAGCTTGCTTTCTTCTCAGCAAATATATCCCTCTGTATTTTGTTTTCTAAGAATTAATTTACTTATGAGACAGACTTTCTTATTTTATGGAGTTTCTGTATCCACTTCACTTTTTTCATAGGGACTGCATAATCCTATGTTACGAATTACACTCTTAAGGCCACGTGCAGTTCGCTCTAGGCTGGGGCAATGATCACGCAGAGCAAGTATCCAAAGTCAGATACAGAATCTTTATTCGCTTGAGCGAGGTGCCTCCGCAGAGGGACCCCGCCTACTAGTTATAATACTTTTTTATACTTTGTAAGTGCGTCAGTGTTAGTTCGTGATTAGCTCGTGCTCGTAAAAATACCCAATCATCTATTAACTAAATCACTATTCTATCCAATCAAGTGGCACTGTGAGTGTGAACACCAAAGTTTAACTCTCGTGACTACATGCCCCATATATTTTGTCTCAAGATGTTTCTTTATCTTACAAAAATAATCCATGCCCGACTTTCAAGGTTCCCCTGTTGACGAGACTCCTCTGTTGACTGAATTCAGCTAGTTTCATATCTTATCAGTAACCCTCACACAGTACCCCTCTTCCCTCCCAGCCGTCTCGTAAGTGCTGTGTGCACTTTTATGAAATGGAGGCTAAAGGACAAAGAAATGGCCTCACTTTTAGCATTACAAAGCCTTGCTTTTAGCCCTACAAGATTCATATACAACACCTAGTTGTTCAAATTCTTATGTCTTCTTTTTGAACATTAGACAAAAACTTGCTCTGTTGTTATAATTTTGTAGCAAAACCCCCAGTTTTTTGATTGACCACATAGTCCTGCTGTATTTTCCACTTTGGGTGGCTTAAGCACCTAGTTTGTACTGTGGATATGTTTTCTTTAGCTTTTTGCTTTTCAGTGGTATCTACCAATTGGTTCATTTGGGCTGCTAAGGTGTTGTTGTGTTGGTGTCCTTTTATATGCTGAATATGTAATGAGGCGGGATATTTTTGAATCCACTCCCATATCACTTGCCAATCTTCCTTTTGGGCCATATCTTTACCATCTGCAGTATGCCAATTTGTTTATTCCAATTGCGGCTCCAATGCATTAGGGCTTTGGCACAGAAATCTGAGTCAGTGTACACCCATAACTCTTCTCCAAGGGGGTACTGCTGCTCGAGTAATTCCTTGATAGCCCTTACCTCTGCGGGTTGAGCTGAGAAACCTGCAGACAGGAGGCCCCCTATCTGATGTTCATTTAGATTTACCACTCCATACCCTGTGTATCTCTTACCCTTTTCAAAACTGGAGCTCCCATCTGTGAACCAGACATGGTCAGGCTGATCCCTCACTGCTGGATTTTCATTCAGTGGCAGAGCTTCAGTTACCCCAGTGCCTTCCTGGCCTGGGTTCACATCAGGGCACTCATGCCTTGTACCTTCTATTAAGAGGGCAAAGGGAAGTGAATCTATTTTGGCTTGAGTTTCATGTCTCACACCTCTCCCAGTTAAAAACAAAGCCCACTGAGCAATCTGAGTATTAGAGACCTTAGACCCTGTCAATGTCCCTGACAGGATATACTTCAGGGGTGAATGATGTGTTTGGATAATTACTGGGGCCATTTCAGTCAGTCTTTCAAATTTTTTCACTGCCCATACTGGAGCCAAATACACTCTTTCACACTGGTTGAAGTCCGTCTCTGGCCCGGTCAGTTTCTGTGACTCGTAGGCTACAGGCACCAGTTTGTTGTCTGAATCCTTTTGCAACAGGACAGCTGAAAGGGCTTGCTCTGTTGTAGATTTAGTATAAAAGGGTTTGGCTGGGTTTGGGTATGCTAGTGCTGGTGCAGTAACCAGGGCTTCTTTTAGTAGGCAAAAGGCCTTTTTTTCCCCCCATTCCCATTTCACCTTCTTTTTTAGCAATTTCCAGAGAGGCTGTGTAATTTCAGCAAACTGGTGTATATAGGAGTGAAGGAAGTTAAACCCTCCCAGCAATACCTGTAGGGAGTGGGGATCTATGGGGACTGGCATGTTTGATAGAGCCTTGATCTTATGAAGGTCTATCTTCTTCCCTTCTACCCCCTATCTTACACCTAAGTACATCACCTCCTGAGTCACTAACTGGGCCTTTGGTCTGCTGACCTTGAATCCAGTTTTCTGGATCAAAGTCAGCACCTTTTTGGTCCAATCTGTGACCTCCTGCTCTTGGTCCCCCCCAGATTAGAACGTCATCCACATAGGATATTACCTTGTCCTGGCCTGTTTTGCCTAGGTTGTGCAACTTGCTCACCACATGGTGGTGAGCAATAGCTGGGGCATTACGGAAACCCTGCAGAACGTGTGTAAAGGTGTATTGCTTTCCCTTGAAGGTAAAAGCCTTTTCCAGGATTCCAGATGTCAGGGAACAGCAAAGAAGCAGTTGGCTAAGTCTGTAACAGAGAACCATCAAGGACTTTCTTGCACTCTGCTGAGCCTAGCTGGCATGTCAGCTACAATTGCAGCCATAGGACGTGTCCCTTTATTAATGGCTCTATAATCTACAGTCAGTCTCCATGATTCTTTGTCCACTTTAAGGACAGGCCATATTGGGGAATTAAATTCTGAGTGGGTTTCAATTAACACTCCTTGCTTCAGCAGGTCCTCAATGGTTGCCTGTATAGCCTCCTCAGCCTGCTTTGGAAAATTATACTGTTTCTGAGGAGGAACTAGGTCACTCACAATCTTTACACAAGCATCAATCCTGCCACAGTCACTTTTGCTTTTTGCCCGTACATCCGGGAATTGCTGCACCCATTCATCTCATATCAAAATTAATTACCCCTATACCTCTACACCATTCCAGTTTCCAGTAAGGGTTAGTTTTTATGGTTTCTGTAACCCCCCCAGGCTTTCCACACCACCCCATTTGCCAGGTCTACGACCAGCCTTCATGGCTGAACAGGGGAGCTCCCAGGATTAACAGTTTAATGGATCCTTCCTGCTGAACCCCTCCTATCCTGATTTTATACTGCCCCTCTGGGAAATGGATGCAGATTATTACATCTTTACAAACCATACCTGTAGTTTCCTGTCCTGTGAAAGAGTGCAGAGTTATCTGTCCATTATTATGTTGATTTAAATCCCATCTCTTCCCAAAGACATTTAATGCAGCCCCGGTATCCAGAAGAGCACTGGTTTGCCCCTGTTTTCCCACTGTAACGAGTATTCTGGGTCTCCCTCCTGGATCCCAATTTAGAGTGCCCAGTTTTACCCACAAGCCTGGGCTCTGCTCATGGGTTCCATTACGGGGTCCCCATCAGCAATCCTCTGATACCGGTGCTGTAGCCGCAATCCCGGTGACATGGAAGGCTGCCCCCCGTCCCTTGCTATCACGACTGCTCTCTCTTGCACTTAGTTCCACCATCCTTTCAGTTAATTCATACAAGGGTCTCTGGTTCCATTTCTCCTTGGGTTCCCCATGCTGCATTAAAAATTTCCATATGGTACCCCGAACCCCATTATACTCCTCCCTACTGTCATATCGGTGGTAGTTGGGATGGTTATTGGGGTGGAAATTGGGCCTTTGGGTCCTTCACTCCAAATCAGGGTAGGTACTCTCATTTGTGTATGTTATGACTCTGTGGTTTGGTGCTCTGTTAGTTTCGGTTTGGGGCTGGAGAACTGCCACCACCCGCCCCTTGCCTACCACCCAGCCTCTCTGCATCTTGGGCTTTGGCAAGGATTTCCCCCAGAGTATAATTCCAGGTTTCCCTAAGTGGCCCCATTAACGCTACAATGGATCGGTGCATTCCCTCCTGCACCTCCTTCCAGAATCCAGGGGGATAATGTTTCTGATCTCAGGGGTCCTATTTCCTGCCTTACCTATGGGCAAGACTGTCCCAGACAACAACCCTAACATCACACACCTAATTACATAATCCCCAACTGGCTTCCCAGGGTTTTGGCTGCTAGCCCCAAATTGTCCCCTGAAGGTTTTCCTCCCAGTATTCACTCCCAAATCCAGTATACTCCAGTGGATTGAGTCCCCCCTAATGCCATCTTCCTGGTTTATGACTGCCATAATTTCTGGGGTAGCACAGGTTCTTATTAAACGGTGCCACTCCCGGGTATCTAGGGCTTCATGTTCCACTACTTGGAGTGATTTCTGCAGACACTGCCCCAAATTTTTTATATTAGTAGGCCCCAGTGTTTTACCTAGGGCAGATAAATCTGCCCTACTAAGGGGAACTGTGATCTGTGTGGTTTGGCTGGGGTTTCCCTGTGTATCCCTGATTATGGAGGTCCGTGTGACTGCGCATACCTCAGGCCTTGGTTCTGTCTCCTCCTTGGACTCGCAGTCCTGAAGGGAGGGGTACAGTGCATGGCGTGGTCCCCCTTCCCCATTCCTGGTTTCTCCCTGTATGAAAACAGCCACCTGTAAGCTGCGCTCCTAGAGTTCTTGCTTTAAGCGGGTGCTAGTTTCCTCACAGGGCCCATGATTAGTTTTGGCTTCTTTGTCAGATTGTTCTTTTACCATGGTTTTTACCAGGTTTTGCAAGGCCTCCCAGCTTGCTTTTTCCTGATCAAGTGACTCTAATTGTTGGGCCTGATTCAGATTTGTGTCTCTTAATATCTCATTTTCCTGTTCCAAATTACGAAGGAGGCTTTTCAATATTTGGTTATTCAGTTCAAATTGTGAATATTTGTCCCTCAGAGCCTGATTTTGAATTTCCTTTTCCTTAGTTTCAGAGGCTCTTTGGGTTTTTTCTTCAATTGCTGTTTTCACAGCATACCACAGTAGCCAAACTGCAGTACTGTGCTGTCTCTGGGCTGATGGCTTTTCACAGAGACAAAATTTCTCAAATTGAACCTCAGTATCATTCAGGGAGAACCCTGGAAAACACACATCCTCCCTCCAAGGAGAAGGACGCTCTTTCAGGATCTCCCTGGGCAAGAGGGAGACCTCTTCCTTTTTCACCCACTTTGCCCCATGCTCATTAATGCCTGGCATGGGGGTCTTCTTCCTGAACATACTGGTTATTTCTCAGTCCTACCACAACAACAACAACGACACTGATAACAACAAAGAAAGTGCTGTGAGTGCTCGGGCTCCTGTCCTGCAGGAGTTCCCCTTAACAATGCTGACCCTACACTGGGTATTACCATCCCCTTAGGTGACAACTAAATCCAGACCCTTCTTGAGTCTACCCACCCCCTTGGGTGAGTCTAAATCCTAATCCAGCCCCCTGGGGTGACATGTGTGCATGTGCAGTTGTACACCACACCCTTCTGTCTAACAGCACAATATTGAGATCCTGAACATTGGCCTGACCCCTCAGGGCAACAATTTCTGCCAATATTCATTTCAAAATCTAGTCTTTGTTGTAGCATCTCCTTATATTTTTTTTTACTTAAAGTTCTGCATTCCCATTATCATTTTTGTATTGCATAATTTTTCTCTACTTTATAATTCTCTTTAACCTCATGACTTGACCACAAGGGATTTTTGAAGCCACTCTGCTATTATGTGCTTTGCATTTTAATTACTTTACTGGACCAGAATATATAATTGTAAAATAGTCCTTTGCCATTACACTATGCACTTCCATTACTTTTACCTAGCTCAGTTAGATAGTTAATTTTAAGCTTGCCCCCTTTTTAAAAGAAGGGTCTCTTTCAGTGCATTTTCTTGGCTCCATTGGGAGTCAGTGGAAAAAAACTCTCCTTGGCCTGACAGTGCAAGTATCAAGTCCAAGGGTGTTTTTGTTTGGTACTGGTTCCACTTATATAATGTGTAATGTTTAGTCCTTGTGCTTTCATGCAGTGACTTATCTATTTCTAATTTGCTTAGGTCATCCTGGTCATTAGGTAGGAGTAGATGAAGAGAAGGGCTGTTCCCTAGAGGGTATCTGACAGTTTGGTTCAAGAAGCAGTCAATGGCACCATTCATCATTCCTGTCTCTGCCACTCCATCTCACCAGAGCTGTAATGAATATTGAAGGGACATTGAAATTGCACATAACTGCATTTTTATTGTCCATCATTCTCTTGTTGTTTTTAATTCACCAATCCAGAGATTTTTTTTCCAGCAGTGTCCCTGTTGTTATCTTATTCATAATCTCCAGTTTGACCTCTATCTGATATTGAGTTTGTCTCACTATTTTTTTTGGGCCTAATCCTGTGAGGTTCTGAATACATGGCAAAAAGAACATCTTACCTGTTAAATTGTACATACTCATCCCTTAAAGCCAGAGGAGAGGGTGCCTGTTCTGGTAATGGTAGGATTCCATTTAGCCTTATGTTCACTATCTTCCAAAATAAACTATGTTTCTGTAACGTACAGTTATTTCATCCTTTTGTCACACATGGCTCCAATTTCAGCACCCTGTTTTCTCAAGCAGCTCAAGTACTTAGTTTATTTTGTCCCTGATTGTATCCATTTATTGTAGGTTTTGTGTTTCTGCTTTTGGGTTTTCATCTTTGCAGTTCCCACACCCTTTTAGTTTATAACCTCTAGGACTTTATTTTTCTCCTTAAACATGTGATCTGACCCTTCCTCACCTTCCAAATCTCTGTGGGCTAGATACAAAGTTTAAGATTGTTTTTGCTCTTATGTTTTACGGCCCCTTTCATACAAAGCCTTAATTTTCTTGGAACAGCCAGAAGATTAGTCAAGCTAATTAACCTGGTTGGTTTTGCTTCTTTCTGCATCCTTTATATGCTAGAAAAATCCCCTAGTTTCTTTTACTTTAGAGGCTAACAGCATTTCTATAGGCCCCTTAGTCAAGAAGACTGCCCTTGGGTCTTATAAATTTGCAAGGGAAAAAAAAAGAATAATTTGTTATTCTATACAGCAGCATTGTCTCTCAGGTCCAATCTCCTTGCCTCTGGCAGTGGACAATTCCTGCTGATGATCAAGTAAGATGCTTCTACATTTTGTATAAGTGGAAGGTATTTTTAACTGCAAGGGGAAAGCAAAGGTGCAGACTATCTGACTATGCTTCTCCCAGTCAGATTAACTATGTAGTAAGTTTGGGAGTATGCATTCTAATTAGTCAAGAACGTCCACCTGGAAAAATGTATTTCTTGTAAGGTAATTTGAGGTACCAGAGCCTTAGCAGGCATAACTCATCATAGGTTGATCAATGTGGGGTTAGGAAGGATGGTCGACTTCATGCTTTACTAGATTAGGATTCAAGATTCCCTTCCTGGCTTAACTACAGATTTCTTTTGTAAACCTGGTTAAGTCTTTTACTTTATTATACCTCAATTTCCCACCTCTAAAATTGAACACTTCGCTATTATTATGATAAAAATCCATTAATGTCTGAGGCACCTGGATAGCACAATGAGGTTTGCCATCCAAATTATCTAGGCAGACATGTACAGATAGCTGTGTCAGTTAATACCAACTGAGAATGTGGCCACAGTCAAGCAGTTTAGAAACAAGTAAAAAAAAATACAAGCATTTAATCAAATTATTAATCTTACGGTTTAGGTTCCTTTCTCAGTTTTTCTTTTCAGTTATGCAGGTTTCAATTTCCATTTATTCTGGTATAGATGAAAGGATATTTTTGGCCTTTTCAGTTATTTTCCCCCTACTTGTCATATATTCATTCAAGTCATTTTGATCTCTTCAAAACGTGAAAGAACCTTTATAATTTTAAAGTTTATATTTAAAAAGTTAACTGAGTGAACAGAATCATTTTGCATAAAAGGAAGTACACTGTGCAAGGCTATGCTCATTTTGCACTTAAAAATATCTTCCTGAATTTTCTTATCAACACAAAGTCCTTTAAATAAAAGAACTATGGAAAAAAAACACCACAAAAGTAAACAAATATTAAGTGAAGTCGTAGCTATGGAAGTCCAGGAAATATGCAAGAAGAAAGGGTTATTTTGTGTGATATCTTTTATTAGTCCAACTTCATGGTTAGGATAGACTTATGCCACCTATGTATGTATTATGTTTCTACCAGAAGAACCATGGCTTTTTCAGTACAAACCAGGAGTGTATAGGTGTTTACACAGTTTTTTCCAGTACTAAAATGTATGTCATATGAGAAAAATAACCTATCCCTAACATGGTGGAAATCACTTTTGCGGAGAACAAAGTTGTGTCCACTTTGCAAACACTTGACACTTCTTGGGAAACAGGAGAAGTTGAGTAGCAGAGAAAGGCTCCTTGTGCCTTCCAGAGACTGGGGTTATCCTGTTTTGGGGAAGGCAGGGAAACCATCTGATCCCACCCTCATATAAGCCAGGAGTGGAAGGGAGGAGAGAAGCTGAGCAGAGGAGCGGCTGGCTCTTCTTCCTTACCCACTCCTCAGATCAGGGTCCCTGGTTGGAGGAGTTGATAGAGGGATGGGATGGTGGTGGGCTGCTTCTTCACTTGGCTCCATGAGACCAGGAACAGAATGGAGGAACAGCAACTTGCTGTTCTGTGCCTGTTCCCCAAGCCAGGATCCTGGAGAGTGGGTGGGGGTCTTTGCCCAGTTCTCACTCTATTCCTGATTTCTCAGAAATTTCTTGGAAACTTCCAGTGGTAGAAATAAACACCTGCTAATGGCCTTAAACAGTCTTTTAGGTACCACAGTACCATAATGTACCCTGAGATGAGATCTGAAGGAATGTATTGTGGTACCCAAAAACTTGTCTAAATCTGTCCCATCCATGCAATTAGTCCATAAGAGATCACCCACAAAAATTCTTTGCCTCAAAGACAATTAAGCTTACTATTTTACTTTCATAATATATGAAAAAATAGCATTCAAAATAGGTTGAGCTAAGTTGAACACTAGACACAGGTCTATATTTACTCCTGACTTCTGTCTCTGCAGTCTGACAGCTTTACCCATTCTCCATACTAATGCAGAATTCCATATGTGATTTCAGACAAACCTCAGATTCTACTGTTTATATCAGCTGTAATTTGCTCCAGACATCTTTTATGCCAGAGACCACACAAAAGCTTTTTAGATTTATTTTATTTCATAAGCTTCTGGTACTTGGTAAATCATAGATTTAGAACATTCCTTTCCACAGTTGGTATCACTTCTCAGTAAATAATAACTTCTCTTCCGAAGGTAATGGTGGTTTTTTCCTTTTGTGAATAAAATATTTAGCCAGAGGATTGCACTTCAGAGATTGTGTATGCTATTTTTTTTCCCTACACACCTCCATTACATTCAAAATATAATTTATTTTACAAAAATGTAAAAGAAGATATATATATATTTATATATATATATTTA
>NW_017729025.1:44289623-44292967 GCF_001723915.1 Gavialis gangeticus | reverse complement strand
ATATATATATATATATATATGTATATATATATATATGCAATCACAGGCTGCATCTACATGAGACTATGACTACTGTGCAGTTGTATCACGTGGCTGAAAGTGTGACATGACATTACTGCACAGTAGTCTCAGGCTACTACACAATCAGCATCACAAAAAAAGCCATTCAGAGATGCTATTACTCAGTAACTCTGGGTACTGTGCAGTCATTTAGTACTTGTTTATACAAGTACTAAATGACTGCATAGTAACATCTGTGCAGTCAGTATCTCATGTAGACACAGCCACAGTGACTAAAAAAAGCCATAGTTGAGAGTGATCTGATCTCTTCTACTTTCTGGGAATTATTTGTTAGTTCTCATGTCAAACTGCAGTTGCCAAAAATTACAAGCATCCTTTTCTATCAGAAAATATTGATGAAGCTGGAGAGGTGGTAGACTTAAGCCTTTAAAATGAGAAGGCTAGAGGTTGAAGACTAGCTCAAGACAGATGAGAATTTAGAGGCAAAGGTGGTGTTTTCCAAAACCATCCAGGAAATTTAGCTGTAGGACTGACATCAGAATTAATGTTGTAATGTGGCCATAATCATGAGGGCCTTAATCAGGGTACATTCCTGTTGATGTCCATGCATTTCAAAATTGGACTAAATAAGTGTTGGGGGGATAAAAGGACACACTATTGATTTAACTCAAAAGAGCTGAATACAGATACAAGACAAAAGGGGATTGAAAGAGTATTTATATTTACCCTTTCCAGATGGCTTTGCATGAGCTGTGGCTTCAGTTGGTGAGTTACTGCAGGCAGACAACAAGTGATAATGAATTGCTTATTGTATATGCAGATTAGGAAACAGGACAAAGTACAAAAGCAATGAAGAAGACCTGTCATCTGTTCACTAAAACAAAACAAAACACAAAGTCAAGCCTATTTCTTATGTTTAATGATGTTGTGATCAGCAAAAATAGTAAAATGTATGTATGTAATCATTAATAATTTCATTTATGGTGCTTCCTACTGCTGCCAAAAGGTGTGGGTAATATGCAATATAATGAACCCAACTAAAATGATCTTACGTTAAAATAAAAAGAACTGCAAACAAATAAATAAACACAGTAGTAAAAGAAGCGTGAGGGTGAGGATGGTATTAAATGTAGCATAGGACCATCAGTGATCAGAATATAAAGGATGAAGGTTGCAGAGACAGAAACTGAAACCTGTCTAGAGCCAGGGCTTCCAGGAAGCCTAGATCTTCCCCTTGCTGGATTAAACCAGTTCTGCAGCAAAGTACCCAGTACAGTATAAGCACCTATTTTGAATCCATTTTTTTTCTAAGCACCCAAAAAATGCAGTGACATAGGAGCAGCTGATCAGGCATTGGGACTTGTGAAATCTATTGATGGCTCTGACATATTTTGCTGACTCAGTATTGTGACTGTGAAAGCAGGGACCCCTTTCCTCCCCCCTCCGTCACCCCTGCTCTTTGAACCCAAGTGCTCCACCCCCCGTGGCCCTGGGAACCTTGCTCCCCCGCCCCCAGGAGGTTTGCCCCGGGTTCTAATTCTGATTATGTCACTGGGTGCAGAAGTGCCCAGTTATGCCTCTTCAGTTAGACTAGCCGATGACCAGGCTGCCAGACTCAATGATGGTTTGAATCTTTCAGGAAGAGACATTTTGATTATTTCTAAACTATTTCCTAAGATTTTTCCATTCTGTGGAGCATTTTTTTAAATCTATTTTGTTTTTTAAATGAAACTTTTTTTCCCAGAATCCCTTGCAGAAGGGCTGCAGGGCTTGCAGCTGTGGCAGCAGGTGGTATACCCCTGCAGCCAGGAGCCCTGTCAGCTGCTGGGGCTCCCAACAGCAGGAGAACACCTGACCACATATTCAATTCATGGTATAATACGAATAAGCCACAAAGTTGTTACATATTTTTGTAGCTTTGTAGCTTATACTTTCTTTTATCATTCCATTAATTGGTTGGATGTGTGGCTGGGTAAGAATTTAAGACATGATTAACATCACACCACAAGTGTAATGTCTAGATGGGGTCTTAGATAAGACATCGCAGGGATACTTTATGGCTATTTCTACAAATTTGGAAACATTTGATTAAAGCTACACTGGGATGATGAAACTGTTTTTCTCTTTATTCTTTTGGCCTTTTCTCTTTCTCATAGTTAGTCCATGAGGAATGGACAAAAGATATTTGGTAAAGGGGTTTCAAAATATACATTTCTTAGCTGAGAAATGCTGTGGCAAGCAAAAACTTGTGGTTTTTTCTCATTCCTTTGTTTTAATAAAACCTGGCAGGTGAGTCTTAAATTTACATGATGGAGCATATAGTAGCATATACTCACTTTCATGCCAGAATGCAGTCAAGAAAACTGTACATTTTTGATTAATTGTAAGTAGTATAAAGTATCTTTCTTTAAACTTGTACACTAGGCTGTAAGTTAGAGTTTAGTCTGAGCATTCTCTTTTCTTCTAAGAAATCACTTAACCACATGCTTAAGTTTAGGCAGTCCAACAGTCCAGGTAAAAGCTGCTCTCATTGAAGTTAATTGTATTGTTCACATGTCCAAAATCAATCAACTGAGCACTTCCCCGGTGTGAGGGCATGGTTCCATAGTACCTTATGTGGCTTGAGCCTATAATAAGCAATCTCCAGTTTTCCGAGCTGAAAATGGAAATGTATCAATACAAATTATACTAGTAGGTAGTTTTAGTTTTCAATGAAACTCAACAAGAACAGCACAATAGCAAGTTCAGTTGAGTGAGATGATCTAATAAGCTGCTTACTCTCCAACTTCCAGTCAGTTTTAGATTGTTTCCCACTTTCCATTAACATTGTTTTTGGTTTTTTTTTAATTATGATGATTTTATGGTTTAAGTGAAAGGGATTTGGGTGATGAGGCTTCCCTTGACAGTTAAACAGCTAGTAACTAAAACAAAAAGGGCTATAGGAATTTCATAGCTGAATCACATTTGCATTTTATCACTTGACTCGTTATTGGAAATCCTCACTCACCCAGGTGGCAATGAAAGTTATTTGAATGCCTCCTATGAAGAAAGACACTTCTATCCACATGCAGCAGCTCGCCCACCACTGATTTTGACTGTCAGGCTAGAGGCCAAACTAAATGAGCTACAATGACACTAGAAAATAAATAATAATGAAAAAAAAACCCCGTTGTCTCTGCTTGTTTCTAGTGAAAAGAGCTAGTGATTTTTCTCTATTAAGGTGCCCCATTTTCTGAAGGAGCAGATTTTTCCAGAGGAACATTTGCTCATTTTAGACTTGAATTTGAGGAAAATGAATTGTTTTTTCAAAGGTTACTTGAAGG
>NW_017729025.1:44278913-44284623 GCF_001723915.1 Gavialis gangeticus | reverse complement strand
AAAAACCCGTTATCTCTGCTTGTTTCTAGTGAAAAGAGCTAGTGATTTTTCTCTATTAAGGTGCCCCATTTTCTGAAGGAGCAGATTTTTCCAGAGGAACATTTGCTCATTTTAGACTTGAATTTGAGGAAAATGAATTGTTTTTTCAAAGGTTACTTGAAGGATAAGAAATCACTCCTCAGTGCTGCGTATTAGTCTATTTATTTTACATTCTTTTTTGAGTAGTAATGTGTGTGAGAGAGAGAAAACAAAAATTGGTTTTTAAGTACTTCTAGGAAAAAGTACAGTTTTTTCTTCATCTTGTTTTTATAGTTTCTAAATTAATATCTGTCTATTTTAATAGATGTCAAAATGAAAGGTGATTATAAGATACATGTTTATGCAGATTCTGAAACTAGACAAGCTTTAATTCTGCAGGGGTTTTTTTGAGAAAATTTAAAACAAAATCTTACTTTTTTTTAAATGCAGGTACATATTAATATGAGTTTCATATTTATTCACTACCTTTAGATATAAAATTTAAAAATTTTAAATATTGAAACATAGGCGATAACATTGCTGAAACTTTTTACATGAATAACAAGTTCCTGAAAAAATAACATTTCAAGGGAATCATGACTAGCCATGATTTTGGGTCAAATTTACTGAAGAGTTTTCACCAAAAGGAGGAGGACTCCTAATACCAGAACACATGTAGACGGTGACGTTATGCAGCAGAGCTAATTAGTCAACTGCAGTTAAGTGCACTTGTAGTTACACACAGTGCATTTGCAATGATTAGGGGGTGCACGTGGGTGCATGTGCACCCCCTGAGATAGACCCTGCCCCCCCTTGAAACACCTGCTGTGAAAGTGGAAGTGCCAGTGGAAGTGCACTTCTGGTTTCACCGCTGGTGGTTCCACACTCGGTGATCAGCCACGGGGGGACCCCACCCCCCCTCAGCAATCTGGTGGCCCCCACAACTCAGAGGCACCAGTTGCCTATGACCCAGTGTCACATAAGTTGCCTTCTACCTCCACATTCTCAGCCAATTCTTCTGTTTATGAGCAGCAAATCAAGAAGAACTTCCTCCCTACTTGGCCTCTCTAACATCTATGCCAAAAAGTTATCCCCAACATGCTGCAAGCTTTTACTGAACTCCTTGTGCACTGCTGTATCTCCCACTCAGCAGATGTTCCATCCATTGAAGTATGCCATGGGAACCAGGTCCTGCAGTTTGAAAGCTTCCATCAGTTGATTAAAGAATTCCTCATCCAAGTCTTCCTCCTGGTTTGGTGAACTAGAGAAGATGTCCACCATGGCATCCCCTCCTTGCTCTCCTCTTATCTTTTCCAGAGATTTCAATGGGCTTACCTTCCACTTTGATACCATCACTAAAATATCATCCTCTGTACCCTGAAGCACATCAACTGCTTAACAGTTCATATTGAAACCATCCACAGTTCAGGATAGGAAATTACAGAGAATATTTGGATGGTAGAATGCATTCTGGTAAACTGAATTCTGGTTAAAATACTAGATTAAAATAAATGGCAAGAAGGGAGATGGGATTTTTAATGACTGTAGCCACTAACACGATTCTTAGGAATCAATTTATTTATACCTAATAAGGACCTGTACACATGCTGCATTGCAGGTTCCCATCCAGCAAGTGACTAAGTGTTGTTAAAGTAAAATGTTCCTTTAATAGGCTGTCAGCTACACATAATCATCATTTTAGACTGACCTTCTGGCAATAGCAGGTGCAGAGGGGAGGGTGCAGGAGCTTGGTTTTTCTCCCTTTTTTTTATGTAGCTCAAGAACTGGTGGTTCTGGTTCCTTGTTGCCACTGAAGATTGGGTTTTGTGGACTACAGGCTGCAGCAGCAGCAGGCAGATTTTATTTTGAGCCCCCAAAGCAGATACGCATTTTCCTCCCAACTCTTTGCACCTTTCCACCTCTCCCCTTCAGCACCCAGTGGCATCTTCCCCTCCCATTCCCCTCTCCAACAAGGTTTACATCTGCTAAGCCTCTGAGCACTAAAGGGCAGGGTGGGGGAGAGCACCATTTCCATTGTCCCTACCCCTGCCCCTGCTAGCCCTGCCCCACTCAGGAACTTCAGCTCTGGACAGTGGCAGCCACAAGGAGTGTCCCCTTCCTGCACCTGCTTCCTGCCCTGTTTCCCAGTGTTCCCAGGCAGGCAGGAGCAGGAGCAGGAGCAGGAGCAGGAGCAGGAGCAGGAGCAGGAAGATGGTACCCACCTGCTATTGCCACTGTTCCTATCTGAGCCTGGAGTCCTGCATAGCTGCTCCCTGCAATCCCCAGTTAGAGGGCTCTAATGGGGAAGGAGAAACTCTGGGGCTCCCTCTATGTGTGGGTCAGCTGGGGACAGTGGTTGCAGTGGCAGAGGAGAGGTTCTCTCCTTCCCGCACCCAGAAGCATAATTAGTAGCTTTTGTGCCCTGGCAAACCCTGTGGGAGAAAGGGGAAGGGAGGTGGCAAGAGCAGGATGAGGGGACTGGGAGTCTTACCTATTTCAGAAAAGGTCCCAAGCTGCTGCTGCCATGGTGCCATCTACCCATGGCGGGGAGTGGAGATCTGAAAGCCAGGCAGTTTGTAGTCAATGACGTATAGATGGCAGCTCCTGTACCCCACTTTTAAAAATCCTAGATCTGCGTGTGGCTTCTGGAGACTTTTAGGTTTGCTTCTGAATTATGATCAAATGAACACTGATCTGTCTTGTAAAGCTATGAGGAATGCATTTTTTGTCAAGCGTGAATTATTGAGAAATCTTCCCCCTCCCCCCACCTGGTACTGAATTTGGTCACAAAGTCAAAATCAAGGAAAGCTACAGGAAATGAACATAGAATGATACAGCTGGAAAGGACCTCAATGGTCATCTCGTTCAACCTCCTTTGCAAAATGCACCATTACTGTTTATCTGAAACAGTCATTTGGATTATATCAACTAGGCATATCGTATCAACATTTTGATAATTTTGTAATCTTGCTTGATTTTATTTTTTAACTCTTTTAGTATAAATTAACTGCAATTTCAAAATAAATCTTTTCATTTAGATAATATCGAAGCATTCTATTTATTGATTTTTCCGTGAGATTAATCTAATCCACTTCTCTTTCTGTAAATAGCTTCACTTTCAATAAAACACTGTTTTCTTAGGAAAAAGAAACATTTCTTCCAAAAATTTCCAACCAGCTCAACTTTTAGTTGGTTATAGTGACAGCTGGTTCACAACATTATTGCAGAAATATTCAGGATATTTGGCTTCATTTGCAAATGGAATAATGTAAATACTGTATATTTGTTTTTCAAAATGTGATCTGAACAAGATTTTTAAGTTTCAGTGAAGTTCTCTCTTTTATTTTCTCAACTTTTGTCATTTTATTCTGAGTCTCAAAATACTTATTTTTCATAATGCACCAGTTCCCAAAAACAAATGTTGATGCAACCATCTCAGATTGCATTTTTAAAAAGATGTGGAGAAAGTCTTGAAAAATTGAAACAGAAAGAAAAGTTCTTCAAAACCTTAAGGCAGTTACTTAAAAAGAGCATATTTTTTCATTACTCAAAACATTTAATTATTCTCCTGGGTTTTCAGGATAATTCAAAGATTTTTGGAATATTTGGAGCTGTTATTACTCATTTTTAAATTTAGATCTGCCCTGCAATATTAGACATCAAAATACCTCAGTGTCCTGCTAATCAGGGAAAACGAATGCTGGAAATGATCATAAAGTAAAACATTGAAAGTCTAGAAAATCTAGTTTCACTATAAATGACTGGGATGCATAGAGCAATGCAAAACCAAAGGGTGACCATTTTAATTTACATTTTTGTATTTGAAGGCTATCACATAGCAGTAATAATGACATCTTTCCTGTTTAAATGTGATTTTTTTCTTTCTAGTGTCCCTTTCTAAAAAATAAATCAAAAGACTAGCTTCTTTCTAATTCTTAAACCCTCTTGGATGCATAGGACACAGGTCATTTGCTTGGAGAGAACATTAGTTTAATGAATCACAACTAGCCACAGTGATATATAACTTTTTAAATGATTTCTGAACTGGAATAGATAAAAACCAGAATGTGGCACATACTGATTCAGGATAGATTATGAACACAACAAAGCAAGCCTGGAGGGAAAAAAGGTGAAAAGAGTATTGAATTATATTATGATTAGGATGATATCATGCATACCAGCCATTGAATAAACACATGTAATTATTCTTACTTCATCTTCTATTGGCACACAGTAATAACTGTCAACCTGCAGAACATCTGATAACAATGTGATAGGGGAAATAATAGCTGAGCATGTTGGAACTGAAAAGGAATGCAAAACAGCAGTTGTTTGAAGAGAAAGCAGGAATTCATGGCCCAAATACAGGTGTACAGGTTGCTAACAGTTGTCTTAAGAATATTCTTACACAAAGAACCTGAATCTCTTTGTTCACTAGCAATAGTTGTCCAAACAAATATGTAATCAAGAAAGGTATGTTGTCAGTGCGTAAACATTTTATTTTTGTAGATTTAGGACAAGGGAATTTGTTGTTAATGGGTAATAATCCTCTTTATGTATTATAATTCAATATGTAAACACAGTTATTTTTGGACAGGTCTGTAGAATTTAAAAATTATAGAGCTGTGTGAATCAAATGACCACCTTCTCTGAGTATGTAAAATCTAATGTTTTCTTGATTATTCACAAATTTAATATAAAGTTATTGCCATTTTCATTCAGATATGAGGTCTCTCTGCCACTCATTGAAGCCTATTTGACTGGAAAGGGGCAAATGTAATATTTCTTCGTGTTTCATCATAGACCATATCTTATCTCTTGCTTTACCATTTTGAAGAGCCCAGAAGAAAAATGAATACTAGATGAAGCCTCCACAGCTCCTGTTGAATACTGAGTCAAACTCTACAGAAGCTATTTGGCAGTGGGGGCCTTAGGGTTGTTGGGGCCCTGGGCAAGAGAGTCATTTGGAGCTCCTTAGAGGTTTAATTTTGACGACCTATAAGCAAGTAGGACATTTGTTGTAAAATGTCAGGGCCCCTTGAACAGTGGGGCCACAGGCGGTGGCCCAATCTCTCCTCCCCTAAGGCCGCCACTGTATCTGGGAGAGTGCCAATGATGTTGCTATAGATAAGGACAGAGACACAGGGACAGAATTAGAGCCAATGTGTCAACTAAAAGTAAGCCAGGCAGGTACACCTACTCTAGGATTATGGAGTGGGCTCTGCTGCTTGCAGGTCTTTAGATTTCCCCTTGCGCTGCACTTTTATGCTGGATTTCTGTATTCAACTTCCACATTTTTAATTTCTGTGCA
Organism: Gavialis gangeticus; assembly: GCF_001723915.1. Classification (NCBI taxonomy): domain Eukaryota; kingdom Metazoa; phylum Chordata; order Crocodylia; family Gavialidae; genus Gavialis; species Gavialis gangeticus. The sequence continues at coordinate 44,279,294 of NW_017729025.1, read as the reverse complement.
TTTTCACAAAGATCTAGGTTCGACTTTTTCAGGGCCTGCAGCAATGCTCCAAGCTTTGTGGTGTAAAGTTATCTAACATTTCAATTCTTGTCTTCTACAAGAAACAAAAATGAATCTTTCTAAGTGATGCAGATATACTAATGGGTGTTAAAACATGCACGCATTCACATATCACAGTGTACTAACAGACTTACAACTCATACGCCTGGAAAATCAAAAATATATCTATATTTCTGGAGCTGTGGTTTTTCTCTGGTTTAACTGTTAAAAAGAAATTTAAAACAGATGGCACCGGTGTGATGTCACAGACGTCTGTGGAACATACTTTTGATGAATCACCTGGTAAAGTTTTGTAACTTTTATTTAAAAAAGAAAATTAGA
>NW_017729025.1:44261416-44273913 GCF_001723915.1 Gavialis gangeticus | reverse complement strand
ATTTCTGGAGCTATGGTTTTTCTCTGGTTTAACTGTTAAAAAGAAATTTAAAACAGATGGCACCGGTGTGATGTCACAGACGTCTGTGGAACATACTTTTGATGAATCACCTGGTAAAGTTTTGTAACTTTTATTTAAAAAAGAAAATTAGACACATCAGTGTTGATTAAGAAAGACCTAGCCTTCTTCTAACTGTTTGCAATTTATAGACATGGATTACACAGGCTTACTGACCCACAGCAGGAAACACAAGTGTGTTCTCTGCTGCAGGAAAGATTAAATGTTCTCAGTGCTAGAACTGGGAATGTCTGTTCTGTTTAAGTTAGGTGGCCATTGTTGATCAAGCAGCAGCATGCATTGCTGGCTTTAGGGGAGCTGCAGATGTTCAGGTCCCAGCCTCTCTTGACATAATAATCACTCAGAGGATGCAGAGCATGAAAGGCCTGCAATGTATACAAAAAACGCCGGAGGTAACTGTGACTAGTGCTAATGAATTGTAGAAGGATAATTTCCTCTGGTATTTTTGTTCTTTAAACAAATCACAGCATTAAATTTCAACCCAATGACCTTTATAAAAACTCCATGGTGACTAATTATAAGAAAACTAGGAGCATCTACTATTAGTAGAGATAGGACTGTTATTCAATAACCTTGGGAGGTTGCACATCCAGTGGTGTTCCAAATCCACAGTGATTAGATGGGAGGGAGGGTGTCTCCTGAAGGTTGTTTCAGATTGCTGCTGGCGTCTTGCTGCTGAGCTCTGTATATTCAATGCCACAATGTCAGCAGCTTGAAATTCCCTGTCTGGTTTTTATGCAGCTAATAATCTTCAATTTAATGCCATTTGCAAAGAAAGAGAGCAAGAAGTAGGTGTTTTCAAAGAAGGGATTTTTTTGCAGCTTTCCTTTTAATGGAGGTTCGCAAAGAATGTGCTCTTGTTTTGCTCACCCGCAGCAACCAGTCATGTACTGACAAACCAACTTGCTGAAGCTACTGTGATTGAGACTCATGATAATTATAGACACAAAAAACACAGCCATCTGTCAACACCTTCCTATTGTATACCTATACTTTTGTTTTTTCCAAAATGTAGCAACAGGTATAGAGGAATCAGTGTGCAGGCCACAGATTTCTGCACAGAGCCATGCTCTTTATTCTCTCTCACCAGTGAAAGAGGGAATGCTGTTGTATTTCAAAGCTACTGTGGCAGGAAGTCTGCTACTCTCGTGCCCAGTTTATTTTTACATACAGGAGAAATTAATGAGGAAAGAGCAAACCAGTAGACAAAAAAACCAAGGTAGTCTTTGTAGGGATACTGTTTTTGGATGCTGCTATAATTTCATTCCTAAGTGGTGACTAATGAAGCCATAAAATTAATTCTCAGTCTTAGCACCTGTGATTTTTGTTGTAAGAGAATTGTAGTTCCCAAGTGATTCAGGGACAAATGACTTTGGAAGGTCTTTGTCACTGGCAAAGCAAAGCAAAACAAAACAAAACAAAAACAACACAAGCCTGATTTTCCCAATGTAGATGTTCTGCTCCACAAAGAAGAATTGTTTCAAAAGCAGTTCTTTGAAGTTTGGTTATTGGAAGAATCTCAGATAGAAACTAGGCAGTTGTACAAGCTCTTTTGAAAACGGGTTTTTGTCTTGAGCAAGATTTGTGTGAATGGATCTTCCTAAATGAAACAATAATTCAAGGTGCTTGAAGTTGTAAACAACTCAATTACCATGTAATCTAGCCTTATTACAAAGCTATAGGTAAATTAATACATTAGGGTGAGGGCAAATCTTTCAGGAGGTAGAGGTCAATTTGCAAACAGCAGACATATATACAACTGATATATCATTCCCTTGTGCCTGCAAAGGATTGTACTGTAAGCAGCCTGTGAGGAAGACAGTCTGCTTTGTCCAACTCCTCCAAAAGGGTTTCACTTTGTTTCATAGAGGTTGCTTTAGTCCCAAGGATGATGTTGGGCAGCTCTTCCAAATCTCCTCTCAGTTTATAAAATAAAACGGCACTTATTCCATTGCATCGCTTAAAGCCTTAACAGTTCTTTCTATAATTAACTGCATGGCCAGATGTGGTAAAGCACATGCATTTGTGTACATGGACCTTCCTTAAAAAATGCAATAATTAGGATGTGGTAATTCAAAATTTAGGTTGCACAATCTAGCTTTTTCATTTTCCATTTTGTAGCCTAGCACCCCTGTTTGTGATGGATCCTTCCACCAAAACACTCTACATTTTTGTTTCTAGATTAAACAACAATATCCTCTCAAAATCTTCTTACTCGTGTAAAAACAGAGTAACAATTTATGCAGCTACAACCTGGCTCTAAGGGTCTAGACAAATGTACTTCTACTCACTGTACAAAGGGTGGGCAAGTGTTGCTTGAGAGTGCATACAGCTGTTATGATCTAACTGCTACATCTACATGTTTCTGTGGCAATATAAATTAGCTAAATCTTGGACCCACACTTGGACCCTGAGTGAAGCAAGTGACAGCAGTTTTGTTATACTTGTATCACTACAGAATCATACAGTTGCAAGACTGAAGCTGAACAGTTGCATGCTATCAGCTCCTATTGGTATCCCTTTATCCATTGGTATCCCTTCATATCGGTACAGTTGTTACATCTATCTATATCCTAACTTAAGGGGTGGCCAACCTATGGCATGCATGCCGATTGGTGATTTGTAGGGGGTGCATGCAGATGCACATGCACCCAGAGCATAGCGGAGCACCCCCGGCGAAAAGGCACCAGCAGCAGTGTTACCACTCGCCACTCCCCCCTCTCCACCAACACTATTGGAGGCATCTGCAGGCGGTCTGAAATCACTGCTGGCCACCACCTATGTTGCCGGTAGCATTTGCAGGTGGTTGCCAACTGCCAGTTGGCACTTGCCACCCCATGGCCACCTGTGGGAGCTCCCCCCTTGCTGCCACCATGTTCCCACTGCCAACAGCACTGCCACCACCTGTGGGAGCTCACTGTGCCGCCCAGCCTCCAGGGGCATGTGGCATTCATGTGAATGCCACACGTGGTATGGGCAGCTTCCTGGTGTGGCATGTGGCAATCTGGGAGGGGGCAGGCAGCACAGTGGCAGATAAGACAGGGAGCAGAAAACAGAGCAGCAGACTGGGCAGGGGACACAGTATGGGGAGCAGATACCAGCAGATAGATTAGGGGAAGTGGATTGGAGTGACACTTGAGGAGGGTGTGAGGCTAAATTTGTGGCGCGCCTGCCAAAAAAAAGTTGGCTCCCACCGTCCTAAATCATCCAACCTTTGTATATACCTACTATATTAACCTTTTTTTCTAACCCGGGGCTGTCCAACTTCTAAATCCCTAGGTGCATCATACCCCCGGGGTCTTATCCAGTGCATGCTGCACCAGTCAAACCATAGGCTACCGGGCCATACCTCTGCTGCACTGCACCACCATGTGGGCAACTCCTTCCCCCTACCACTGCACCAGGTGTCCTGCCCCCTACTTCATTGCATTGATACAATACCTACCTCTGCTCAAAGCATATGGATAATATCCTTCATATGAGAGCCCTGTGCTCACCCTCAGTTCCCCATGCCATGCTGTACTGCACTTCCCTTCACCCTGGGGTGGAGGAAGGAAGTGGTAGCCAGAAGACAGAGGGGGAGCCCAAAAACTCTGGCTTCCAAAACAGCCAGAGCAATGTGGGGAGTGATGAGGCAGTTGAACTGCACTGTTCTAATCCTTTTCAGTCAAACCAAAAAGTCTTTCTCTTGTTTCCTCACACTTATACTATAACTGACAGATTGCAGCATTCAGGCAATCTTCATTTAGTCCTCTCAGACCTGATGCTATCTACTATCCTACTCTTATTCAATGAAGTAAAGGCAGCCTGATATCTCACAGTATGCTTTGAAACTCAACCACCATCCTTGTGCTATCCAGTATTTAACTCTGAGATTATCTACTGGACACATAAACAATGTTAAATTTCTAGGGACCAGGCTAAGGACTCTGTATACTGGTATGAATGATTAATGGGGTGAATCTGTGAAAGCCAAGCAATAGCCATGAGGATATTACTTCCTGAAATAGCTCAGTTCATATGTAGAACCCCAGCAGCCTCTCCTGGATCCCTGTGTGCAAGGGACAGTGGCACTGGGACTGTGTTTGGCTGCTGTGTGGGGTGCACAAAGTGGTAAGACTGGGGGTCCTGCTTCTATTCCCTGTATTCATGCAGTAATCAAAGACACAATGTGGTGACAGCTAGCCTAGATAAGCTTTGACTTTGCTGTACACACAGGCACAAAGATCTTTACGTGTACATATAACACTGTTTTCCAGGCTAGTTATTCTAAACAACAAAAGTGACTTTGATTATCATCATAGATGCAAAACTACATCACAGTTGATTTTGCACACAGTGGAGTGAGCAGCCTGAGGTAAGGATATTCATTCATAGATTAATAGATGATAGGGGCTGGAAGGGACCTCTCAAGATCTTCAAGTCCAGCCCCCCTGCGCTTGGGCAGGAAAGACAGCTGGGGTCAGATGACTCCCAGCAAGGTGAGTGTCCAGACATTCTTAAAAAGATATCCAGAGTAGGTGATTGCACCATATTTGGGGGGAGTCTATTCCAGACCCTGTACACTTGAGTTGTAAAGAAGTTTTTCCTTATGTCTAATCTAAAGCAGTCTAGCAATTTATGACCGTTCGTCCCAGTCTTCCCCTGGGGATCCCTAGTGAACAGACCTGCTCCCAGTCCCTGATATGCATCCCTTATGTACTTATAGGCTGCCACCAAGTCCCCTCTGAGTCTTTTCTTTTCCAGGCTAAACCGACGCAAGTATCTTAACCACTAATTGTATGGCCTACTCTCCATACCTCTAATCATACATGTAGCCTTCCTTTGGACTCTCTCAATCCTCTTCACATCCTTCCTGAATTGTGGAGCCCAGAACTGGACGTAGTACTCCAGCTGTGGCCTCACCAAGGCTGAGCAAAGTGGGAGGCTGAGATCCTTAGTTTTGTTTGAGATGCATCAGTAGATGCATGCCAGTGTTTTATTTGCTTTGCTGGCTATGGCATCACACTGGTGGCTAACGTTCAATCGTTGGTCTATCGAGACCCCCGGGACTCTTTAGGTTCTGTTGCCAGTAAGTGTAGCACTGCTGAACCTGTAAGCATGTTGGGGATTGTTTCTTCCCAGGTGGAGCACTTTATACTTCTAGTTGTGGAAGTATCAGACTTTACTGGCTTTCAAATATTTGGGCTTTGTTTATAATTACAATATATCACTGAGGATTTTATCACTTCTTACAGCCTTCATTTAGCTTGTGGTTGTGAGGAAACCTAAAAGAATCTTTAACTCTGGCTACATTTATCTGCCCATCATTTGTAAACCTGACTTGCTGCAGGAATTGAAAGCTGCTGATTAATTTTTGAACCCAATATATTGTAATACTAGTCTTTCACAGTTTAACATGATCCTTTCTATATTCTCATTTTTTTGGCATGTATGAAATCCCAATTACATATTGATGGATATATCATTTTGCCTCATCCAGTAGCTCTGAAGTATGTGTAAGCTATTTTACACTTTTTTTTTTACAGGCACTGCAATAAAGTTTTGTGGCTGACTAAAGTCGGAGGCAAATTACACTATTTCTTTACAATCCTAATTAAACTGCTAATTGGTACTGGAGCTTTTTAATACCTGACATTTAGTACAAGTAAATAACAACATAGTAAACAGGACTAATAAAGTTCAGCAGTGGTTTCTTTGCTTGCAACCTTCTGAACTCCGTTCTGCTCTGGAGTGCACTTGTACACATCTATTTGGAGTTAATGGACTTTCGAGTCACAATTAAAGAACTGGATGCAAACAGTAGCATAAAGGTGGGTAGGTGAGTGGAGCACGAGTCTTAGGTGTTGCTAAAAACAGGGAGCACCAGAATAGAGCTGAAGGAAGGAGGAGCATTTCACCATTCAAGAGGAAAGCAGTGGCAGGGGCTCAGGAATGTGAGAGTGAAATGTAGTACTGTCAAGAGGCAGCAGAAGGCCCACAATGCAGGAGCAGAAGCTAGAATTGGCTGCTTCCAAGTGGAAATGTCACCCTACCTTTTTGCTGCTGAAAACTGGTGATTTTTTTGGTAACTGTATGTCAGATCATAGGAAAGCAGGGCTGGAAGGGATCTCAGGAGGTCTTCTAGTCCAGTCTTGTGCTCAAGGCAGAAACATCCCTGACTGAACCATCCCAGCCACGTGTGTTTACAAGCAACTCTTGAATATTTTCAGGCATCAAATTCCACATGGGTGCCTACAGCGGGGGGGGGAAAAAAGGTGACATCTTAACTCCAGCTGTTACACTTGTGCCATATACCACCTCTTGCCTGAGCCTCTGGAGTGAAAATCCTGCAAAGAAGTTACAGGGGAGGGAAAACGGGAGTGGGGAGGAGAGACTACCCTGTTGCAGTCCTGGCCAGTTAGACCTATAGATTCTAAACCTGATGCAATCAGCAAAAGTGTAGAATTTGTCCAAAAGTCAATAATACTTGTCAGAAGAAAACTGACTGAAATGAAAGATTCCTAAGGACAGCAAGTGCCTGTCATATAGTCCTATTCAAGCAAACTCTAAACACTCAGCCTGAGTTAAGAACACTGCTCAATTTAAGAAGATGGGCCATCTTTTTTAAGTGAAATACCAAGCTAATCAAATAATGCTGAGTGAATGAAACAACAATGAACTCCAAGCAGAAAAATAATAAAGAAATAAAAATCCAGTTCTTTAGCAACGTGAAAGACACCTTTCTTAGACAACATTACTATTTGGTTAACTCACCATCCTGGCAATAACAAAGATATAAAAAGACATAGGTATGCCTGATAAGTCAAGAATGACAGAATAAAACACAAGATCTGGAAAACAAACAAGTAGTCAATACCAGTGCACAGTAAAGCAGGTACTTTAGGCCTATCAATTTTTATATGCATTTGCAGATTGACTTACCAAATACTAGTGTAGGAAGATGTGAATTATACGGATAGCATGCTTGAGGAAACCACTGATCTCAGAACCTCTTTTGCTGTATATGTCTCAGCAACAGCCAATGGCAACTGCAAATAAATCCTGCTTACTGTTTTAGGTTTTGTTCTGTTTTTTAACGTTACTGCAAAATGTCAAATGCGAATGCTAAATTTTAGGAAATCAATCTATTGCACTTTGAAACAATAATTTGTTATCTCCAAATGGAAGAATGCAGTAGTATAATAACAAACAGAGGGCTAGAAAGAACGCGTAAGGAATTTTAAAGTTTGAAATGTTGTAACATCCAAGCAGGCTTTTCTGAAAGTCAGTAACAAGGGGCACTTGTACATGTAATAGGGGTTTAGTCCTCAAGGTTTTATTCTATGCCCCCTAAATTAAAATGGTGAAAGCAGAAGCAGTGAGGGGCCCAATCCTTCTTATCTGCAGTCTGCTCACCTCAACTGTGGCTGGGAGGTGAGCTGACAGCTGCATTGTTGCAATTTGCAATGTTGCAAAGTAAACTATGAATTAGTAATGCTTTTTTATTTTTAATGTTACATTGCATAAGTGAATAAAAAACTATTTTAATTGTTCTTTTTCCTTTTTTTGTTTTGTGAGTTGTTTTTCTTTTTTTTTCTTTTGTTTTTTATTTTGTACAGATATTTTAGCTGACCAGAAGAGCAGGTAAAATTATTGTAGTTAAAGTACTGAGTCTGAAAATAAAACATAATGAAACTTGATTTCGAGTGCCTTTGAGTTGGCAGTACTTCTTTTCATATTCCAATATGGTTTAATCATGCTTGGTGCTTAGTTCAAGCAAATCCCAGTTGTTTCAAACAGAATATTGGGTACTTAGCACTTTCAAAAAAGATCTGTCAGGATCAAGCCTATAATCCTTATTTAGATAACTATTCCATTGATTTCCTTTGATCCATTTATATGTATACGTATTGGAGGGGCAGGTTGTTCCAGGGCTCAGCATGGCTCATATAACACTTCAAAAATACAAAAATTAAACCCAAAACATGTATCCAATAGTAAATTTTTCATCTCATTTCTAAATTTCCTTTTTATTAGCATAGACATCGTTAAATAGATTCTAAAACACACATATTCAATTGCTTTTTCCCCATTAGATTTGAGGGAAGAGAGCAAACTTTATTAGCTGCTAGTATCTCAAACTATAAGAAAAGGTAAAGGGGAAAATAAAAAGTTAGTTGCACAGAACAAATGAAATATGTGGTTGCATGAAATAGCATAATATGCTGGGGGGGAGAAAACCCATATTACTGGCTTCACCAAAATCTGCTGTATTAAGGATCAAGTGACCTTAAATGCCATAGGACCATTAAAAGTAATGGGGTGTGATCTCAACCCAGTGAGTGATGTGAAACCAATTCCTTCTCAGGGGCTCAAGCTGTAACTTTCACATTAATATATTAGTATCAGTAGATGAAACATAACGGATACTACATCTCATTTACATAATGGATGAGACCGGGGAAGCAGTTCCAGATGGCTGATGAGCACCTTGAGCCAAAAGCGGAATTTTTTTGACATAGCAGCAGCCAGGAGTCTAAAGTGCTGAGATTAGATCAAGCTGACAAGAATATGGACTTTGAGTGATTTGTTGCCTTTAAATGGGAAGAATATTAAAACACCCCACAAGAAGTGAAGTACTGTATGCAGCAGTGGGATCTTCTCTGCTTATTGTAGTTGTGCATTTTATCATACTTTCCTGAGGTGGTGCAATTATAGTCAGTGGTACAGACTGGGAAATTCTCTCCTCTGATCTGCCCTGCAGAACATCACTTCAAAGAGCCTACTCATATGCTGGAATTAAACACGTTTAAGTGTTTTGTTGAAGTGGGACCTTACTCCATTTGGTGTGGACTGAGGGGTTATTTAAAATTTCTGTTGCAGTTTTCAAAAGCTTTGAAGACATTGTAGGTATCTGTAGGTTTGTATTATAGGGATCTGTTTCAGCCTGGCCCAGACAAACTATCAAATGTTTTGGAGTTGCTTTATTGGTAGCTAGGGATTGGTTGTACTGGAGTTCCGTTATTGGTAGCTAGGGATTGATATATACTTTACTAAAGGAAGAAGTCTGTTCTACTAATAAAGGATTAGTGTTGTTGATGACTATCAGAGAAACCTGCTCCTAATATAAAAGATAGATCAGAATAAGCAATTAATGTTCTGTTCCATGAACATTCTGAGATTTTACAATGTTTTCTGCCTTAAATTGGAATTAAAAGTCAATATTTTGAATTTCTGTCATCAATCCAAAAATATCCCATTTGGGCCAGGTCAGTTGAAATAGCTTGTTTAGATAATTTTGAGGGGGGAAAGTGGGTTTTTAATTATTTTTAAAGTGGTTTTATCAGGCAACTCTGCATCTGCATTTAAAAAATGCATCTAAAATATGTTTCTCCTTTTTAATAGTATTAAATGGATCTTTCACACATTTTATAACATTCCACCATTTTTTCCAAGTTAACACTTTTGTCAAAGACTATTTAAATGAATTGACAATTTTCAATTAAAAGTGTCTTATAAAAGTTTTACTGTTTTAAATATCTCCATTGCTGCTCCTCTTCCTAGTTTCAATTTTGAAAGATAAGCATTTATTTTTTTTATAAATATCAGCATAATTGAGGAATAAAATCAGGTCTATAAAGTTGAGTTTACAGGATAATGGGTAATCAAAGCAGGAAAATATGTAGACTTATGACTCTTCCTTCCAATGAGCCTTAATAAGCTAATGGAGAGAAATGGAGGAGTGTTGCTAGCAAGGGAAGAATAAATGAAATACAAAACCAGAAACATTGGTTTAAATTACACTAGGATACTGTTCTGTCGCATACAGATACTATAAACATGTACTTTACTGTATTATGAAACAAACAGCATTTTGATCAAGAAACCTTTCTGTAACCTTTAATTAGAAAATATGATAATGGAATTATTCAGGGGATATGTGGAATACTTTATTCATCTTCTTTTTTCAGTCTTTTCCTTTCTTGAAAATCAGTAACAGAAAGTTGCTGTTAGTGTGATGTATTATTTTTCCCTACAGTGCTTAAGCACAATCATAGGCTGTGTATCACCTGGAATGGGGGGAAAAGACATCAAAATGATAACAGTGTTTAGAGGTGAGGTGAAATGAGAAAGGTGCAATGCAAATGAATCTCTTTGTGCTGTGTCAAGCATAAAATGCAAGCATCCTGTATTGTGAGGAAGTGGCTATGAAACGTATTTGAGTATAGCAGCCAGATTTATGTTGACTTGATATTAAGTTAATATTGATTTAGCTCAATGGCCAGAACATCAATAGATGTACTAATTCATACTATTATATGCTTTTGGCAGCTCTAGTTTTTTTAAGTGTAGTGAGAGATATAGTCAAAATAATTTGTCCCTAGGGGATTGTCCTATTTAGAGTTTTCGCACTGTCTGCTCTGTCTGTCTTCTCTTAATTTATTCAAACAAACAGTTTTTCGATACTTAAATTATGTTGGCTTTTTGCTTCTCCCTCAAGATAATTGCACATCATTAAGGAGGTGGTGGAACAAGTACAATTGCAAACATCTGCTACTATGGAACAGCAACACTGTGAACTGATCTACAATAACTGAGGCTAATGGGACTTCAGTTTCATGTGAAGTAAAACTGGTCATATTATTTGCTGTAGACAAATGCCCTTATGAATTCAGTCCTTCCTTATACATTTGTGCTGCAGTGTTGATTTTTCAATGTCCATGTTATTTGCAAGTATTCAGAAAAAAAGGGTTTTTTAAAGTGTATTAAGTGTCCTTCCCCTGCCTAGCCTGAGGTGGGAATTGAACCTGAGAAACTGCGTTTCCTGGGAACATGCGCTAACCAATAGGCCATGATATAAATGATAGGCAATAACTTCTCCAGCAGTATTTTTTAAGTAGATACAACTGCTCATTGTTATGGGCCCAGAAGTCTTGGTATGTATTAGATGTACTCTAAGCATTCCTAACAGATTAAGGCCTGCATAAACTAGGCCTTTCTCTGCCTAGTTTTTGGATCTCATTGAGACTGAGGTAGAAGTTAGACTGGTGCAATTCAGGATGTACACAGAAACAGACTTGCTGGAACTTTCAGTTCCAAAAGGGAAGCGCTTAATGTGTTTAAGCACCTAAAGCATCAGGTAGATATGAGCAGATGGGGTAGGATAGAGTGGGAACCTAAGCACCTCAGGCACCTACACATGTACCTGTTGCCTGCTCTGACACATGCTAATTAGCATGCATCAGAGCTAATTAGCACACTCCAGCAGCCTTGGCACTATGTGTATTCCATATCCCTGCACTTCAAAATGGCAGTGGGAGTGCATTAACTAAAGCTGAATACACAAGATGCTGTGAGTGCTTTAATTAAAATGACTTCTGAGAGCTGTTCTAATTAAAGCACTGCCCCCCCACTTTGGAGCATGCGTAAAGACACACTTCATGTCCATATAATTCTCTTATTTGAAAAAAAAACACAAAAACCCTGCTCCTTTATACTTCAGATTTTGAAGCAGACATTTCAAAAGGAACTTCCAAAAATGTCCTGGGAAAATTTTCATGCTCAAAGCAATGCATTTAATTAATTCTTTGCACTCAGTTACCTGATGAGAGCATAAAAAATATATCTATGTTGCTTGCACTATTTTCAGGGATATAATTCTGAAGCAATTTTGCAGTTTTGGCCTTAGGGTTAAAAAACTTAAAGGTAATATACAGGGCTATTTACAAATATGAAAATTTATTTGTACACAAATTTGAGTTTTAATTTCAAAGCATTCATAATTTTCTGTTTTTGTTTGTCTATACCTTTAAACTTTTTTCCTATATTCCTTTCTAAATTTAAATGATAACATTTTGATCATGGTCTCAATAATATTTCAAAGGAAATATTAATAAAAGTCATTCTTTTACAAAATACAGGAAATGTTTAAAACATTGTGAATTTTTCATCACAGCTTTATTTTAGATAAATGTTTTAACAAAATTCTAAAAAATGTAGGACAGCTCTAAGATTGGGCTAGGGTGACCTAATTGGTATAATTAAAATTCATGACCATTCATTTCTTTGTCTTAATTTTTCTAATCACTACCATATCTTTTTGCAGACAGTCTTTTACATTTATAGTTTGATACTTTGGATATCAACATTTAGAGACATTCCCTAATTTAGAAGATATGGGCATTGCAAGATGGTCACTTAGGGAGTAACCAGTTAGTTAGAGCCAAATAAAGGGTCTGCAAATTTTGCTTTCTTTTCCATGATTAAAGTTTGTAATTCTTCTCATTCATTGCATGCCTGTGTTTTATTGAACCTAATGATTACTGCATGGTTTTAGAAGTGGCAAATGAGAAAGACACTGAAAGACTTTGAGTTCCAAACTGGAAAAGATGTTGGAAACTGAGAGCAAATGAAACAATGCAGCCAGGTAGAAGGAC
>NW_017729025.1:44246225-44256416 GCF_001723915.1 Gavialis gangeticus | reverse complement strand
GTGACTTAGGGAGTAACCAGTTAGTTAGAGCCAAATAAAGGGTCTGCAAATTTTGCTTTCTTTTCCATGATTAAAGTTTGTAATTCTTCTCATTCATTGCATGCCTGTGTTTTATTGAACCTAATGATTACTGCATGGTTTTAGAAGTGGCAAATGAGAAAGACACTGAAAGACTTTGAGTTCCAAACTGGAAAAGATGTTGGAAACTGAGAGCAAATGAAACAATGCAGCCAGGTAGAAGGACAAGGGCTTCTGTAAGTGATATGCACAGTTAAGTAAAAGACAGTTAATCATGGAAATGTTGTAACGTGTATATTGCTGTTCTACTGTCAGGCAATATAGCAGAGAACTGGAGGATGTTCAGACAGAGGCTCAAGTGGTACCTAGCAGCCACAGGGGCAGAAGAAAACACTAACAAAGTCAAACTCTCTTCTTTTAGATTGTGGGGAGAGAAGCGCTTTACCTTTGCAGAATGCCAAAATGCAGTTAAGTGTAATACTGTCCCATATGAGAAGTACTATATGCCAAAAAAAGAATTAGGGCCTTGTTATACCTTATCCTGTGAGCCACACAGATGTTGATTGTTGCTAGTGGTAGCTTGGAGTTTGGAGCAGTCGCACCCTTAGTCTAGAAACCTTTGACTGTCCTCCACCTGCACAGCTGTGATTTGCCACTGGAGGTCTGGTAAGCAGGGACAGGAATAGGAGCTGTAACAGGAGAAACCATTTTGCCAGATCCTGCAGATGTGAAACACAAAAACTTCCAGTGATGTTTAACAACATACCAGAAAAATGTTATACAAGTATGGTAGAATCAAGCAAAATCAATAAGAAGGACTGGATCTTGCCAACAAAACTGCAATGTTCAATGGTTTTATGTAAATTGGACACTGGAACTCATTTTACCAGAGGATGAATAGAGGAAATTATAAATGACACCAAAAGTGAGTCCAACACACATCAGAATAACTAGCTGTTCAGGAACATGTATATGGGGGAAAGGGAGGAGCATTGCTAGCACTCAGTATACAAACAGAGTATTCAAACTCATATCTGTTGTGGTACCTAGGGAGGTGATGCCTATTTTGGGTCTGAAAGCTTGAGAAAATTAATTTAGTTAATTATGTACTTTCAGTACAAGAAGACATGATATCCATGTCAGCCAATGACCTCTTGGCCATCATGGCCCATATCTGGACAGTCTTCTTAGGAAGAACCAACTGTTCCAGAATACCAGAGGCAACCATGTCCTTATAGGAAGAAATGTACCTATGAACACAAATACAAATATTGCCATGCAGAAAGAAGAAGTCAGCCTCAATGGTCTTTATGTAGCTAATGAGCTTTGTGCTATGTGCAGAAGCAGAGCTGCCAAAAGTGCAAGTCAGATCCCAGTGTAATGACTCAAATCTTTCAGGACTTGGAAAGAAGGCTTCCTTCAAAAAAACAAACCAGAAACCACATCAGACTCTTTTTTGGTTTGAGAAGAAAGTCAAACTTCTTGAAAGATTCACAGAGATTTGCTAAACAGCAGCAGAAATGTGGGACAGGAAACAGTGGTGACGACTCCAGAATACTGTGCTAGTAACCTTTGCTCTGTAGATGGATATTAGTGGAATGTTGTGTTAATAGATTTTTGTACTTGTTGGGAGAGAAAATGTCATGACAAAAGTTATAATTTAGAGAGACTTCCAAATTTAGAAGTTATGGGAATTTGGAGATGATCCCCCAGTAAGGGAGTAATCAGTTAGTTAGAACCAGATGAAGGATGTGCAGAGGTTGCTTCCTGCTCTGTGATTCATGTTCATTACTGTTCTTCTCATTCATTGTATGCCTGTGTTTCACTGAACCCAGTGATCACTAGATATACCTTTGTCAAATATGTGGAGTAATGATACAACTACACAAACCAATTACTGCAAGTAAAGTTAGTGTGAGCATTTACAATGAATATGTTCCATGTTTAATAGCCCACGCATGCATACGTAACCCCACTTACCCAATTTTCACTGAGAAACAAGCTACCTCACATTTACTATGCACATAGACAGTTACAGTTCACACTGTTGGTTAGCTTAGGGCAATTTGTTCACATAGTGAAACCTTAAAGCTTACTTCTCTGCTATGCAGGTTGATTGAGTAGACGCAGATCCTAAAAAGTACCTAGGATCATCCTTTGATGGCTATGAAAGATAAATGCCTAAATTCCTTTGAGGATCTAGGCTTTAATTCTCAACAGTCATATCTAAACCTGGCATAACCTGGTATGTATTCATTGGTTTCAATAGTTACACCAATTAAGGATCAGGCCTATAATCTCAAGACTAATAGAGGGAGAGGGGAAAAGAGAAAAAACTCATCAACTTTAAAAAAATGCCTCTGGTGTTAAAACAATATGATGGAAAATTTAATGCAAGTTATAAATGGGGTCATTAATTTGATATACAATGCTCTTTCAGCACACCGTTAAAGATTCATGTTTACTTATATGCTCTGCTAACAATACGACAAAGCAATGCTACACTGTATAACAATTCTACTATAGTGTGCTAGTTATGTTTTTCAGACTCACTTAAAATGTACATGACTGCTCTATGAAGTTCTTGTAATGAGCAGAATACCTCTTGGGGGACATGAGAATAGACAACATTTGTTTGAAACAGGACTATATTTGTTTGAAACAGAAATGCGTGTTCACCCACTGTGCCTAAATTTGAATTCCTTTTGTCAGTGTGAATTGAAAAGTTTGACTCAAACGAGTGTGTATGTAAAACAAGGAAAAGATAGGAAGGAAATCCAATTAAGTATAGGGTGAAAATAGAGTTGAGGACTTTTCAAAGGGACAGGGTGGTAAATTCCAGGGAAATGGGGAAAAATTCAAATGATAGAGAGATCATCAGCTCAGAATAGCTGCAGTGAAAGTGGGGAGCTATAAGTGGTCCTAAACATCTTTTTATTGTACCTGAGAGGCAGTCAGGATGAATATGACCTGAAGGATACCACCTTGGTCAGCAAGTCCAGTCCCCTGTCAGTGCAGTCAACTATGTCATATAAGCCCATCGGGCATTTCTATGTGAGATGTTTTCTGCAGAGTTGCTAGAGTTTATTGCTGTTCATTGCCAGCAAAGCAAATAAAACCCTGGCTTGCATCTACCAATGCATCTCAAACAAGACCCAAGATGTCATTCTCCTGCTTTATTCAGCCTTGGTGAGGCTACAGGTGGAGTATTGCATCCAATTCTGGACTCCACAGTTTAAAAAGCCTATAAGTATATCAGGGGTGTACATCAGAATCTGGGACAGCGTCTGTTGACCAGGGCTCCCCTAGGGAAAAGAAGTTCCAATGGTCACAAACTGCTGGAAGACCAAGATTATATCTTCTTGATCCTTGCAGCTGCTGAAAACAATTAGATTTTTGGTGTTATGAAATCATCCTGTATATCTTGCTGGCCAATATTACCTCATTATTAACTTGTACTTCCCTTGCATAATTTGTCCACCTCCCTCTGCATCTTGGCTTTGTGGGCAGTGACCTACTTGTTTTCTTCTGGGGCACAGTGGTTTCCTCATCCATGACTAGGTCACCTAGGCCCAACTAATACAAATAATGAGTAATAATGAACTATTTACCGGTACAGGATCTGTATGATCAAAGTTGTAGACAGATTCTTCCTGGAGGTGGGAGAAACTTGTGAGGTGACCCAGTCAGGAGGATATCCTTCCTGTGGGGGAGTATGCTCTTGGGAATGGTCGATAGTATGAGGTCGTGCTTTGTGGAATGAAACATTCTTCCAAGGAAATGTCAGTTGGTCTATCTGCTTCTCTACCCTCTCCCCGCTCCTCAATATGTCTACCCCTGGAAGTAGCAGAACACGTTCTATTATACCTTCTATGCAAGGGCATAGAGCGTGAACTGCAGAATGTGACTGAGGAGCAGCTGTGCTAGTGAAGGGTTCGATAATCTACAGAATTCTCTAAGGACATTTCCACTGAGTTTATAGCCGTTTTGTACCACTAAAATGCCAAAAAGGATCTGGCTGGATAATCTGTTACCATATCTTCCTCTTCTTTTTCTGGGGATATTGAGAAGCTTGCTTCAGCGTACTTACTATGTAAATAACAGGATTGCTAGACTGTCAATCCATTCATACACCAACCTTCACGTAAAAGCATTTAAAAACAAGTTCAAAATATTGAGTAATAGAAAGGCATTGCTGGCAGATCTACAGCTCAGACTATTTCAGTGTTTTCACCTAAAGAAGCATCAGAATATACACAATTAACTAATCTCTATCTTGCAGTACCTGTTTTCCTGGAATGCATGTAATAATTTGAGTTTTGCTTATGAATTGTGTTGATTTATTCAATTAATTAGGGTAACACCGATGGAACATCAGCATACTCTGACTAACTATAATTTAGTATAAAATGACATTCAGGACAAAATGTATACTACCCATAAATAAAATGAAGAAGTTATTTTGGTCCATAGGTGAAAGTGCCATGACATGAACATCATGCTTGATGTGCCTTTAGTAATACAATTAAAATGATGGACTTGTGAGTTTCCCTCCCCCTCCAACTCCCCTGC
The DNA here is from genome assembly GCF_001723915.1 of Gavialis gangeticus. NCBI lineage: Eukaryota > Metazoa > Chordata > Crocodylia > Gavialidae > Gavialis > Gavialis gangeticus. Next base: position 44,251,826 of record NW_017729025.1, on the reverse strand, counting down.
CAGCATTCTTGTACTAAGCTCAATGAGGTGTAGTCATTCATTACAAGCTTTGTTACCATAACCACATGCTATATTTTGTGTCAGCTCTGAACCTTTTTAATGAGACCTTGATGTTTCAAACTTCTGTAAAGGTTTTGTGATAAAAAGTCAAAACTAAATGGATCATATGTTATCTCTTGGGATGACTGAGAAAAAACTGCAGTCCCCTTACAGTGTTTTCTTTTTTATTTTGCTTTGTCCCCCAAACCAATTAATATGATTTTCGGTCCTCACATGTTCCATCCAAGGCAAATAGAAAGGGAAGAAAGCAGCATCTGTGGTGCCAAATCTCCATTTATTTATTTTTTTTGATGAACCATCGAAACAGCACATAACCATTATTTAGACAGACCAGGATGTATGCAAGACTTCACAGCGTATCTCCAATGGTGTTTTGCTCTTTGCCCATTATATCAATTATGAAATCATTTAATTCTTTTCTAGGTTTGAACTATTTCTTACAATATAAAACCCTCTATTTTTCCATTCATTTACCTCTCTAAACTAGGTGTTGCATGTCACATTATTCACTATTCCTAGCTCTGAATGAGACTTCTAGATGCGCAAAGAAGCACAGATAATGTTTATAGCCTTCATTACCACTAAGCAGAAGTTCTCAATTTATGAATAACAAAGGGCTGATTTTAAACTTGTGTGCAAAGCACTGAAGTTTTCTTAGAAGTCTGTCTATAAATTTTATCCAGCTGCTACTCAGTGAAGTATTGTGATCTAGAAATTACTGTGAGCAAATTGGAGTTCTTTGAATGTTATCTCCATGTTTGATGTGCAGTAAGTGAACTAACAGAATGCTTTATTCTATCTTAGAGAAATTGAACTTGGCTTGAGATTAGTTCTTGATCATAATTCCTGCTTGGAAAAATCAATGGGAAACTAGTAAGCATCATATCCTTTCCCCAAGGTTTTTTGATGCAGACAATTGCCATATTCCCAGTGTACACAGGGTTCATTTCAGATCAATATAATTTGTGCTACAAACAGTAGCTTAATTCTAGTCTTACAAATAAAAGTATGTGCTGAACACTCCTGAGCTATGAAGCACATACAGTGCCTTTTGAATGCAAATGTGTTGCCAAGGCCTGTTCATTCTGAATGCCAGGAGCTGGGGAAATGGATGAAAGGGAAAAAGCAATCAAACACCAAAATCAAAACTAAAAACCAGAGGTTAAAGTGGTAAATTGGTTATATTCATTAGCCTGTCACCTCTGGAGATTAGTGCTCAAATCTTGTATTAGGACCCTGGGCTTTATCCTGATCTCTAGTGGATGGTATTAAAGAGTACATTGTCATTAAGAATGATAAGTGGGTTTTTTTGCTCAGGAAAGGCATAGTGGCAGAACAACAGGGACTAACATAACTGACAGAGCAGTGTGTGATGACCACAATTTGAAAATAGGGAAGTGGCAAGTAAAAAGTGGGGTGCATGTGTTTGGACTGGCACAGAGATGTGAAGAACTCTTTATCTATACCTCTCCTTGTGTTAATATTTGTTATCATCATCTGTATTAGTACAATTATAAATAATATTAAATTAATATATTTATGAACATATAATTAATAAAACAACAGAGGGCTGTGCCAGTTTATAGCTTAAAAGATCAGTGTTCTCAATAAATAGTATGAAGGTTCAAGTGTTTTTCTGAGAAACCGTATAATTGAGCTCTATATTAGAAATAGTGTAGTAATAATAATAAACTAATACAGTTTGCAGGGTTTACTCTCAGATGCAAGGAATGTTATGGTAGCTGTGCCAAAACTGAAGCTTAGGGACATGAGGACCAACTTGATTTATCAGATGCAATATTGGAAGCACTTTTAGAGAGGCGCTTTTGGTTATTAAGCTACGTACATCACAAGGCTTTTTTAGAACATTTATTTCCTTTGTTCTAATTTGGCATTCATTTCAAGTTTAACTTCCCTGTTCCAGCTCCCGTGCTGCCATAGGCTATTTCTATTATTTTTTAGATTGTCTTATTACTACTGCCCTTCTCCTCAACTGTAATAACCTCCATTGCACCTGGGATCCTCTTAATTGTAAAGAGATGATCCAATTATTCATGTAACTATCAGAATTCCCAGCATTTGACATTTCTAATACAATGGTTCCCAACCCATAGCTCATGGGCAACGTGTTACCAATGAAAACCTCTGACACTGCTTGCAGCCACTGGATATTAAAAAGTTAGGGCTCCAGTTGACAGAGCAAGCCAGCAATGGTTGGGGATAATTGTTTTAACAATAATTCTCAACCTCAGGACACAGCCCTCAGAAAATGCCAGTTTTTAGCTTTGACTGGCTTGTTTTTGGTTTCTGTTTTTACTATGGACAAATAAATTTGCATACCTGACATTAATAATATTACACAACAGTTCCTGACACCTTTAAAATGATCTCGCAGCACCCCGGAGGCTGCAGCACACTTGTTCACTTACACAGAGCAAATTATAAGGAAAAATGTAAAAGCTTTTTACTATTGGATCCTCCACCTTCTGGAGTTCCTACTACCAGTGACCATGCAAAGGAGTTAAACCTGCATAAACCCAGAATTAATCTGCCCCTGGAATCTTAAACATAGCACTTTTTCCCAAAAAATAACAATCTCCTGAATGTTCACTAGAAAAGATATGACTTGATTTTTCATGCTCCCCACCCATGAGTAAGGGAAAAAAAATATCACGGGGTCTTCAATATGTAGCCAGAGATTCCAGATAAAATCTTGAGCTCTGTTAAAGTCAATAAGAGTTTTATCAATGGCCAGAGCTGGCCAGGATTTATTTCTCATTAGTCTGAAAGCTGGACATCACTCAGTTCCTTAACATTATGCTGAAGCATCGTGTAAAATAGGAGTGTCAAAATTCAAGTCCACAGGCCAGATCTAGCTCCCAGAGCCATCTCACCAAGCCTGCAGGGCTCCTGTAGAGGCCTGCAATTTGGGGGCAGGGCAAAAGGGATGGGGTCTGCCCCTGAATTCTTGCATATGGAGCCCTGTGGTGGCGACATGTGTGGGCAAACAACAGCTTAGTTAACTCACTCAGCTTGCTGATACTGCTGGGTCCAGGTCTGGCCCTTGAGACTTCAAGTTTGGCATAAAGGCTAGCTTTAAGCATCTTGGAGAGTTGAATGGGTTTTAAATTATACCTATTTACTGTAGGTCATGGAACTGCTTTGATGGTTTTATCTACTCCTAAGTATATTGCTATAAAGTAGGCTAAACTGATGTAACTTAATGCTTGTCTCACCCAGGTTTATGGTAGTTTAGTCTATTTATACTAGTGTAGGAGTGGACTAGCTAAGCAGCTACATTAATTCAACTCTGAAGTGCCCTTCCCTTCCCCTTTTAAAATGATGTGTTGTTTGGTCTTTCTGTAGCCAATGAAAAGCAGTCCTAATCTTACACTGCACTCTCACAAAAGCCTTAGTTTTAATTTGCAGAATTCACATCCAAGAACAGACAAAGTTAAAGCCACCTTCACTCTGGAAGACAAACAAGATCAAAGGGACTCAGCCATAGTATTGCAATAGGTTTGTGATAGTTATACCAAACGTTTTATTTCCTATCAAAAAAAGGGAAGCTTTTCCTCTGAACACAGTGTAAGATTATACTGGCTGAGTTACCTCATTAGTAAAAAAAACCCCTTTTTTCCATGTCCTTTGACCCTATGAACAACAAACTCTCATGCATGGAAGGGGAAATAAAAGCTATTTGGCGGAGAAGAGAGAGAATCAAATAGATTTATTAAAGAAACTGGTTTTCTTCTTCCTTCATTGAAAAACAAAACATTCTGTGTACACTCTTGCATACTCTGAAACAAACACCTGATAAAGAGAGAACATCCGTTACAATGAAACATTTTTCTTTTCAATAAGGTTATGCATGGAGCATGTTTCTGCTGAAATTCAGGAAGTGAAGTGTTTTTTGTGATGTCAAGAGAAAGCGTTAATCTTCGAGTCTTTGGGATTTTGGTTATGCATTAAGAATGTATTATTCCTGTTCCTATTGTTATTGTGAACCATGGCTTAAAATCTAGCTTTCCCTTTGTTCAGTGACAATGGTAATGTGCAATTATAGTTCAAAATGCATTATTTGTCTTTTATTCTGAATCCAGAGCCACAGTCTTTCATACATTGAGTTTTTAAATGGCATTTCGAAGAGCTTTAGAAATATACATATAGTAGTAAAAATACTATACCATATACTTTCCATAGATTTTTTTTTCTTTACAGTGGAGCTTTGCAAAATATTCATAATATAACCTTAAGGTCACCTGTATTTCAATTTTACTCCAAGCTCAAAATTCAGCCAAGGTCCTCAGCAATCACAAATGTGGCCTTGTTTTGCATAAACTTTGGCTAATATATGATTTTGCATGAAAGCCATGTGAAACTTACAGGCTTGACATAAAACCTGTGGAAACATTGTGGTTTTGATTGTGTTTGGATTCATTCCATTTAGACAATTAAAGAGCAACTTGTCACCACAGCTCTACTTTCAGGGCCAAGTTCACAGTGTAGGTCCAGCTAATTTAAAGATCTAATGTATGGGATGAATTAGACCACTTTGATTTGATTTCCAAGTGCAGAACACCCAGAACTCCTAATGAAGATGCAGTGGGTGATGAGTACTTTTGCAAATGCGGACAATAGAGTCTTCCATGTTTCTATCCTCTAGAGCAAAAACTCTTTCTTTCTTATTTTGTACTATCGGTATGATGGTTTAATTAAAGCATTAGAAATGACCACCTGTGAAAAGAGTTATAGCATTTGGCTTCTGAGCAATGTAGCAAAACTATGCCAGATAGGCACATAGGAAGGCTAGTTGTCTAGTGATTGCAAGAGGATGCAAAGCTATTTTACTGTGTTGTTCATCCAGTTGAGTAAAAATATGTTGGGATAATGTGAATGCGCTATTCTGTAAGAGGCTATAACAATGTATTTTTAGTATGATCAAATTCAGGAAATACAAGGATCTCATAGGAAAGCCTGTTCTCCCAGGATTTGATGACTTCTGTGAACTCCAGTGCTCTGGGTAGTTCCAAATGCAGTACAGTTAAACATCCAAAGTAATTGCAGTATAGAAATACTTGAGGTGTTAACTCAAAATATACATAGGAGTTGTTAGTACTAAATATTAGGAGGATAATATACACTTCACCCTCCATGGAGAATTTTTTTCTAAATGTAATAAATTAAGTCAGGGCTGTCACTTGAGTCAGGGGACTGCCTGGGGCCTACAAGGGGTTAATCTGCAGCCCGTGGGCTCTCAAAAGGCTCCAATTCCCCATGATGTTCCAGCTGCTGGTGCAGCCAGGGTCTCTAGGCTTCCCCTCCCTCCTCTGAGTTCAGCTTCCTGCAACTTTCCTAAGGGATAGTGCAGTGCGACGCAGCACACACAGTTGTGGAAGCCCACAGCATGGTACAGCAGGGGTGCCCTCAGCTGGAGAGCTGATCAGGGCACAGGCACCCACACTACCCATTCTTGTGGTGGTGGGGGGTGCTCCCATGTATGTAGTGGAGTAGGGAAGGGGCGGGGGGGGGGGGGGGTTG
>NW_017729025.1:44242076-44246064 GCF_001723915.1 Gavialis gangeticus | reverse complement strand
GTTGTGCCTGCCTGGTGGCTGTCATCCCCGTGCCTCACTACTGATGCACTACTGATACAGCCCATATGGGGTGCAGCCGCTGACCACTTAGAAGTTGGACAGACTTGAATCAAGTAAAATTTGAATGGTTAGAGTACAAAAAGAAAGAAGAAATATCCAAAAAAAGGGACAAGTACTTTGGATGTTTAACTGTACTGCGTTTGGAACTACCCAGAGCACCAGAGTTCACAAAAGTCTTCAAGTCCTGGGAGAACAGGATGTTTCTTTTAAAATATTTTTTGTTAAGCAGCAAAATGCTCTTTGTTTAAAATGCTTGTTTTTGTTAATCCAATATAGCATAACACTACTCAGGAGCTTTTTGTGGCTCAAAGTTGGTTAAAGCATGGGAAATGAAGTCTGCCAAGTAGGTAACTGGCCCCTAAGGCTACCCTTATTCATTGCTACAAATGTTTTCTTCAGAGACCCACTTTTTTGGTGAGAAATTGTTGTGGGAGTTTCTCAGGAGCTATGCTCTCTTTCATTACCTCCAGAAGTAAAAATAACAAAACTCTGTTAAAATTTAGAAGAGTCCTATCACTTCTTTACTTTGCAGTCTTGGTCAGTGCCTTTTTGTATGAAATATGCTAACTAAACTTACATTTATGTAGTTCAGACATGGGTCAGCTACCAAACATAGAGAGTTAGCTTATGTACTGATGTATGTCCCATAGAACCAGACTGGAATCAGGTTGCATTGAGTGTGAATTCAAGGTGGAATTTGTCCCAGAGACAAATAGTTCCTTTGGTACAATCTCCTGACTTCATATCATTCTGTTTCAAACTCTGCCCTTTGTTGTTGTTCAAAGTGTGTCATCTATTCCTTCACGGAGTTGTTACCAATCCAAGATAGTTGGAATGCCATGTGTATTCTTAACTTAGATCAGCGCTTGTACCAATGGTAAGACTAGTTCTGTTTCTTTTATGTATTCAATGTATAGAATGTAATAGATGTTCTATTCATGGGGGGAAGAGAAATTTTTAAAAGAATTTCTGAGTATATGGCTGTGCATTGCCAACAAAAACAAAGAAAATTATAGCACTACAGAAAAAAGAAATCACATCTGTCCAAGGACAACAATATATCAAGGAAGAATAATTCTCTTTGTCCTATCTTGGGGTTAAATGCTTACTGCTGCTTGGGAAAACTTGCATTTCTTTTGTGCTGTGTATGTCTGTGAATGTTTTATGAATCTAATTGAGCTTAGGAATCAAGTTTCTTAGACAGACACAGTTTATTCAGAAGAATAAAGCTACAGCAGAAAGTTATTGATTTTTGAGGAATCTACGCCTTGTGAAAAATTAACCAGACATTTCTTCCAAATCAATACAATTATCCTTGCTGTTTCAGGACTGCTTCATCTAATCCACAGAATGACTCCAGTGAAGGGAGTCTGTTTTTAAAAACTGGCTTCTGCTGTCCCCTTAGTGCCTATTCCTCTCTTCCACCAATCTTTTTGGTGGGAGATTCTTCCATGCTTAGGAAATATAATGGTGCGACATTCAATATTACCTCTACGATTAATGCTGATCCTCTATTTGATGACAGAGATGACAATGTAGGGTTCTTCCGTAGTACCTAAACTCTGAACAAAAGGCCTCACCTCTAAGGGTATGTTCAGACATGTCGGGAGATTAGACCAAATTAAAAATGACCACCTGCTTTAAGATAGTCTAGGATTAGGGGGGTTAGTGGGGTCTGCTGGGGGCTTGGTGGAGACCATGAGGTTTTAGCAGGATTGGGGGTATAACTGGGGGTCACAGGGATCTTAGAGGAATTGGAGGAATAAATGGGAGGTGGAGGCTGGGAGGGTTTGGCAGAACTGAGGGGAAGCAGGGTCTATGGGGCCAGCGTTCACCAGTCCTGAGTGCCTGCTTGAGTATTTTTAGCCCCCGCCTCCCCTCACCTCCAGAAGAACACCCACGCTCCTGGTGACCCAACCACCCCAATTCCACCTGCCCCTTCCTCCACCCCAACTTACTTCCATCAGCTTCTGGCACCTGCAAATGCTGGTGAAACTGATACTGGGAGTGGCTTGCAAGATTGGGAATTTGGTGGGTTTGGGGAGCTAAGTTAGACTACCTCTGAGATACATTTAACTTAGATTTGGTGGTCCATTTTAGACTGATCTAACCTTCCTCTGTAGAGTTTGCACTTAGATCCACCTAACTAGGATCTAAACGTAAGGTCCACACCTGAGCAAACTAAGTTGCATTGCCATTTTTAACTCAATCTAACCTTCCCTTAACCTCTCTGAACATCTGTACTCAGTCTAAGAGAGAAAATGGTCTTTCAATGTCCACTCCCATTTCTTCCCAGTACTGTTTGCTATGACCATCAACAAGGATTATTAATGTGAGTGCCAGTTATGGATGATGGCTTTTGTTGTGATCCGACAAGAGTGCAACTGCCAGTACATTGCAGAAATTATATTAAGTAACTGACAGGTCTTAATAACTTTGCTGGTTTTTAATCGAGGATCTGAATATTTTAGACAAATTGTTCCTAATTCCCTGGGCTGATTGATCCCTGTCTACCATTCACCTTAACAAATGCTTAAGGCAGGGGATCAACATTTATTTTCTAAAATTTCAAATACAGTAAAATCTCTGTTATCCAGTAGTTCGCCAACCTGAATACTCTATTAACCGGAGTTTCTAGCCAGATGCAGGGGAGGGCAGGTGAAAGCTTGCACCTGGTGGTGGCTGCCACCACCCACCACCCTGCACTCCTGTTGCTCCACTTGTGGCTACTGCCACACCTCCCCCCCCACCCTTGCGCTTTGCCAGCCAGACACGGGATGGGGGGAAAGCTTGCACACAGCAGCCACCACCCACCACCCAGTGCTGCTGCTGCTCTGTGTACAGCAGCAGCCACCATGCCCCCAACTCCATGTTATCCAAAAATCCTGCAAGGTTATTTCAGATAACTGGAGCTTTTACATAACCAGCAATCCCCTTACCCCAAGGATGCCGGATAACAGACATTTTACTGTAGTTCTGTTTTTTGTTGTTACTGAGTTAACACTACCTATATTTATTACATGAGTTGGATTTCTAGAACAAGATGGTCAGAATTCATGAGCTGCTTTTGTATTTTTCTTTCTGTTTAGTAGTCCTTTTTAGATACCTTGGTGCATTTTTTACACATTCCTTATTTCTTGCATTTGTAAGCCAGCTGATGCTTTATAATTCATAATGCATGTGTTCCAGAGAATTCACCTTTGTTGGCAGAGAAACCATGTTTAACAGGCTTACTCACATCTATTACCTAACTTTGTTCTGGTTCTTTTTAAAGAAAACATATTCTGGTATCAGGATGTTAGTAGTAGTTTATATTCATTTTCTCAATAGTGGTCTTTGTTCTATGGCACTAAACAGAGATAGTCTGCTGGGAATTTACCCTGTCCAAAGATAAAAGGAGAAGATCTTACAACCTCTATGTAGACATGTATTTGTGCTTATGGGCAGCTTGCTGGAAGTTTATCTTAAACCAATTTCAAATCAGTTTAAGTTAAAACAAACTAGATCTGGTTTAAACTAAAAAATAATATCTACACTGGAGTTTGCATTGCATCGTATTGCTTTAAAATCACAACTGAGTGCAGCTTTTATTTAACCAAAATATAGTGTCACCAGTTGTATTTCCATACAAGCAGTCCTATGGAGTAGCTAAGGACATGCAAGATCTTGTTCTAGGCTATGCAGAAGGGGCGTACAATAGGTGCGACTTCCTTCCAAAGCTGCAATCACTAGCACCTTGGGTTATGATATTATCAGATCTTAAAAGCTAATGAAAATATGGACTGTGTAGCATTTGGATGCGCCCCCCCCCCCCACACACACACACCTCCAAGGAAGGCCAAGGACAGGTTGTTCAGACAGTGCTATTGGTGCCATTAAAATGTATTCGAATATAAATAAATATGTCATCTCTCACTGAACAAGGAAT
>NW_017729025.1:44234239-44237076 GCF_001723915.1 Gavialis gangeticus | reverse complement strand
CCAAGGACAGGTTGTTCAGACAGTGCTATTGGTGCCATTAAAATGTATTCGAATATAAATAAATATGTCATCTCTCACTGAACAAGGAATTCATGGAATTCAGGTTCCTTATATCTACATAATGGGCCTCTGAGTGCTGGGTAGCAGGAAAGGATCCTGTAAAGAATTTAGGAGTCCTAATGCAGAGACAACAAAGAAAAGCTCACAGTATGATTCTGTAATATTGGGCAAAAACCATATAGATTTAGTATCTTATAGACTAAATCAGAGATGCTTTTGTAAGCAGCAGTTTTACTTTATCAGTTGCTAAGAAAGGACTGCAGGAAACAGAACTTCTTAATAGAAAGCAGTGTTTAGAATATACAGGGTAGAGAAAGGGGAGGGAAAAGGAGAGTGCACTGCTGATAGAGGCAAGGTGGGTAGAAGAGAGAGAAAAAAAACAAAGCAGTTAACCCACTGAGGGATGTAGGATTTAAAAAAAAATTAATCCAGGTAAATGAGATAAGGATCCAGTCTCAATTCAGACTATATTTAACATAATCCAGTCTGTGGATTTTTTCTTGTTCTGCAGTTTCCCGTTCAAGCTGGGTTTTAAAGTTTTGTTATCTAAGTATAACTACTGCCAGGTCAGCAGTGGAAGAAGGTTAAAATGTTTTGTCACAGGCGTCTTTGTCTTTCTGGAATTCAGATCAAATTAGTGTTTATTCATTCTTTCATATAGCAGTTGTCCCCTCTGGACACTGTAATGTTGTGTAATATAATAATATAATGGCATGGCAAGAAAGGCTATATATAATCTTTGCACATATATATAGGGACCATTGTAATTTGGGCTGTACAAAAGTGGGATCCCTGCAGGCTCACTGGAGCCAATTTGAGGTGTGGGCTCTCCTACACATGACTAGCTAAGAGGACCACCTCTGCCCCACAGCACAGAGAAGAGGAGGGGGAAATTCCCTCTGTTTCTGTATGGCAGCAAAACAAAACAGGGCTCTGGAGAGCTGTGCCGGGTGGAAAGAAGCCCCTGCAATTGGAGCACCCTGCACCCCGCACCAAGCTGTGGGGGCAGGCACCCAGTATGCCTATGCCTGCAGCCCCTGGTGCAGAGGGTACTTACCCACTCTAATCTGTGCAGCGCTTTTAAACTCCCAGCCAAAGTGGGGAATTGAACAACCTGATTGACTGAATACCATATGGGCTCAGCCTGTACTAGGCTGCCCCTGGAGGCACATGGGGTTTCCACGGTGTTTCCAGGCTCTGGTGCCTTTCTTTTCTGTGCTTCAGCTAAGTGGGGTTTTTTGTTTTTGTTTTTTTTTAAACTTTTTCCCCTGCCTTTCCTCTCCCTGCACAGTTTCAGGCCATTTCTAGCCAAATTGCAGTTTTCTGAGGCTTTGGGGGAAAACACTAAATTTCAGGCTTCACTAAATTTAAATCCCCTGAAGTCCAAATTACAGTGATCCCTACATATATATGCAACATCCACTCCCATGTTGTCCGGGTTTATTTTTTAAGAGTCTGAGATCAGTGGCTGTATCCTTATTCCTTTGAATGCAGTGGCACAAGTCCCATTCATTTCAGCAGTGGCAGGCACCAGCTCCAATTCCTTATGCATGAAAGTGCTCACCTATGCTGTCTGCCTACACTCTGCCCTGCCTATTATTCTCTTTCTCCTTGATTAGCCTTTCCAGCTTTGCATGGTCACTTTGCCTGACCATTGCAAAATGATGTTGTGAAAGACATCCTGCCAATGAACAAGTTTTACAAATGTGCCTGTTCTTGTTTTCATGTCAGAGCAGGGTTTTAATATCATGTTTTGAATGCTACTACTCATTTCCCATCTAAGTTTGGGATTAGCAGATGTGAATCCTTCCTGCACAGTATGCCAAAAGGCACTGCTGTCAAACTTTTGTTTTGTTTACTACTGACATATATCTTCAATTCAATGCTTGAAAAATCAGGTTATAACATTTTCCTTAAAAATAAAAAAAACCCCTGTTGCTTACACCAGATCAATCAAAGGGTCTGTGCAAGGCATGGGGGGAAACCTATGACCTCCTTTCAAAGTAAGCTTTAAGCAGAAATTTATGTCTTGTCTTGGTCCTTTAGCTCACAGGTGAATTTTGCCTTGGTTGACAATTTTAAGGTGGGACCTGCCAAAGAGTGAATTTCATCCTATATATCCCAAACAAAAGAATGAAAGACACCATAGCAAGTGATCAGATTTTAATTTTCCTTACTTTATCGTGTACTGATTTACTGTACATATCTTATACAGTAAGGCAGACTGTGTTTGACTGATTCTGGGGTGAAGTACCTAAAGTAGAAAGAAGGGACAGAAAAATATAAAACTATTCTTGTACTGACAGATAGTGATTGCCCAGATGACTGAAAGGTCTCCAGAACTGTTGGGCCAGAGTAAGAAGCATAGCACCTAAATATTAGGTGCTTCATCACCTAAAAAATAGGGTGAAATCTCATAACCTGACTAAGGCACCTAGGCTCCCCATAATTAGGTGTATCACAACGGGATGCATCCTAATGGGCAAAAACCTCCATAAAATCAGCAACCACATCATGGAGCCTAAAGCTACCAACAGTAAAAATGGATGGGGATAAACCTTAATAATACCTGTACATGTGCCAAACATCTACTCTGATGTGTGCTAATTAGCTAATTAGATTAACTGAGTCTGCTGGAGTGTATTAAATAATGCACTCCAGAAGCCTTGTCACATCTATTGAACATCCCTGCACTTCAAAATGGAGGCAGGGTGCTTGAACTAAAGCTCATTAAACTAGCTCAGTTCAAGTGAGAGGGATTTGATGGTGGGGGTCTA
>NW_017729025.1:44233190-44234228 GCF_001723915.1 Gavialis gangeticus | reverse complement strand
CTAGGTCCCTTCCGACCCTTAATCTATGAAACTATGAAGTGTCCCTGCCGCCATTCTGAAGCGTGTGATGCTTGTGAAACTGTGGGCACTTTGAGTAGCTCTCAGAGCCACTGTAATTAAAATGTCCCCCCCATTCCATTCCAAAACATATGTATAGACATTGTAAATGCCCACCTCATACCCATAGACTGGAATTCTCCCTAGAAAAAAGGAACTTTATAGTTTTTTATAGTTTTTTCCCCAAAGAATTGAGGGAAGTTCTCTACTTTCTTTCAAAATACTGCTGGTGATGCCACCACTGATAGAGTATCTTATTTTGGAGCATTTACCCAACATGTGGTTGACCCAAGTTCAATTACCTCCTTTTCCAAAGCGGCTCAAATGCACATCTTCTACAAGTATTAGTTAGCCACCTAAATATGGGTTGCTCTCAGTGTTTAGACTGTGTCAAAGCATGTGCATGTTTGGGAGGGAAGGGAATCGAGATTCATTGGATGAGAAAGAAAGTATGGTTTTCATAGCATTCTTACCAGGGAAGAAGACCTGGGTGCTGGTCCCTACTTCAGGTACTGCTTTTGTATTTGGTAAGAAGTGGTCATTGGATAAAACAAAGAGCATAATAATGCAATAGTAGAACTTTCAAGCTGGCAGACAAATTTAAGGGCACAAACAGCTGGTGTTTAAGGCTACGTACAGAGTGTCAAAAAGCCTAAGGCTGACTTGATTCAGCCTTTGCAGGTTAGTCTAAGCTGCAAAGACTGAACCAATAAATAAATTAACAGTCATTCACTTTTGATGCAGGAAATTCAGCCACAAGTCTGCAGTGGCTCAAGGCAGAAGCCAAGAGGTGCTAAAGCATGGCTCTCTGGAATGCAGCCAGCATGGGATGCATGCTCACTTCCTCTTCCTGCTGCCTCAGAGGTCTCTGGGATTTGTAGTCCAGACTCACATCAGCAAGACTCTGCAGAGTTGTGCATCATTCCCTCTTCCTGCTTCCAGGTGCCTGTCAGATTGGTAGCCTACAGTTGCAGCCAGCAC
>NW_017729025.1:44226254-44228190 GCF_001723915.1 Gavialis gangeticus | reverse complement strand
CATGCTCACTTCCTCTTCCTGCTGCCTCAGAGGTCTCTGGGATTTGTAGTCCAGACTCACATCAGCAAGACTCTGCAGAGTTGTGCATCATTCCCTCTTCCTGCTTCCAGGTGCCTGTCAGATTGGTAGCCTACAGTTGCAGCCAGCACTAAGTAAGCAGGGCAGGGCAGGGCAGGGCAGGGCAGGGCAGCTCCGTACTCGGGGGAAGGGAAGTTTAACCTCTTTCCCTGGCTTCACACATCAGACCCCAGCAGGGATTTCCTTGGGGGCGGGGGGAAGTGAGCCAGCCTATGGGGGCAGTGAGCCAGCCCTCACTGCTCCAGCTAAGGGGGCAGAGGGGCAGGACCTCCCCTGCCCTCTGGAGCAGACAGTTCAGCATCTTTATCACACGTATTTCATATAATTTTTTGCAGTATAAATTATAACTCCTTTCTCTGCAGTTAGCAAAGCAAAATAATCATGTGTTTTCTCTTCTCAACCTTAGTTTACATATATCAATTACTATGAACTAGAAATAACTAGGTCATGGGTCCAATTAAGGACTTCAGGCACCTGTAAGTTGGATTCCACTATACCTTTTAGGTGCCTAGTTCCCACAGTGGAGTTAAGAACCTGGAGTGAGACATGTAGGCTTCCTATACAACGCATGCAGGAAGTTAAGCACCACTGAGATTTGTGGTTTGTTCCTCTTGCAATCTACGCTGTCTGTTGCCTACACTATAAAGAAAGTACTTATTTATCTTATTTGTTGATTGTTTTAAAGCCATATCTTATTTCTGTATTAATGACCTTTTATTATTTTTTCCGCTAACAAACACTTATATAGAATGGTGTTAGTACTGGGCCTATCCAGTTCATCTCATCCCACACTGATTAGTTCCCTTATGAGTTTAACAGGATTTGCAGCTGCTAATGCTAGATCTGACTTTAACATAATTTGGAAAGTTGGATCTTATGTTCATAGATCAAAGAGAACCATTCAATTTCAAAATTACTGAATTTAATTAACCCCTTTAAAAAAACCCTATACTTTCATGACTCAACCATCAAGGAATTTCTGATGACAAATACCCCAAATCATTGTAAGACTATTGCAAAGTGCTTTGCTGAGTGATGACATCCTACATCAGAGATAAAAAGGAGATAGTCTAAAGCTGTAAAACACATGGATTAAGCTATTGACTAAAAGCTATTTTATTTTTTCAGTGCCAGCAGACTGCAGTACCCCATCTCTCTCACACATTACAAATTATCTGTGATACAAACTTTTCTGAGTTATCCCTTTACTTTGTGAAAGCAGGCCTATTTATGGGTCTGCTCATGTCCTCAGTGGTAAAATGTGTATGAATTCAATAGGAAGAGGCTTAGACTCTAAATCACTTTATTTCTCAGGGGAATATTTTAATGTGCTTTAAAAAGAAAAAAAACAAGACAAAATGCCATTGATTGTTCTTTAACAGATTCCTTTGGATATTACAAAGAAATATTTGTACCCTGTATTTAGAACAATTTAAAAAGAAACAGCAAAGTTCTCTCAAGGGTATGCGAAAACTGTGTTTGTTACATTGTTATCTACGGTCTGTCAAGTACACTGTTTTGCATGCCACCACCTACCACAGAGACAGCTGCATTTCATTAATCCTCTGTATAAAGCTTCTGAAGCACTTTGACAGCTTTCAAGATTACATGTGTTATATAAATGTAAAATATTATTATTAAACATCTTACCCAACAATGTGTCTGTTCCAGGGCTGCCCAGTGACTTTACAGTGCTTCAGGAACATCAACAGATGGGTCAGGCTCATTGCTATCCACAACTTGGTGAATATATTGGCTTATTAATATTTCTGATTTTAGCTCTTATCCATTATGTTAGAAGACAAAATAAATTACAGGGCTGCCGGGATAGAGAAAAACAAATTTGGGAAGCTAGGAA
>NW_017729025.1:44215062-44221254 GCF_001723915.1 Gavialis gangeticus | reverse complement strand
TCATTGCTATCCACAACTTGGTGAATATATTGGCTTATTAATATTTCTGATTTTAGCTCTTATCCATTATGTTAGAAGACAAAATAAATTACAGGGCTGCCGGGATAGAGAAAAACAATTTGGGAAGCTAGGAAAAAACTGAGGATTGGAAGAAACTTTGATACTGCTGTGGTAAATATATACTTACTCATCATAAAAAAAAGGCATAGATGATTGGTAAGATTTAGAGACACAGGGGCTGCAAAGCAAAACAGAGTTGTGTGCAGTTAAGCGATAAAATGTACAATCAGCAGTAATGAAGTGAATAGTGATGGATGTAAGTGTTAGCAATATGCTGTAAATAACTCAGAAGGAAGGTGCAATAATTGCTGGGTACAGTGAGAACAGAAGGCAAATGTAATTATCAAGGAAATGTTTTATTTTAATTACATACATAGTTATTTTTTAAGTATGGCCTTAAACTATAAAAGTTCTTTAGTTAAGATCTAAAAAGGCATTCTAGTCTGTTATCCCCTTATTGTAACAAATATATTTCTCTCTCGTAGTCAAGATAAATAAGGCCAGTTGTGTATTAAAACTTACAGACATATAAATACCCAAATAAATGGAACTAAATCTACTTGTTTAACAGAAGCAGCAGTTACAATCCTTTGTACTTTGCTTGTGCTTCCATCTCTGGATTACCATTTACTAACTGTGGTCCCAGTCAAGTGATGGACTAAAGCACATTCATGACAAAGCACTGAAGTCAATGGGATTGCTCTTGTGCTTAGCTGCTTATCATCTTGTAGTACTGAACACTAGTGAAACTGATTACAATTATTCTCTCCAGCTTTACTGCAGGATAGCTCTTTTTACTTCAGTGTAGTCATTCCTGATTGCAGCCGAATTAATCATTTATTTTTTTGGTTTAAAAAACAAAATCAGACCATAATTTATTTTGGGTCAAACAGAAAATGCTTTTTCTTTTGAACTTTTTTGGGCAAATTGGTATTGATTTCACTTAATTTTAGATATTTCTGTTAAGTTTTGATGTGTATTTGAATATATTTAGGCTAAGCATGGGATTGAATCCTGCTCTCCATTTTCCTGAACAAGTGCACTGTGCCAGCCTATGAAGACCAGGAGCCACCTCCACCTTTTTTTCCTGAGTGGCACACTCATGTTACACCTTTAGGGAATTGAAGCCTTTAGGGAAATTAGGTGAAGAGACATTTAGCTCTTGACTCCCATTTAGTCTTAAGCTTTATGTATAGATACAGACATTCAAAAAGCGTGAGGTGGACTCATTCTAAGTTATGTGGTTTTCTGTAAGTGGCATTGTTTAGCACAGATATTCTCCCTTGGGGGGTGGGAGGAGCACAAGTCTTAAATCAGGTTCTGCCATTATTAAACTAGTCTGTGTGCTAACCTTCTGTTCTGTTATGGGTGTGGACAGGTTTCTAATCACTTATACTGGTAAAAGTGCAATGTCTGTACCTGTCCCAAAAGTCAGATTGTATTCCATCCTGACTTATCAGGTCTGCAGGGTACTGCCCATTCCTCTGGTTCTCACCTGCCACGACTTTGAACTTATTAAGGGAGGAAAGAGATGGAATGTTAGTAGGTACCTGCGGAGTAATAACACTTGACCCGTCACGTGATTCCAGGTGCTTTTATTCTCTCATCTTTCTTTTACAGCGACCCAGACCACAGGCGGCAGCCCATCCCACTTGCCCACTCAGTCACCCTCATGCCCAGAGAGGATTGCTGGCTTTGCAGTTCTAAGGTAAGGACTGGCCGGAGTCCCATGGTACTAATTACCTCCTTAGCGGCTCTTGTGTGTGGTGCCTTTTATCCTGCACCAATTATGGCCAAGGAGCAGTCCCAGCTGTTCCCCCTCTGCGGGCAAAGGTACCTTACAGTCCTGACCCAGTCCCCCTGGTTGTGAGTGGCTCCTGCCTGGGCTCGGCTTATTGCCTGCTAATTGTCTCATTAGTGGTGGAGGCTCGCCGCATCTCTTTCTGCCTCCCCACAGTTTGTGCTGGCTCATCTCCAGGACCTCCCTTGCTGCCCATGCCAGCACCGAGGATCCGGGAGGGTCTACCCCTTTGCTCTGGTATTGTTGCTGGCTTTCCCTTTCAGGTCTCAACTGGGGACCGTCTCTCTATTGTGGGATACCTCGCCCCATTAGTGCCTGGACCTGTGGCTCCTTCCCCCTTCTAACTCACCACAATGGCTGGAGTTCTGTCGCAGGTATCGGGCATCTTTACTGATCTGGCAGCTGTATGGTCCCTTCTTCGCATCTTTCTGGGTCTCAGCTCCGTATTTTAGGGCTGTCTGTCTCTGGGGTCTCGGGAAGCCCCTCCCCCCCTCAGTGCCTGATGGCATCTTTTTGGGTTCCTTGTCCTTCCTTTATTCCCAGAAGCTGGATCCCATTGGCTTACCAATGGCATGGGGAATCTCCCCCCCATGCCTGGGCATCATGACTGCCAGCTGCAGAGATTTTCCCCAAGTAACAGGGCTCCAGTCCAAAACTCTGTTACACTGACTAAGCACAAATCTGTTCAATCCTGCTCCCATCTTTGAAAAACTGTTAGTAAAAAGGTAGTTAGGTCCTCCTTCTTTTACTTTGTGATTTAGTCCTAAGGGTAAGATGATGGGTTGTTTCATAGATTCGTAGGGGCTGGAAGGGACCTTGTAGATCATTGTTCCAGTCTCCCCCAGACTAGACAGGAAAAGACAACTGGGGTCAAGTGACTGCCAGCGAGGTGACTGTCCAGTTTCCTTTTGAAGATATCCAGGGTAGGTGACTGCACCACCACTGGAGGGAGTTTATTCCAGAGTCTGGACACCCTGACTGTGAAGGAAGTTTTCCTGGAATTGAGCCTGAAGCGGTCTTCCAGGAGTTTGTATCCATTACTCTTGATCTTCTCCAGGGATGCCCTGATAAACAACTGTTCACCGAGTTCTTGATGCACTCTGATGTAGTGCTAAGCCACTACCAAGTCCCCTCTCAGCCTTCTCTTCTGTAGGCTGAAGAGGCCCAAGACCCTCAGTTTTCTCCTTGTAGGGCTTGTCTTGCAAGTCCCTGATTATACAGGTGGCTCTTCTCTGGACCCTCTCAAGTTTTTCCACATCCTTATTGAAGTGCAGCGCCCAGAACTGGATGCAGTACTCCAGCTGTGGACCCCTGAGGGAGACCACTGCCCTCTTCTTGCCAGGGCAACATAGATCCATTCATGAGAGCTCTCTGGGTCCTACCATGTAACCAGTTTTCCCCCCACTGAACTGTTGAGCAGTTAAGCCCACAATCGTCCAATTTTTCTACAAGGATATCGTGGGATACTAGATCAAAGCCTTTTGAAAGTTAAGGTATATAATGTTGACCTTCTTTTCTGTGCCCAGGTGGTGAGAGACCTAGTAGTAGAAGGAGATGAGATTGGTCAGACAAGACCTACCTGCAACAAAGCCATGCTGACTGTCATTCAGAATCTTACCCTCAAACACACATAGATTTTTAATTAAGTTTTCCAGGATTTTCCCTGGGATGGAGGTTAGGCTAATTGGCCTATAGTTGCCTGGGCCCTCCCTCTTCCCCTTCTTGAAAATGGGCACAATGTTGGCCCTCTTCCAATTCTTAGGGAACTCCCCTGTGTGCTGCAATTTCTGAAAGAGTTTTGCCCGGGGTTCCACAATGACCTCAGCCAGCTCCATCAGCAGTTTCAGGTGAAGTCCATCTGGTCCTGCTGACTTAAAATGTCTAGCTTTTCTAGTTGGTTTTGCACCAGCTCACATCCACAGTGGGAAGTTAGTCATTCCCACCATGTTCCCTGTGATTCTTATCTCACTTTTCTTTCCCCAGTGAAATACTGAAGCAAAGTGGGCATTCAGGAGTTCAGTTTTTTCCTGAGTGACCATTACCAGCTGTCCTAAGGTGTTAAGCAGGGACCCCACACTTCTATTTGTTCTCCTTCTTCTCCCTATATACCTAAAGAAGGACTTCTTATTGGCCTCGACTCCCTCAGCTAACTTAAACTCAGTCACCACCTTAGCTTTCTAATCATTCCCCTACAAGTACAGACCACTGTTTTATAGTCCTTAAGCACTATCCCTAGCTTTTACTATGTGTACTCCTCTCTTTTCTTTTTCAAGAGTACTGTGATGTTTCTATTGAGCCAGGAGGGCTTCATAGAGTTCTAGAGTCAGAAGGGACCTGGTAGATCATTGGGTTCGACCCCCTGCTTCAGGCAGCAAAGAGCACTAGGGCTAAGTAACCCCAGCCAGATGCCTGTCTAATCTCCTCTTGAACACCTCCAAGGTAGGGGAAAGCACCACTTCCCTTGGAAGCCCATTCCATATTTTGGCAACCCTTACTGTAAAGAATTTCTTCCTGATGTCCAATCTAAATCTATTCTCCTTCAGCTTGTGGCCATTATTTCTGGTAAACCCTAGGGGCGCCCTGGTAAACAGAGTATCTCCTATTCCCTGCTGCCCCCTGATGAGTTTCTGGAAGCCACAAGATTGCCTCTCAGCCTTCTCTTGTGGAGGCTGAAGAGATTCAGGTCCCTCAGTCTGTTTTCATAGGGTCTTACCTGCAGGTCCTCAACCATATGAGTAGCCCTCCTCTGAACCCTCTCAAGGTTATCTACTTCCCTCTTAAAGTATGGCATCCAAAACTGGATGCAATACTCCATTTGTGGCCTCACCAGTGCCACATAGAGGGGAATTATCACTTCCCTAGACCTGCTTCTGATGCAGCTGCTATGCAAGAAAGAGTATGGTTAGCCTTACTTATTACCTTGTCACACTGGTGACTCATGTTCATTTTTGCATCAACCAGGACTCAGATCTCTTTCCACTGTTGTGGTACTCAGAATGGTACCCCCCAGTCTATAGGCCCGTTGGAGATTTTATCCCCAGGTGCAGCACCTTACATTTGTCCTTGTTAAATTGCATCCTATTCTGATCTGGCCACTTCCCCAGTCTGTTCAGATCTGCCTGGATTCACTCCCTGCCCTCCAGTGTGTTTACTATACCCCATAGTTTAATGTCCTCTGTGCACTTGGACAAGGTGCTTTCAACCCCGTCATCCAGATTGCTGATGTAGATATGAAACAGCACTGGTCCAAAGACAGAGCCTGGGGGGAGGACACCACTGCCCACATCTCTCCAGGGGAAAATGACCCATCTGCCACCATCTCTGTCTGGGCGTGTCCCATAAGCCAGTTTTTCATCCACCTTACTGTGAAAAAATCCACATCACAGCTACTCAATTTGCTCATAAGTATTGGGTGTGAGACTGTGTCAAAAGCCTTTTTAAAAAAAAAATCGAGGTAAATAATATCTACTTCCACTCCTGCATCTAAGCACTTTGTGACCTGGTCATAAAAAGAGATCTGGTTAGACAGGCAGGATCTGCCAGCTATAAACCTATGCTGGTTGCCCCTTAACATTGTTTTACTCCCTGGACCCCTGCAAATGCGATCCTTTATGATTTTTTCTAAGGTTTTGCCGAAAATAGAAGTGAGGCTCCTTCCTCCCCTTCTTGAAGATAGGGACCACGTTGGCCCTTTTCCAGTCCTCTGGGACCTATCCCAAGTGCCAAGAGAACTCAAACAGTTGCACCAGTGGTTCTGCTATGTCATCGACCAATTCCTTTAGTACCCTTGTGTGATGATAATTGGGGCCCGCCAACTTAACTACGTCCAGCCCTTCCAAGTGCCCCTTCATTAGATCTGTGCCAGATGTTGGTGGATTGGTATTACTCTCACTCCAGACTAGAGACTCATTGGGAGGTGTATTTGTATCGGTGTCCAGGAAAACACAAGCAAAGAAATTATTAAAGAACTCTTCTTTTTCCATCCTATCAGTTATGAGTTTCCCTAGTCCATTCTGTAGTGGCCCTATGCTACCCTGCACCTTCTTCTTGCTCCCTCTGTACTTATAGTTTCATAGCTGGTAGGGTTGGAAGGGACCTGAGCAGATCATCAAGTCCAACCACCTGCCATGCCAGGAAAGAGTACTAGGGTCAAACTACCCCAGCAAGGCGTTCATCTAGCCACCTCTTAAAGACCCCAAGGTTAGGAGCCAGCACCACTTCTCTTGGAAGTTGGTTCCAGATCCTAGCTGCCCTGACAGTGAAGTAGTGCCTCTAGTCTACCCTCTGCCAGCTTGTGACCATTATTTCTAGTCACTCCTGATAGTGCTTGG
>NW_017729025.1:44201116-44210062 GCF_001723915.1 Gavialis gangeticus | reverse complement strand
ATTTGAACAGTGTGCTTTTTACCCCCTTATCCAAGTTGCTGATGAAGAGGTTGAACAGTGCAGGCCCGAGAACTGAGCCCTGCGGAATCCCACTGCCCACATCCCTCCAGGTTGAATAAGACCCATCCACCACCACTCTCTGGGTGCAGCCCTCCAGCCAGTTGGAGACCCATTTGACTGTGTAGGTGTTGACGCTACAGTCCCCTAGTTTACGAAAAATGGGGTGAGAGACAGTGTTGAAGGCCTTCCAAAAGTCCAGAAAGACTACGTCCACTGTTACCCCTGCATCTAAGAATTTTGTGACCTGGTCATAGAAGGCCACTAGGTTGGTCTGACAGGACCTGCCTCTAATGAACACGTTTTGGTTGCCCCTAAGCATAATCTCTCCTGCTGGCTCCTCGTGGACATGATCCAGGATAATTCTCTCAAAAAGCTTACTCAGGATCAAGGTAAGACTAACTGGCCCTTTTCCAGTCCTCTGGCACCACACCAGAGCACCATGAGTGCTCGTGAAGCCATGCCAGGGGTCCCTCAATGACCTCTGCTAATTCCTTCAGCACTCTGGGGTAGAGATCATCAGGACCAGCTGATTTAAAAATGTCCAGTCCCTCCACAAGTTCCCTGACTAGATCCTCACTGACCCTAGGCCTGGGTGTGCCTCCCCTGGGGCCTACAGGGGTCCCAGTGAGGGAGGTGACCTGGTCCCTGCTCAGGAAAATGGAGGCAAAGAAATTGTTAAATAGGTTATCTTTGTCATCTGGTGCGACGACCAAATTTCCTAGCATGTCTTGCAGAGGCCCCATGTTACCAGGTCCCTTCTTTTTACCCTCTATGTATTTAAAAAAAGGACTTCTTGTTGTCCTTGATCTGGGTAGCTAGTCCCAGTTCCATCTCCGCCTTGGTCTTCCTGATCACCCCCTTACAGCCCCAAGCAATCAAGGTATAATCCTCCCTGGTAATGGCCTTTCCCTTCCATTCCTTTTTAGCTAGGAGATGTTCCCGTAAGCTTTTGGTGAGCCAGTGGGGCTTTTGCACCCTCTTACCCCCTTTGATCCATTTTAGGATTACCTCCCTTTGGGCTTGGAGAATAGTCTCTTTAAGGAGCAGCCACTTTTTTTGGACACCTGACTCCTTTCCCCTCCGGGACCTCAGTGCCTCCCCAACTATTCTCCTTACCTCAATGAAGATGGGCTTAAAGAAGGACTTTTTGTTGTCCTTAATCTTTGTTGCCAACTTGAGTTCTGTATCTGCTTTGGCCTTCCTCATTGCTTCCCTGCAAGTGCAAGCCAAGCAGGTATAACTTCTCCTTCATGGCTGTCTCCTGCTTCCACAGCCTGTAGGCCATTTTTTCCTCTGAAGGCTCTCCTGGACTTGCTTGCTCAGCCAAGGATGTTTTTTGGCTCTTTTGCCTCCCTGTGCATGTACTACACAGATGGTGTCCCTCTGTGCCTGTAGGATCAGTCCCTTGAGAAACTCCCACCCTTCTTGGATTCCCATCTCACAGATGTGATTACTCCTCAGTCCCACCCTAACCAATCTCCTGAGCTTGTGAACGTTCTTGCCAGCTCTTCTGCTACCTTTCCTCTTCATGGGAACAGTTTTCTTTTGTGCTTGAAGGAATGTGTCCTTGAGCAATGACCACTATTCATTAACCCCATTTGCCTTCCATCCCTGATCCCATATCACCTCCCCTACTAATGCCCTGAAGTTGTTGAAGTCAGCATTTTTGAAGTCCAGGACTTCAATTCTGCTAGTTGATTTGTCGACCTTGTGGCAGCCAGTGAACCTGGTCACTCTCACCCATGCTACCCTCAGTATTCAAGTCACACATGAGGTTCATCTCCTCTGGCCAAGATGAAGTCTAGGAGAGCTATACCTTTGGTTGGCCCTTTACATATCCTGGGTCAGAAAGAGCTCTTCGATTACAGTTAAGAGGCTACATAACTTATCCGACTTAGCCGAGTGTTTCTCCCAATCTATGTCCGGGTAATTGAAGTCTCCCATGACAACTGAGTCCCTTGCACGTGCAGCCTCTGTCAGTTCTTGAGAAAACTCAAAATCAAGATCCTTCCCTTGGTTTGGTGGCCTGAAGTAAATGCCTGCAATTAGGTCTCTCACCTTGCTCCCCCCGCCCCATGGTCCCAAAGCTTGACCCAGAGGGTTTCAAGTTGCTTATCTTTGGAGCCAAAGTCAGCCTCCAGAGAGGTGTACTGCTCCCTCACATAGACAACTACCACTCCACCTTTTCTCCCTGCTTGGTCCCTTCTGTGCAGGGTGTAGCCCTCTACAGCTATGCTCCAATCATGCAAGGAGTCCCACCAGGTCTTTATTATCCCTACCAGGTCATATTGCCCACTAGAGAGCAGGGGGGCTAGCTCCTCCTGCTTGGTCCCCATGCTCCTGGCATTGGTGTACAGGCAGCTGAGGCCCCCAACTGACACCCTTGATTTCCTGAGACTTGTGGGACAAGAGTTCCATTAGCATTTTCAAAAACAGCTATCTTAGTGTCCTCCATGTGGGAGCTTTCCTGTGTGCCAGTCCCCAGGCATGCTCCACTTGGAGTTTCCCCATCCCCCAGCAAAGTCAGTTTAAAGCCCTGTCTAGTAGATCACCATCCTGGCTGAGAACAGTGACTTACCTCTCCACGTGAGGTGGATGCCATCTCGTCCCAGGAGTCCTCTCTCCCTGAAGTGCATACTAGTCAAAATACTGAATCCCTTGCAGTAGCACCACTGTCTGAGACGTCTATTTACTTCTTCCATGCAGCCTTCCCTCTTGGGTCCATAGCCTGCAACAGGGAGCATAGAAGAAAAAATTACTTGAGCCCCCAGTCCCTTGAGCCCAGCCCCCAGAGTCCAGTAGTCATGACCCAGTCCAGATTACTCCTGCCATGTTGTTCATGCCAACATGGATGAAGAGCTTGGGGTAGCAGTCGGAGGGATCCTACAAGCCTGGGGATCCTCTCTGCAATGTCCTGGATGCGGGCCCCAGGAAGGCAGCTGACCTCTTGGGCCAAGGGTTCCAGATGGCAGATAGGTCCCCCTGTGCCCCTCAGGAGAGAGTCGTCCCCCCTGCCACCACCCGGCATCCCCTTCTAGGGGTGGGAGTACTTACCTCCTGAGTATTTATCTCCTCCTCTTGCGTCTCTGTTGGAGTCTCCTCTTGCATGGTGAGGGGACGAATAGGGTCAAGTCCCAAGTTGTTTTGACTAGGATGATTCTGTGCAGTTATAGAAGCTGAACTTAAGGCATTGAGAGAACTTTGAAGTTAAATAGGGAGACATATTAGGAATTAGGCAGCTGCTAAATGACTTTTTGGGTGCTGGTTTTGGGCTTGTTCATCTCAGTTCCTAGTTTTTTAATTGAACCTAGTCTTATGACAGTAGGAAAGAGTCCCCATGACACTGTTAGATTATTTTGAAATGAAGCATGGCATGGGGAATACAGAGGCACAACTGAAGCTTTCCTCCAAAGCAATATTTTATCTTCATCTGTTGTTGAAGACAAAATATCTACTAACTACACTTTGCAACTATATACTATATGCCCAAACACTTGCAAGTCCACTAGTTGTTCAGGAGCTAATAGTACAACTGCTAGAATACTTATATTTGCTGCTGACCACCTATCCATTGGGGTTTTTATGTTTATGTATGCTGTAAAGCAAACTAAATGCATCCATTTGCATATTGTTACAAAAGCATAAACCTTTTATAGTGTTTTAATAAAGATTTACACAAAACAATAAACTTGATGCATATCCAATGCTTGTATAATTGAGCAACACTGGGCAAACTGTACTAATCATGCCAATTTTTTGATTATTTACAGTTTTAAATAACGTAGCTAGTCACAAATATAAAGTGTTGTAAATGTTAGATAAAATTTCCTCTCTCCCACCTCCAAGTCAATAGAAATCACTTTGCTTTTCCTGCTTATATTGGTGTTAGTCAAACAAGTTATCACAGGAAAAGTAACAGTTCCTTAAGCTGTCCAAGCCAAAGTAAATGCTCCTTTGAAGCTAGAACCTATTCCAAGCTTTCATAGGCAAATGATATTACTTCTATTTCTGATATCAGTTTGTTACTGTAGAAAGGCTACTTGAGCTGGGGATATGTAGGGGGTGTTTTTTCTATATTGTTCTCAAGCCTTGTAAACCATACATCTGGATTTCACTGATATCTAAGAATATAAAAGTTAAAACTAGAAGACTATAAACCCATTAACACAAATGAGCATTATGTACTTTATAGGCAATAGGGAAAATGCTTCATTGTGGGAACACAAGAAGAGAGAAAAAAGGAAAAATCAATAGAAATGCCATGAAAAAGGAAATGATAAAAAAAAACCCAACAGAAAGAAAGGCAGTAATATAAACTAAAACACAGTAATTTTGTGTAAAGTTGCATGTGAAACATATCCTCTTCCCACTTGTAAAGTAGCCAACAGTGATTTATGTATATGAGATTTAAAAAAAAAAAAATCTGTAAGTAAGCTGAGAAAGAGGTATATAAATATCAATTTAAGATGAGGCTTGACATTTGCACATAGGTAAAGGGAGAACAAAAAGAAGTATTTTCTTCACAGCTCTTGGATGGTACTCTGTCTGTACCAGGCAAATTTACCTACTTCTTTGGGTTTGATTTCCTCACCTGTAAATTGGTGGTGATACTACCTTTTCACCTTTTTAATGTTATGAGGCTTAATTCCTTGTGAGCAGCATGTACAGGTGTTCTTCAGTGCTGGGAGCCACATAAGGAACTCAGTGCAACGAACCCAGGGTGGGATAACAGCAGGTGAGAACAAAGGGGGCAGCTAGTGGATCCGCAGGCCAGGTCTTGTTCCTCCAGGCATCAGAGGCCTAAAACTGAGTTGGTCAGGGTAGGGGAGGATAGAAAGAGTGGATCCCCAGGGCTGGAGAAAGTGTTTGGGCTTTCCCAGCCTTGGGGATCCACTCCAAACACAGGCAGGTATTTGCTGGATTGAGTTAGAATCCTAGACTCATAGAACCAGAAGGGACCTGTAAGATCAAGCCTGGTCCTCTGCTGTGGGCAGGAAGTTCTTGGGTTTGGGCAAGCTCAACAAGGTGACTGCCCAGCCTCTTCTTGAACACCTTCAAAGAGGGTGACTACACCACCTCTGCTGGGACTGTGTTCCAAATTCTGGTGACGCTTATAGAGAAAAGTTTTTTTTCTTATGTCCAGCTTGAATTTACCCTCTATTAGTTTATGCCCATTGGTCCCTGTTCTCCCTTGAGGTGCCTTCCTGAAGAGTTGTTTTCCTACTTCTCAATACTCACCCCTGACATACTTGTAGGCGGTTATCAAGTTACCTCTCAGCCTTCTCTTACTCAGACTGAACTCCCAGTGTCTCTCCTCATAGGGCCTACCCTCTATGCCCTGGGCCATACAGGTAGCCCTTCTTTGTACCCTCTCAAGCTTATCCATCCTTCTTTACATGCGGTGCCCAGAACTGGACACAGTACTCCAGCTGAGCCCTCACCAACAATAAATAGAGGGGGAAGAGCACCTCCCTGGATCTGTTGACCACACATTGGCTGATGCATACCAGAGCTATATTTGCCTTTCTGGCAACCTCATTGCAGTGTTGGCTCATATTCATCTTCCAGTTGATTGTGACCCCTAGGTCTCGTTGAGGTGCCAACCAATGGGCTACCACCCATCATATAGTTATGGTGAGGGTTCTTCCTACCCAAGTGGAGGACCTTAAACTTCTCATTGTTAAACCTTATCTGATTTTGTTCTGCCCGTGAATCCAGTCTGTCAAGACCATCCTGAATCTTTGCCCCATCCTCTGGTGTACCTGAGTTTCCCCACAGCTTGGTATCATCCACAAACTTAATCACTGAGCTTTTCACCCCCTCATCCAAGTCATTAATAAATATATTAAAGAGCACAGGTCCCAGCACTGACCCCTGGGGGACACCATGGGAGATGGGCCAGGATGAGGCAATCCCATCAGTTACAGCTCTCTGGGAGTGGCCTCTAAGCTTAGTTGTCCACCCATCTCACTGGTCCAGCCCAGTGCCCTCCAGTTTGACTGAGAGGATCTCATGGGAAACAGAGTCAAAGGTTTTACTGAAATCTAAGTACATGACATCAACCTCATGTCCCTCATCCAGCTGGCTGGTTACCTGGTTGTAGAAGGACACTAGGTTAATCAGGCATGATCTAGCCTTGACAAAGCTATGCTGGTTGCTTTGTAACACCCTTTCAGTTGCCAGCTTGTGATTGATGGCCTCCTTAACACATTTTTCAAAGATTTTACCCAGGACTGAAGTCAGGCTGACCTGTCTGCAGTCTGCCAGGCCATCCCTCTTTTACCTTTCTTAAAATGGGCACCACATTGGCCCTCTTCCAGTTGTCTGGGACCACTCCTGAGCTCCATGATTCTTCAAACTGCTTGGCCAGTGGTGCTGTCCATTCTTTCAGGACTCTCAGGTGCAGGTTGTCTGGCTCAGCAGACTTGAAAGCATCCAGATGTTGTAGGAGATCCCTCACCTGTTCGAAACTCATTTCATGTAATCTGTTGTCTTGCCCATGTTCTCTGGGCCTCTGGTGAGGTGAACAACTCCCATTTGGTTTCAGGAATTCTAACATGAAATATGTATTTAGGAGTTCTGCCTTTTCACGGGCGTTGACTGTTGCCTGGCCCGGAGCATTCAGTAGGGGTTCCACAGTAGATCCCAATTTTTTCTTGTTCCCTATGTATCTGTAGAAGGACTTTTTGTTGCCTTTTATGCCAGTTGCCAGCTTAATCTCCATGCTTGCCTTAGCTTTTTGCCTCTCATATCTGCAGGCCCTGGCAATACAGATGTATTTTTTTCTGGTAGCTGATCCATTCATCCACTGATTATATGCTTCTTTCTTTTTCAATAGCTCCCTAATATCCTTGCTGAACCAAGCAGGTCTTTTGGCTCCTTTCCCACTTTTTGTCCTCATGGGGATGGCCTGTTTTTGAGCTGTGAGAATTGCCTCCTTAAGAAAGCATCACCTTTCCTGGACTCCCAAATATTCTAGTTGCTGGTAGCAGAGGGTCTCTTCAACTAGCCTCTTGAGCCTGCCAAGAGGATTAACCAGTTCCTGATCTAAGTTAGTTCACCTGCTCAGGTGAACTAACTTAGATTCGGCACACCATTTTTGGCCTGATTTAAAACTCCCAAACACCTGCACCAATGGGCATTTAGACAGACCATATTCTAGTCAAATCAAGGTAAGTGTAATGTCTGTATATACTGTATGGGTATAAATGCCATTGGAAAAATTTGTAAGCAAGCAAAGATTTACACAAACTCAGGTTTGATACCAAAGACTCACTGGATCTGGGGCCTGAAGCAAAAAAAGTTTTCCAATACTTGATATTGCCTATATAAATATATAGCTGAAATCTCATAAGATGTGTGTTTATATTTTACCATTTTAGGATATAACTAGGTTATATCTAGATGCTAGAATCAGGCCTATAATCAAAACAATGTGTGATTCAAAATGTTTTGTTTTTTTTGAAGGAAAAAGATTTAATATTCTGAATTGGGACCACTTCAATTGTAATAAAAAAAGATAATAATTACTATGAGATTTTTTTTAAAACTAGTTGTTATGATTTTTTATTATTACAGTCCCTGAACTGTGGATCTAAGATACATAAATCAGTGTCTCAGATAATAAGCTAATCTTTAGCTGGATATTTCTAATGGACTTGTTACTTAAAAAAAACAAAACAAAAACAAAAACCAAGGTTGTGTATGGGCAAATGAGAATTAATCCTAAATTTCTCAAAGTATCCTGTAGGCTTTTTTCCTTCTTAAACAAGAAAAGTCCTTAGGTGAGGAAAAAATGAAGCGGTCAGGTTTGTTCCTGTCCAAATAAGTGTTGTTACCTCCTGCTGAATTATTGCTATGCCTGGAATTAACTAAACTGCCCCTGAGTGTGGTTTCAATTACTTTTCATGTTATAAATGTCAAGTGAATGTAGGAGGGAGAAGCACTTTTCAGGAGACGACCTTATTTCTCCTTACTTATATAATTTTTGAATTCAGCTTTTCAGAGCCCTTGGCTAAGCTCATTGAGTTCTCTGAGAGGGTTGCTCATTAGTTTTTAGGCTTCAACTGTCATTCTCTTTTCCTTTTTTACCATCTTCTTTGATTCCCATCCTATTTCAGATATCTATAGGTTCAGAAGGAAGAGGGTGATTAATCTGTTGATAATATGCAATAGTAATATAGCCACATTTCAGTAGAGATCAGTTGACAAACCCCTTCCCAGCATTTAAGCCATATTATTTTTGTATGGGGTACAGACGTGAATATCTGGAAAAATTGGGCATTTTTAAATAAATTAACTTATTAACCAAAATGAGGTTTCCTTTCCCTGTAAAAAAGATTGATTCAGATGTCACAATGTGACTGAATAAAATGAGAAAAACAACACCACCACCACCCCCCACACAAGTAGTTAATCAGCTGATGAATCATTTCTAGTGAAGTCTAAACACCATTTTCATGCACTCTTTTTATGTTCTACCATGTCACACGTGCCTAAATTTGCTAGGGGTTCACAAAAGCCTTCCATCTGATAAAGAACCACACGGTCTGGAGTTTTACCAATATAAACTAACCAATTGCCCATCAAGAATGGGGACGGGGGAAAACAATCCTGTGCCCCACTCCCCCATCTGGGTCCACTCCCCACTTCCCTCCAATCAGTTTCATAGTTAGTAGGGTCAGAAGGGACCTAAACAGATCATGAAGTCCGAACCCCTGCCATGGCAGGAAAGAGTACTGGGGTCAAATGACCCCAGCAAGATGTACATCTAGCCTCCTCTTAAAGACCCCCAGGGTAGGAGCCAGCACCACTTCTCTTGGAAGTTGGTTCCAGATCCTAGCCGCCCTGACCATGAAGTAGCACCTCCTGATATCTAGCCTAAAT
>NW_017729025.1:44199182-44200063 GCF_001723915.1 Gavialis gangeticus | reverse complement strand
CCTCCCTGATTCCCCTCAGCCTGCTAACCTCCTCCTGGATCTCCCTCACCTACACCTCCAGGGCCCTAAGGCGGGCATCTGCAGGACAGGTGTGGGGGTCCCCAATCCCTGACCTCCCCCAGGCCCTGCTGGACAACTCCCGCAGGCCAGGCGATGGGGTGACGCCAGACCCCCCATGGGCTCTGTCTGGGTGGAGGCCTCAGACAAGCCTTGGGTAGGATGCGCCCCCCAGGAAGGGGCCCTGGCAGCACTCCGTGTCGACACCATCGTAGGAGTTGCTGCTTGTTTATGGCTTAGTGCAGTGCCTTCGCCCTGCCCTAGCAGGAGTCTCCCTCCTGGTCCTTTCTGCTCGCCTGCCAGTGCAAACACTGACGCAAACCCTGGCGCACTCTTACAGAGCGCGCCCTGTTTGTGTGCCTCCGCTCGGGAGCGCAGCTCCCTACTGGCTCAGCTAAGTGGGATCCCCTCCAGATCTGGCTCAGCTGTGTCTGGTCCCTCTGTCCACTTACCTTAGGGGGATCAACTGCTGCTGCCCCCACTGCTGGCTCCACTGCTGCTGCGTCCGCCTCAGGTCAGGTAAGGAGGCACACGTGCGTGCAGGACACACGTGTGCCTGGATCCCTCCTCTCCTCCCTGCTCCTGGCTCCCAAATGCCAGTCCTGCTTCCCCTTTGCCCCACTGCAACAGCACGGGGAGGGGAAGAGTGGGCCCAATGCAGAGGTTGTGGAGGAAGACCAGGCCCAAGGGTAGGGAGAATGTGGCCCACTGCAGTGGTGCCAGGGGAAGGTGGGTAGCAGTGGGCTCAGGCTCATGTGGCAGCGGTGGGGGGACAGAAGAAGTGGGCTCAGGGGTGACATGGGGGTGCGGGGGTGGGGGAAAGA
>NW_017729025.1:44198548-44199171 GCF_001723915.1 Gavialis gangeticus | reverse complement strand
GCAAGCCCAGCTCTGGTGGCCTCTTGCCCCTCCCACTCCATCATTGCTATCCGTTTCAGTCAGCCAATCAAAACATGAAAAAAGCATTATGGACAGGCAGATAGACAGTGTCACAGGACAGGGTCCCCAGGGATGGCCATGGGACCCTTATGGCCCCTTGACTGTGCCAATTCATCTCAGTGGGCACCCTCTCTCACCCACCACATCTTGGTGCAACTAAAATAAATAGGGACGCTGCCCTCAAGTTTGTTTGAGCATGGTCCTGATAGACCCCACTGAACCCTGTGGGTTCTCAGACCCCTTTTTGGTCCTGCTCCACAATGGATGTCTTGGGACACCCTCAGCCTTATGAGCTAGATATGTGGATCCAAACCACCCTTTGCCATGCCCCAAGCCTCACAGATGGTATTCACACAGCATCCTACCGAGGCCTTAGTTTCACTTGGCCTCCGATTATCACTGGGTGCAGCCCAATTTCTCCCTGTGCCTCCTCAGCACTGGGCTCTCCACAGCCCCATCTCTCCCTGTGCCCACACTGGTGCTAGGGTCCCCACACTGTAGTGGGTCCCCAATGAGGCCTCCTCTTTCCCTAATAGCCTCAGCCCAATCCACCAGTCTACAAA
>NW_017729025.1:44175394-44193548 GCF_001723915.1 Gavialis gangeticus | reverse complement strand
TCTCTCCCTGTGCCCACACTGGTGCTAGGGTCCCCACACTGTAGTGGGTCCCCAATGAGGCCTCCTCTTTCCCTAATAGCCTCAGCCCAATCCACCAGTCTACAAACAAATCAAAATACAAGCCCCTGGGCTATAACATAATGCAAGAAGATCAGGGTGTGCTTTATCCCTTTAAATGCATCACCCTTCCCCTAGCACAACATGCCTTGTAGGCCAGGATCTGGTGAGCTTCTGAAATCCCTTAAGCTTACCAGAAGCAGCAGATGGGCTATCAAGCCTCTTCACTTAGGCTCTGTCTAGGAAAAGCTCCTTCCCCATTAGCTGCTGGCAGAGAACTGACACTCTGGTCCCAGCCCTGGGGTTTATATATGTCCAGGCCCTGCCTCTTCCGGTCAGCTGACTGCCTGCAGGTGCGAACAAATTTCCTCATTCCTGCTGCCCTGGTAACTTGCAGCTGCGGGTTTTCTGACTGACTGTTAGGGCTCTCTACCTTGCAGTTTCAGCCCTTAAAGAAGCAGGCACCTTAGTGCCCTGTGACAGACAAATTAAGGCTTTTATAATATTGGAATGGTTAGCTTACATTCAGTGCCATAGCAACAAACTTTGGCACCTGGGGCAAAGCCCGCAGTGGTAGCCGACCTTTGCCCTGTGCACAGATCTGGGGGCACATACCACCCCCCCATACTTGCCTAGGATTGTGTGCACTCCTATTGTTTCCAGTGTCAAAGACAGCAGAATTTGGCTTGGATTTATGATTGAGAAATGGCAAGCTGAGATGGTAGGACAGCCATGTTCAGAAAGGCACTTTTTTACTTGGCTGATGTGAAGGGCCTTGAGAGAAGATAAATATACAGTTCCTATCCAGTTTTAGGGCTGCTTTTCAGAGTAGACCTGTACTTTGGTGCTCCTGTTCAGCATCTACATGAGCTCTACTGTACAGTAACTACTGCATGGATAATCTAGTAACTGTATTTACAGGTACTAGCTAACTGCGTAGTAGACTAATTTACTGAGCAGTAGCTGCTGTGCACAGTTACACTGCTCAGTAAAGCATCTCATGTAGACACAGCTAAGGTGGTGGAAATTTTGCTTATGAATTAGGATTAAGATTAAGATTGGTGCAGCCTAAAATCCTTGGAATCAATATTTGCTTTGATTTGAACAGGGCCTTTAAAAATTCAAAACATACTTTTGAAACACCATCTCACCAAAAATATGAGGGCACTAAAGTAGCTGTTTTTCATGAGGAAATTATCAGTAAGTATTCTCTTTTCCAAATATAAATCATTCAGGGAAATAACTTTGCTGCAGGCTGCAGTTTTTTCAAAATCCCATTTTCAGCCCATCATTGGGAGAATACATTAACCCAGAAAATTAGAAAAGAGTTTTCTGAAATTTTTTAAAAAACAGAGTAAAATAACTCTGAAATCATTTCAACCTTCTTTCCCAACAACCTTTATCATTAAGATATCATTTCTAGTACTAGTGAATGAAATGAACAATGAAGTAGATGATAGGCTAACAAGTATGATGGCCACAAATACTAGTTACAACGTACCCTTTTAGACTGGAGTCACTCTCTTTTGCTTATTCTTTGTTTATGATATTTTCAGATCTCTGTGTCTGTCTGTCAAGGTATTCTTGTTGTTGCCCTGTAAAAAATGGCAGTTCTGTTCCCAATACATGGCTGTTCTATATTATTGTAGCCAACAATATTTTAAAAAGACTATATGAAAAGGACATTATTTAGGTTGTACAGTGAAGTTAACAAATGCTAGTTTTAAGTAAAATTAAGTTAGTAAATGTTCTCCCTCCATTAGTGTATTCTGGTTGCGGTAGCAAGTGCTTAACCTGCTGCAGCTTAGGAGCAGGCTCATCAGGGGGTACCAGAATGCCTAATTCCCTCAGAAGCCTTGGTAGAGCAGGCACAGCCCTGTGCCACACAGCCAACAGAACTGGGCAGCTCTTCGTCCTGTACTTTATGGGGAAGAGGGGTTGAACAGAATGATGCCCCTCACTATGATTTTTGCCACAGGAGGCACAATTCTGCACGTAGGAAAATATCTGGGGTAGGGGAGAGAACAAGGCACCAGGGACAGCCCCTGAGGAGCCTATGCCATGGGGATGGTGCAGCCAGTATCTAGCTGGGAACCATGGGCTGCACCTGCCACAACAAAGGCTCCCAGCATAGGGAGATGATTTTGGCATCCCCTCTAAATCATAGTGGGTGCTCCACTTGTCCCACCCTACCAATACTATTGGTATAGTTAGACATCATTGTACTTCTAGCAAAGGATACAGATACAGGCTGTTACAATGCAACTGTTAGGTCTGAATGATTCTGTAGTGATACACATGTAGCAAAAATTACACAGCCAATTAACCCTGCTTCATCCAAGGTTATAATTCCAGCTGGTAGTGGTTAGCTCACTTGTATTGCTACAGATTCATGCAGGTATAAGTTACAGTGTGACAGCTGCCCCGAACTCTGGAGAAGCAGCTTCTCCTCCCCTTTTGGAGCAACTACAAATACACACTGCTCCACGCTTTCAGACAATAGGGACAGTTGGTCACAGTTGGTGGCTGCATATAATTTTTTAATTTCTAGTTCAGGGGCTGAGCCTGAGTGTTTGTCTTGATAAATTTAAGTTCAGTCTTGCAGAATCTTGACATTGCTTAAGTCTTTATGGTTCATTTTGTGTCCATGCATATACAAAAAGGAAAACAAATTATGAATAAGCTTATCCTGGAGTTCATCTAAGTTTATCTGGAATGTAATGCTTGAAGTTTCTCTGGAAATCTAAGAACAAAGTGTCCCTTGAGTTTCCATTACTTCAGGGTTTACACTGGTTTGGTAACACTCTGGAAGCAATGCTGCCCTCAAATATACAACTGCAGCTCTTATTAAATACATGGCAATTGAACCTCTGTGTCTGAGGAGAGAATCCTCTTGTTTTTCTGTTGTTCTGTTTTCATGTCAAATGAGTGGCATAGTGGAGGCAACTTAATGAACAAGTGCATGTGCTTAGAATATCCTTACAATTACCCAATTTCATTCCCAGCTCAAGTTTTGGATATGGATCTCATTTATCACTTTCTGTCATTTTCCTAATCTTAGTTTTATGTTTACACACGAATTTCCAGGGTCTGCACAAGTACTGGTAACTAGCTCCTCTTTCTCTCTGCTCTAAACCAAGTGGACCTTGAAAGGATGTTAACGTTCTGCGTGTTCAGGCTAGCTTCTTGTAAGGGTAGACACTGGATATATCTAAGCAGTGTAAGACAGTGCCATGCTAGGACTTGCTGCACTCAGTCTGTATGTGCTATCACCAGAGGCAGAAGCAATCTAACCACATTATTGAAGTACAGCACCCCAACTAGTTACCTGTACTGTGAAGTTTATGAGCTTGTATGCAATGTGGTACTAATATGACTACACTGCTTCCAATTCAGGAGCTATTATATATATAGCTAGCACTCAGCAAAACACTGACTTGCACGCTACATGCATGCACCAGAAAGAGAGGGCAAGCTTTATACAATATAAAGATTGGAGGGTAGTGGGGAGAGAAGGTGGCTTCTCCCCCATTTTCTGAAGAGCCTTTACAATCCTTACAATGGCTCATTGAAAAATGGCTCTTTGGAAAATGAGCTCAAATCCATGCAGCAAGGAGAAAATATATGCATACAAGTGGATCAGAGAGGGATGGCATGCAGCAATACTTTTTAAAACAGTAACCTAACTAGGGATGAGCAACAGAGTACCAGTCCCAGATGCTGACTTAAAAGAGGTGCAAGACTGGTAGCCACTGCTATCCTGGCCACCAGAATATCGACTGCTGGCCCAGTTGCTGCTGTTACCCAAGACACAGAAATTGCTCATTGTAGCTCTGACTAAAAAGAATATTTCATAGAAACAGAGAAAAATAAAATCTGGGGTGGCTTTAGTGGGAAGTTTTATTTGAGGGACAGGTTATCTCCTAACTGACTACTTTGGGATTTCTTCTGAAACCCACTGTAACTGAATACTGGATTAGATAGACCCCTGATCTGCTCCACAATGGCAGTTCCATCTGCTCCATGATAGCAATGCCTTCTTTCACTATATTATATTCCTGTGTTCCTAAACATCTGCCCTACAGTAGTGTGTTGTACTTGTGCACATGAACTTTCATCTGAAGCTCTCAGAGTTCTTTTCATGCGTTAATTAAGCCTCACAGTGCCTTTGAGGTAGTAAGTAATATCCCTGTTTGACAGGTGGATAAACTGAGATCCAGACCACAGAGAGCTGGTGGTTGCTCAGGGTTGCATAGCAAGTCATTGCTAGAATTTAAAATAAATTTCAGAAATCTACATTCCCCATTTCCAGCTCTAGCCATTAGATAACAATCGTTTTATACTGTCCCAAAGCATGTTATGAAACCAGAAAAACATTATTCTGCCGGAGGATCTATATCAATATGCAGTTATCTTTGACATCAAAATGCTACAATGAAAGGTCCCTAGGAACCATATGTTTACCACAAGCATAGGAAAGAGTATATTTTTAACTCTTACTGCAAATGTAACTGATATTGTTCTCAGTTTTATACTCTACCAAAAAGGAAAAGATATTACTGCAGCATGTACCTACAAGACAATGTAATTTGATTGGTGCTACTAAAAATAGACCCTTTATTATCCGATGAGATATTAAATGCTGTACCATGATATTGCAGTATATGGCTATATTGAATTGACCCATTCTCGTTCCCTTCTACCACTCTCTTTTCCTAAGCCAGGAACATGTTCTGATGGTTAAATGTACTCAGGAAAAGGCCTGCATTTTAATTAACTTGTATCCCTTGAAACAGACTTTAAAAATACTACTTTTCAATCCTCTTTATAAGTAGAATTACAACAGGCTAGACATTAACAAATCAAAATCTGCTAGCTTAAATTTCTTCTTCCACACATCCAGTGAAATGCTTTGCTTTAAAAGGCGTTCATTCTAATGAGTTATATTGTATGCATCTGTGGCAATGTAATAAATTGTGTACCATTTCTAAGTGGATTAATAATGAATCATTTAGTTTTCCAGTAAACAAGTTTTTTCTCCCTTTAAATGTATCATTAGTAATCTCCACATAGAAGGGAAAGAGTTCTCAAATATTTCATGTGGCATTCAGATATTCCAATGTCTTGAATTGCAAAGTTGCTAAAGCCAGTGAGACACCTGAGTTCTAGTGGGAACATTTTAAAGAACTGTTCAGGTGACTGTCCAACTCTGTCTTCTGAGCACTCATCTCCTCCTATACATAGGTGCCAATCCCAAAAATGATGTACTGAAGATGCTCCATAATTGCTGTTCTTTGTCTCCAGACCTCTCTGTCTTTAGTGTGCTTGACAGGAGTGGTGGGAGTCACCTGATTCATTTCTGGGTTTGGCAAATGCAAGCAGTAAGAGGAGGGCAGGACATGTTTGACAGCACCCCAGTGCAGCAGCATCAGGGGTCACAGTATAGACATAACCTAATTCTCCATTGATGGTACAGGGATCCTTGGCATCTGAAGGGCACATCAGATTGCTTTCCCAGGCTGAGATTTACATAGTGATACTTAAATATAGGTGTCAAGATGAAATAGGATCTGATCCTAAGATACTTAGATGATGATTTTGGAATACACAATTCTATTGAATGGATTTTTTTTTGGACTAAGTGCTATCTTGAAAAAGAGGCATTGGATTTTGAAGGAACAACCTGTTGCCTATTTGATTGCTACAGCATTCAAATAAACATGATTTTATTATCTATCTTTGTAGATAAAAAGGAATACTGTCTGAATACCTAACTCAATCATCTATTTCAGAAACAATCAACAAAATTCTAACTATTGTTGAACTACTGGGGATACATGTGCTGCATCCAGACAAGCAAGCACATGCCTGTTGCAGCATCTCAAAGCAGTTTGAGATGCCAGAAGAGGCACACTGGCAATGAAAAAATGTCCCCCGTTCTGCATATTTGCAGCATGGACTCTAAATTTGTTACTGGGAAATTCTGGTATAAAAAAAAAAAGAAGCATGTGAAAAAAAGCAGCGCAAGCAACTGGTGGCTGGGTCCTCCATAGAGATGCTCTAGCACCCACCAGAACATCTCTATGGCTGCCCCATGTCCCTGCTGCCAGTGTGCTGGAGCAAATAGGAGTGGAACAAGGCTGCAGCAGTGGATCGGACACAGTCGCTTTCCCAGGTAATTAGGGATGTGGGGGTGGGAGGACTGTGTGCTTGGGGGGTGGGCTGTGGAGGTAGGTGGGTGTGTGGGTGGATGTGTGGTATGTGGAGAGGTGTGGGGAGAATGTTGGGTTTGTGGGTTGGCAGATGGGGTTTGTGGGAGAGGTCTGAGGGGAGGCTGCCACACACCCGCCCCCCGACACACACACATCCTGAGGCACACAGTGTCACAGGCCAGCTGGGCACTGTGAGTATATCAATTTAGTTGCAGGCTGATTAAGTACTGCAACTGTATTAGCCACTGGGCTGTTTGGTTCGGGATTGAGGAGGTGATGTTGGGAAGGAAGCAATAACAAGTTTCACTTATGACAGTAAAAATAAATTTTACTTATAACAACAAAAGATATAGTTTGCATATATAGCAGTTATTAAAAAGGTTAAGCTAATAAACAGACAACATAACAATAAAACTTAAAATTGGCAATGATAAAAACAGACAGGCAAATCAACCAAGAGTTCCCACTTGGTTAGCAACTTATCGATAGTCCCTCAGTGTCAGGTACATGTCAAGTTGATTCAGTGAAGTCAGGCATCCCCGATCCATGCTGTCGGAGGAAAAACCAGGGGAAGGTCCCTCAGTCAGGATCTGGTCCTCGCTTACACTGGGAGTAAGAGATCTGTGGGGGCATGGGACAGCAATGACTATTCTGTTCCATCCTTTCTGATGGTCACTTAACGTGTGTGTTCTTTTATATCTTGTTTATGCTAATCTGTTGGCTTTAGAGCCATTCACAATCTTATTCTATAGCTGTTATCCTATGGGGTTAAAAGGTGTTAGAAATCATTATAATAGGTTACTGCCCAAGCTTGGGTTTATCCAATAAGCAAATCACACCACATCACTTTGGGGTCTGAGATTAACATGTCCCTACCCAAGTACAACTCACTATGTTAATTATACCTTGTGGTTAGATTCATTAATTTTACTGACTTTAAGCAAAAATTATTAAATTAGCTAAGTCTGCAGTTATATTTTTTAGTTCTGCTTTTTAAAACTCATGCTGTCTCATGATCAGTGCAAACAGCTATATATATATTCTTATGGGTTATACTCCAGACAGACAGGATACAGTTTCATAAGCTCTATTTCAGATATCTTGAAAAAGCATTTTCTTTTTGCTATAAGTTGCTTGTTAACCCTTTTGGTTCTGGCCATCACAACACAGCCCCCTCACACAGGCAGCAGCAGCCAGCTGGTCCATTGGGGCACTCATAGCCTGCTGCAGGCACAGCCCTGCGGCAGCATGGTGTGCCTGACCCAGCATACTTGCAGCTGGCCCAGAGGTCCAGATAGCTCTGCTGCAGTGCCCCTGCCACAGCCCAGGCAGGTGTGTGGTCCCCATCCAAGTCTGGCAGGCATGGAGGCTAGGTTGCAGTTCCAAGGGGGTGGATGCTGAGACATGTGGCAGCAGGTCACAGCTAGGCAGCAGCACTTGCTGCCAGATTGCTGAAGTGGGTAGAGGTGCAGGGGCCACTCTAGGTCAGGGTTGCTGAAGCAGTCCAGGGGCACAGGGGGCTAGTGTCTCCATATATCAACTGGCTGAGTCTTAGAAGATCTGAGAGCAAGTAGCTCTGAGCTGCTCACCAAGGTAGATTTTTATACTGCTGGGGCCAGCACAGGTGCTGGCCCCAGCCTTCAACTTCCCCTGGCTGCAGATCCAGGAGGAGCTAGGCAGGGTCATTTTGCCCCAAGTGGCACAATTTGTCCCATACCAAAGTGCATGTTCAGGCACAAGTGCTGAGGTACAAATCTCCAGCACAAATTTGTGCCACGGCTATTTGAACTGCTGCAAGTGCACATGCCTGCATGTGTGGACATCCCCACGAGGAGCAATACATCACTGTCAGAAAGTTGTCATGGTAGTCTAATTTGTTTTCTTTTCTCTGCAAGCTGAACAATAATTAAGCTAAAAACAATCATTATAAATATGAAGTTTATTTAATTAAATAATATACCTGAACTGAGATAACTCAGCCCAGCCACCCAGTAACAATTAAAAGAACTCCACTCCACAACCTCAGCAAAAAACAGGAAACAAGTAACTGTTCAGCCTTGACCAGAAAGATGCCACCAAAGCACTTTGGCAGTTAGAGCAATAAAGTAGTGAAATGCTTGCTTAGTGCTTGCATGTCAATTTATTTTACAATTCATGCAAAGGGAATGTTGCATCTTCAGAGGACCTAAAAAAAGAAGTGAGAATGTTGTATACCTTGCAGGGAGATAAAAGGGTCTAACTATAGCAAGTCTCTACCTTTCATACTAAATCTGTATAATCAGATACAAGCTTGTTACCCAAGGGAGGAGGAATTGGATATTCAGATCTTTAAAAGTCAAAGCCAAAGCCAAGCATCATTCTTTAGCAAAACATCTATGGAATATACTTAGACATTTAAAAATATATATATTAGAAGACCACACACCTTAAGTTAATGTAAGGGCTGTAATGGGGACAGGATTGTGTTAGGGATGTGAAAGTTTAAACGGATACACAGTAAGTATATTTATACTATAATGCATTACTGTTAACATTTAGTACCAGACACAGTGGTGCAGTGCTTCTGGAAGAAAGCTAGTTGCAGCATGCAGCTCTTTCTCTACCTCCCTCTCAGTGCAGTGCACCACTGACTTGGGAGGGAGGAAGGAAGAAAGGAGAGCGGAGGAGAGTCTAGTTGCAACACATGGGTGCTAGGTATCCATTAACAGTTTAACCAATATCTTTAGAGGAGTTTAAACAGATACTTATTTAAACAATATTTACATCTGTAGATTGAGTCCAGTTATAACAGATCACATGAAAATCTCTGTTGTCTTTACGGAGTACTTTATCACATTGTTGTTCCCCTTGGTGACAGATGGAATGAGTGATCTGACTGTAACATTCCTAATTATTAGGATTCTTATTTTTGCAGTTCTTTAATAGCTTCTCTCTGCCATGGGAAGTTCCTGTAGGTGGGGTTAGGAGGGAGAAAACTGTGGAAATGTTTACAGTATATTTGTGGATAGAAAGATGTGTATCTGGGAGGCAGGATACCCCAATCTCTATTAAGTTTTTGAGATTCCATGTGCTGGTAGGGTTTTGTGAAAGAAAAGAACTATTTGGGGTCCCAAGGAAGGCCTACTAGAAAAAGCATGTATATGATATAGAAAATTTCTGGATGTGGTTAGAGGATAAGGAGATTGTTAATAGAATTTAGGTAAAAAGGTCAACATTAAAAAAAAAACAAAATAATACTGTATTATATAGATGCAAAATGTTGTTATAGAACCCTTCTCAAAACTAGTGACTGCTGCTCCTCTTTAACAAGCCATACAGACTTCTGTCACTGATCTCAGGGGCGTAGGGGGGAATAAAATCATGTTAAGCATATATCTCCACCTGTAGTTATCCAGGGACAAAAGTATTGCACAATAACTTCAATGAAATCTGATTCACTCTGGTCACTGAATCTCCACCATAATCCTATTGATTTGTGAAAAAAAAACAGTTTGGCTGACTCACCATCTTTGAAAGTATACCTATTTTCAAATGTAATAAAAATAGGCAACCATCAGTCCTCTGGATCATGATGTACTAGTCAGGTACCTGATGAATCTGCTTGTGGCTGACAAGCCCAATTCAATAATGACACGGCTTGTTACCAGTTTCTCACATCCATGTGTTGTATGAGTTGGAGTCCAAGTCTGTAGCATGCTGCTTTCTTCTTTCTTGCTTTGCTTCCATCCTCTGGATCAAAGCTACTTCATGTTGAGCTGCACCCAGTGCCAGATGTTCCCTCCAAATTGGGCAGGATTCTGCAAACTCCTCCCAGCTTTCTACATTGATGTTGAACAACTTCATACCAGTTTGCACATGCAGTGGTACCGTCATGGAAGGCAACCCCACTTTCTAGAGCCATCTTGAATCTGGCTGTACAAACTATTCTTGACGACACTGTCTTCCCTCATTCTCCTGCAATGGCCAAGCCATTGCAAACTCCTCTTCTTGATAGTGGTTTCTTAAGTGTGTAAATCCTGCATGCTCCAGTACCTCTGTGTTTAGCATTTTGTACATTTCCAAATGTACGCACAGACTAAATCACAGTGGAATTTACTCCTGATAATTAGGCAGCTTAAAAGGTTCTGACCTTTGTTCTCCATTGCACCTGTCTAGCAAGTTAATGTTCGCAACGCATTAAACACCTTTTAGGTTTTCTTGGCTCAACAAGATGTAGATAAGCAACTGTTCTCTTTTGCAGAATATCTTCCATTTTGGTGATAAATGCATATAAGAGTTCAAAGGAAAAACCTTTGACTGACTATTTGACTCCATCATAATCATATAATCTTATGTAGTGAGCAATTCAGTTTTTTTAAAGATATTGTATATTAAATATTTATCTGTATCAATCCTATGTAGTGATCCAGAGTGCATACACTTGTACTTGGAATTCTTTTAATATATATTTTTCCTTCATTATAAATGTATCTCAATATGGTAGGCAAAATGCATCCCACAAAAACTTGAAAATGGCTAATGACTCATTATTAGTCACTTAGTTATAAGTAATCATCATTACCAATCCTCTTGGAGTGACAACTTAACCAGATTTTACTGCATTCCTAAATATCACCATGTGCAGATACTTTTATTCCAGAAGAAAAGTGTCATGTGTGTCAGGAATAGTTATTGTTCTTGAAATTCACTACCCTCATCAAATCATTTTTACTTTCAAATGTAGACAAGTCTGAGGCACACACAGGTCTGAAACAAAAAGAATGAGCAGCATGGTAATATATTCCTTCTGGATTGTGAGGAACACTCT
This sequence comes from Gavialis gangeticus, assembly GCF_001723915.1. Lineage (NCBI taxonomy): Eukaryota > Metazoa > Chordata > Crocodylia > Gavialidae > Gavialis > Gavialis gangeticus. Next base: position 44,182,472 of record NW_017729025.1, on the reverse strand, counting down.
TCTGTCAGGCAGAATTAGACACATCATCTGCTATGAACCAGATGGGCCACAAAATGGTGCTATTTAAAAAAAAGTGTGAGCTGGTTCCATTTTCTATTATTATTATTATTATTATACCTTAAAAGGAAAGCCCATCCAACTTAAGTTGTAATGGTGAGTAGATTATATACGTCTAAATATAGAAACTTTTTCCTGCAAAACTTTGTTCCAAATGCTAAATAAAATTAGTTTGTTTTAACGAGGCTGGAGGTCACTGTAATTGATCTCAGGTTTTTGAAAGGAGGAAAATCAACCCAAACTACAGAGTAAAAAGCATTTGATATACATGCAATATTGTACTGAGGCCCACCTAAAAGTGAGTTAATTCTAAGAATCCACCCCAACACAGATAAGGGAAGAGACTTAAGACCTTAGGGCTAGGGGCAGAAGTTACATATAAACTGGTATAAGTTGCCAGAAACCAGTTCAAATCTGTAAAACAACAGAAATGCAGTGCACATAAACTGGTTTCAAAATGTCCCAAACCAGTTTAAGATAAACCTGAATGGATGTAGACTCAGACTTAACTGATTTAGGTTAAATCAGTTGATTCAACTTCTGTCCCAGATCCCCTCCAGTTTCAAGTAAACTCACAGTCCGCCCATATCCCAGGATGCTTTGAACCTCCCTTGCAAGCTTCCGCCTTGCAGGGTCAGCAGGCTTCCTGTCTGCTCCAGCCAAGCAGGGAGGCACGCTCTAGTGCCCTTTGTCTTCTGGCCTAGGCCACTGCAGGCATGTGGCTGCATTTCTGGAATCGAAAGTGAATGTCTGTTCACTTGCTTATCAGTTTAATGTACACAGTTTAAACTAACCTGCAATGATTGAATTGATTCAGCCTTGGGATTTTTGACTGTCTGTACTTAGCCTGAGTATTTTCAGCAACCATGGTGTAGCTAGCTTAGTGCCTATGATAAGGAGTGACAAAACAAGATTTTTTTTTCTGGTGTTCATCAAGAAAATACATTAGCTGTGTTAGTAGTTCAGGATGGAGAACAGCTGTCTTCAAGCAATGCATGATTTTTATTATTAACACTTATAATTTATGCAGCATCCTCAGTGCAGATAGTGTTAGACAACTGCAGAACCAATTCAAAACAAACAACATGTCCCTGACTATAACATTTTATAATCTAAAGGGAAAATGAGTAGAAGACACACACAGCAATGAACAATCATAGGATTTTAAATTATGTCTGGGATGCTTCTTGGACTTAGTTGGTGTTGGAATATTTTCTCTTTTAAGACTGAAGCAGTATTGCTGTGCAATATTATTGCTTGGAAGCTTTTAGAAGCACTTTGTAAAGCATGAAAATAAGTACCACGGCCCCAAACTAGCCAAGTGCTTGATTGAAATCAATGGAACTACCAACATGCTTGAAGTTTACTGTGTACCTAAGTGCTTTGCCGGATTGCATCTAAAGCCTGAAGTGCTGAATGATGATGTGATGGTCCATAAGGGCAAGCAAGAATGGATGGAAGGATGGATGGATGGATAGGGATTGAGCTGAGATATAGCTACAGTTAAGCTATCAAGAGCTTTGTAACAAATATCTTGATCTTAATTCTGATACATTTCAAATACTTGCAGTGGCTATATATATATAAAATATGTGTAAGTATCCATGTGTATAATATATACACACAGACTCACTATTATACACATTATATATGTGTGTGTATGTATTATTCTCCCTAAAGACAATACTGTAAGTGATAAAATTGTGTCAATAAAAGGAGATAGACTCCTTCCTTAGAATTTATCGTCCCCTTCACTATCAAAAAACATATTACTTCTGTAAACTAAAAGCTATTACCTTGGTAAACATTAAGCACTGAAAATGAATGGTTAGTCCCAAAGCAACGGAAGACAGTCAAAGGACTGTGCCTATTAAAGTCAACCATGAATAACTGAGCTTCAGGATACATCTTTATGTCATTACAATATGTCATACCTGTAAAAAATAATATTCACCCTCAACCAAGGTCAGGGGATTCAAAGGGGACAGGTTACCTTTTAGGCAATCTGTGAACCAAGAGAAAGGACTTCATTATTTTGTTTCTAGAACAAGAAAGGGATATTTTTTCTCTGTTAACAACTGGACTAAACTACATAGTATGACAAATTAATCACTTTATGATGAAATGGATGTTCATGCTATGCTCTACTTGTCATACTTCATTTCAATTTAAAAAATGAAACAGAAAGCTTTTGAAAAAACTGAGGTTAAAATAAAGGGCATCTTTCCAAAATGTTCTTCTGTTCTTGGAGAAACTGGACTTTGCTTCAAGGTGGACAATTCTTGCTTCAGATCTAAAGACCACAAAGTAAATCAAGAAGTCATCCAGGGAAAAGGGGGTCCTACAAACAAAAACAGTACTTAATAGACTTTATAGAAAGTGAACTATCCTGCTAAACTCAGTGAAAATTCTTTTTATAAAGAAAAAATGAAATCTGGGTCACATTAATGAGGCCTCTGTTTCATTACTAATAAGTGAATAAGTGTTCCTTGTAAATAAAACAGTAATGGATGCTAGCACAGATGAAGGGTCCCAACCTAGTTGCTAAACTAAAGGCTTGCCACTTCAAGGAGAGAGGCCACATCCCAAAAGAAGCAAATTTCTCATGAACAGATTTGTTCATGATTTCATGAACAAATCATGAAAATACAGGGACAACAGTTGGTACCGCACAGGCATTGGCAATGGAAACTTCCTCTCGCTATTTCTAAGAATGTCCTCTAAATCATCAACACACCAGTACTAAGAGAAAGTAGTTCTTTTTCAAGTTCATTCACCTCTTGGCCTCTCTGCTTAGATTTTTAATAAGATTCATTATTGTAAAGGTTTCTGAGATATGGAAACCTACATTCTAAAAAACACTTTCATTTGGGCCAATGCACAGCTTTCAAAGTGGTAATGGATTTTTGCTCACTGACAGCCTCTGCTGGATTTCAGCTATCTGCTTAAAGAAGTAAGGCTCCAAGGTTTACAGCTATTCCCCTGAACCATGTATGTCCTCAGATCCTTGAAAAAAGAATTTGATACTGCCTTAGTAAAGCTGGACAAACCATTGTCCTGTAGCTCTTTCTAGGCTGTATCAGTGTTGTCTTTTTCTCAAATTTTAAAGGGAAAAAAATCATGTTTTTTGTTGTTGTTTTTCCCCTTGACAATTCAGGGCAAGCCATTGTGAAAAGAGAATTTCAAAAAGGATTATTTGGAACCTGACTCTGTTCCTGGGGCTGGAAACATTGTGAATGAACTAGAGTTCTTAGACTGAAAGAGCAACTCATACCAGTGAACAGTAATTCTCTCAGTGCAAATTCAGTATGATATGAGGAGAGTCAGTGTACTTCTTAGCTAGAATGGTATTCACCACTGAAAAGGCACTTCAAAGTGTCAAGGTCCTGAAAACTAATAATGGGAAAGAGATTCATCCAATTATATTTGGTTATAAACCTGTTTAATGTATCAATATAAAAGCTATGGTGAGACTGAATAGATACAAGTGGAGAGACTCAGTGAGAAGACTGTCTGACACTTTCCACACTAAAAAGCCACTTTAAACCCCTGCAGAAAGTGAGACTAAAATTAGGAATGTGAAGAAAGTTGTTCAAGGATCTAAAATATCTAACATGATGGTTAAGCTATAATTCTCAAGGCCAAGGAGTCTGATGTATAGGAAGTCTGCATTGTATGGCTCAGGAAGCAGTATTGAAGACATTTTTAACAGAATAATCAAGGAAATAAAAGTAATAGTGGGTGTGTCTACAAAAAACACTAACTGCACAGTAGCCTAATAACACTGCGCAGCAGCCTGCTGGGCAACCCATGCTAATACAATAATTAATGAACATGTAGTTGCACCCAGTGAGAGGTAAAGTCTTATGAAAAACTGGCTTAGCATAGACATTACTGTTTACATTGGGCTAAATAAATGTGGGACTAAGGCTGTAAACAGATGTTAACTTTGTGCTGCCATAACGATTTTTCACAGATTTCACAAACATTAGGGCTGGAAGGGACCTTGGAAGATCATCGAGTCCAGCCCCCCGCCCAAAGGGCAGGAAGTCAGCTGGGGTCATAGGATCCCAGCAAGATAAGCATCCAATTTACTCTTGAAGATGTTCAATGTAGGTGCTTGATGACCCATGGCTCTCAGCCTGTTGTCGTAAAGTCTGTTTTCCTGACCTCTGATCATGCACGTGGCTCTTCTCTGGACTCTCTCAAGCTTCTCCACATCCTTTTTGAATTGTGGGGCCCAAAACTGGATACAGTACTCCCATGGGACGCCCATGCCCGCTACGGGACAGCGAGGTCTGGGTGAGGGAGATCCCCTGCTCTCCATTAATGCTGACCTCGTGAAGGAACACCTTGAGAGGCTGGATACCTTCAAGTCATCTGGCCCTGACAATCTACACCCCAGGGTACTCAAGGAGCTGGTAAGCATCATAGTCCAGCCTCTGGCACGGATCTTTGAGAACTCCTGGCGCTCTGGTGTAGTGCCTGAAGACTGGAAGAAGGCCAATGTGGTACCTATCTTCAAGAAAGGGAGGAAAGTAGATCCGGCAAACTATAGGCATCAAGCGAATGCAAATAGATATCCATGCCCTTTTTCATGCCAGTCCCTTTGTTTGTGGCCATGAGAGGCAGTAATAATTTGTGCATCTTTTTTGCAGCAGATACCTATTTGCTTTATGGTGGGACAGTATGTGCAGCTGCCCCAGGCAGGCACTCCAGGAGATTGAGAAGCCCAGTCCTGACTGCCTCAGGAATTCCTATGCCAGATCAGACCCCCTCAAGCTCTGGGAGTGTCTGGCCAGCTTTTAACGCTGACAGAGATACACCCTTAGGAATCTACAGGGCACATCTCTACAAGTGGAAAACATATCACCATTGTCCTTAATAATGAATGAGCAAGACCGTGGATGATGTGTGTTTTGCCCAATGTAGCAGATCACATCACAGCGCAGCTGATCCGCTTCATTTGGCAATGTCTATTTCTAGCCAAAGACAGTATTTATACAAGTACAGTGGCCCTATACAATCATCTCTGCCTGTTTGGGGTATGTATTCCCTGGTAATAACCTGTTTGGGGTATATGTATTTCCCTGGTAATAACCCATTTCACAGAAACCATTGATACTTTTTCTACTGGGCCAAATTGTTACAGGAAGTGATGCTAGATCTCTGATTACAATATAAATAAAGATAATGAAAATGAAGAAAAGTCATGATTCCCTATGCATTTATAATTCTCTTCACAATCCAACCTGTTGAAGGTGGCAGGCTTCTTTCCTTGCCTGTAGAGAGAAGCTCAGGGGTGTTGCTATAGTTCAGTTTCCTGAGGAATATTAACTTTGTCATTGGTAATCCACTGTACCTAGACAACATATGCACCACAAAAAAGTGTACTAGAGGGAATAGAGTTTGCCAGACTGTCATCTGCCTAATTTTGAAACCTAATGCAGAAATAACCCTGAAAAATATGGTGAACTTCCACTAAAATGCTTGGTTATGATAAAAAAAAATTCAGAAAACAAACCCACTTCATTTATTGGTTCCTTAGCCAGGGTTATAGCAAGGTGAAAGAAGTGCACAGATTGGGCTTCAGTAGAGGGGATAGTTGATAGTTACATATCTTGGGTACAATTGTCTTCTCATTTATACCACTGGACCGTCACTTACTGTAGCCTAATGCATAGGGAATTAGAGTGAGTTCTGTTCCTGGCTGTACAACTGGTTGGCTGAGTGAGTGTATACAAGTTGGTTCACCTCTCTGTGCTTTAGTTTATTAATTTGTAAATGGGGATAATGATAAGTTCTTTGTACAACACTTAAATGAAAAGCTTTGTAAAAGGGATACATTTTATTATTACTAGCATAAGTGAAAGGAGACTCTAGACCCTAGAGTGCATTTTAAGACAGCTGTAGTGTCTCCATGCTTGACAGCACTAAATTAGATGTTATCCTTTGTTTTCCTTTCTTTGCCAGCAAGTGTGGGGTTATCCCATTGCACTGCATTGCACATTTGCTACATGTTAATTCACAGGGATTCAAGCAACATGAGTTTTTCTCTCCATGGAGATGTACAAATACTGATTTATCTGGAATTACATTGTGATAGCAGGTTCCCTTGGTAGAAAAACATATGCTATTTGTCGGCTCTCAGGCCATTTGTTGACATTCCATGAGTTTTGTGATCAAAGTGGAAAAGTTACAGACTCTAAAGATCTCTGGGGTTTATGGGATTTGTCTGAGTACAGAGCCAATGACCTTGAACAGTTCTGATTCCTTACTAGTTAAGCTGTACTATATCTGATAAAGTGATTGCTGTGGAATTTTGATAACAGCTAAGACATTTGTTATGCTATTCTGTCTACCAATGATCAGATCATGAACAGTCTACATATGAAGATCATCATTCCAAGGTACTTTGGCTAGGAACAGACATTACACTTTTACCAGTATAAGTGATTGGAAACTGGGCCATACCCATAACAGAACAGAGGTTCAGTACACACAGACTGATTTTTAAAAATGGTGGAACCTAGTCTAAAATTTGATCTCTCACCAAAGGGTGAATGTGTCCTGTTCACTACCAATCTAAACTATGCCTCTTACAGAACATCATGTACCGCCTTGGTCTGTGTGTACATGTGCTCATATAGGTTTGCAGACAGAAGGATCTTTCCATTTACTCAATGGGCACAGCCTGATTCAAAGTCCATTTGAAGTCAGTGAAAACACTTCTTTAGGCTTCAGCATGATTAGAATCAAGCCTATGAGAAACAGAGGAAAATGCATATGCAGGGATGTGTGGATGTGTATGTCTTTGCATCATGTAGCATTGTAGAGACTGAACATTGTGATAAAATTCTGACCCTCTCAAAGTGGAAGTGTTGCCATTGTTTTCTCCCCCTTTATTTTCCTTCCTGGATTTGAGTTTAGTGATAAGATCAATTGGACTGCTTTGTCATGCTCAATGCACAAGCTAATTCTAGTCCATCTCGGAGGAAAGGCAGCAAGAGGGCACAGCAGC
>NW_017729025.1:44171977-44174667 GCF_001723915.1 Gavialis gangeticus | reverse complement strand
GCTGGCTTGCATCCATAGATGCTTCTCAAGCAAATCCTGGGACGTCATTCTCCCCTTGTACTCGGCCTTGGTGAGGCCGCAGCTGGAGTACTGCATCCAGTTTTGGGCTCCACAATTCAAAAAGGATGTGGAGAAGCTTGAGAGAGTCCAGAGAAGAGCCACGCACATGATCAGAAGTCAGGAACACAGACCTTATGACGACAGGCTGAGAGCCATGGGGCTCTTTAGCCTGCAAAAAGGCAGGCTCAGGGGTGAACTGATGGCCACCTATAAGTTTATCAGGGGTGACCACCAGTATCTGGGGGAATGTTTGTTCACCAGAGCGCCCCAAGGGATGATGAGGTCGAACGGTCATAAACTACTACAAGACCATTTCAGGCTGGACATAAGGAGGAATTTCTTTACTGTCCGAGCCCCCAAGGTCTGGAACAGCTTGACATCGGAAGTGGTTCAAGCACCTACATTGAACACCTTCAAGAATAAATTCGATGCTTATCTTGCTGGGATCCTATGACCCCAGCTGACTTCCTGCCCTTTGGGCGGGGGGCTGGACTCGATGATCTTCCAAGGTCCCTTCCAGCCCTAATGCCTATGAAATCTATGAAATCTAGGACAGTAATATTTCAGCACAGATAAAATCGTAGTAAAACTGTGAGGATTCACCATCTTTGAAATGTAAGGTTCTGAGAAGTAATGAGTTTTGAGTTAGAACAGCTCGTGTGGTCCACCTTTTTTATCTTCCATCTTTGCTCAAAGCAGTTCATCCATGTGTGAACAACAATAAACACATTTCCCTTCTCTCAGTCTCACCAAGGATCCCAAAGACTAACTGTGCCATTAGCTCTTATTAACTAAGTAGGATCAGGTCTGGTTTGTATTTAGGTAGGGGACCTCTAAGGAATAAGCAGGTGCCATAAGAAGCTGTACTTTTGATTTATAACAGAGTATTTCTCATTTGGAGTGCTTATTCAGTCAAAACTTATGAAATGGTATATTTTTGCATGCAGCATAAAGCTTCACTCCTAATTATTTCTGGTCACTAAAGAAGACACAGCTATTTTTTCATGGGAAAAAGTACAAAATTCAGTGTCTGCCTACACTCCAGTTTTGGTCTACTAATTATTCCAGTCATTTAAAAGGGATATCCTGTCCAACACTTCTCCTGTCCTAAATTTCTCTACTGGTTTAATTAATCTGTAAGATCATGTTTCCTAGTCATCTGTGTTATTAGAGAGATTGTGCTATCCACACAACTAATTAAGTTGCTCCTTTACCTTTTGTGAAAAAGCTGAACTCTAGGGACTGATCTAGAAGTCAATGTCTGTGGAGGATATTTTCTAGGGCTGTGCGAAATGGCTATGTTTTGTTTTGGTTTCAGATCTGGCATTTTGGAGGAACAGTGATTTGTTTCAGTGTTTCAGATCACTGCCTTTTTCAATTCAGCTGAATCTGTTTCGGCATTTCGATGCTGTTTCAGTGTTTTGGCTGTAGGCTATAATGGGGCATCACTAAAATGTCTATAACTTTGTCACTTCTTCTCTGATTCAAATGAAGATTGCAGAGTTGGTAGCCCCTTCAGAGGGCATGATACCTGCCAAGTTTCAAGGAGATAGGTGCAGGGGTTTTTGTAAAACTACACCTCAAACTATTCAAAGAAAAACTAATATCACTTGCCAGCAGCAAGAGCATGCTGTCATCCCCCACACAGATCCAGAGGCCCACTCCCCCTGGGAGGCTTCTGGCACAGCCCCACAGTCCTTCTGGAGGGCATGGGCCCCTGGATCTGCATGTGGGATGACAGCAGGTTCCCGCTGCCAGGTTGGGCCAGATCCAGCACTGGGTTCTTCCCAGCGCTCAGCACAGGCTGCGCCAGACAGACTCGGGTGCTGGTGCTGGTCCCGGCAGCACGCTGTCATCTGCGTGATCTGCAGCCAGTTAGTGCAGAACTTAATAAAACCCAAAAACCTGCACTCACTGGCTGCAGCAGTGGTGATGGGGACCTTTGGGGGCTCGTGGCAGAGCCCCTCCATGCAGCACAAGACAGCGGGCATTGCCCCCACCCACCTGACGCCCACGCGGCAGCTGCCCCAGGGTGTGGGTGCAGCATGCCTTGGCAGGGCACTGCGTGCTGTCTGGGAGCTGGGGCAGCTCTAGCAGTTGGCTAGAGCTCCCAGTTTGACTTCCCCAGCTCGCTGATCGCTTCCCCCAGTTCTCTGATCATCCCCCAGTTGTTCCTGGGGTGGGGCACAGGCCCCTGGATCTGCACACAGGGTTTCAGTAGGTTGCTGCTGCCAGCTGGGGAATTAGCCCAGAGCTGCTGCCATCCCCAACTGGCAGTGGCAGGCTGCTGTCACACTGTGTGTAGATCTAGGGGCCCACATCCCCCAGGAAGAGCCGCAGGAAGTGACCAGAGAGCTTGGGAAAAGATCGGGGAGCTGGAGAATTGAATCGGGAACAGGGAAAATAGTCAGGGACCTGAACATTCCCTCAGCTGACCATTTCCCCAGCTCCTCCCAGGGGGCATGGGCCCCTGGATCTGCACACTGGGTTTCAGCAGGCTGCCACTGCGGGCTGGGGCCAGTGGCAGCACTGCAGTCTTCTCGGCGCTCAGTGACGGCTGCGTTGAGTGGCTGCCACTGGCCCCATCCTGAAGTGGCAGCCTGCTGAAACCCTGGGTGCAGATCCAGGGG
>NW_017729025.1:44169308-44171644 GCF_001723915.1 Gavialis gangeticus | reverse complement strand
CCCCCCCCCCCCCCCGGAAGAGCGGGGGAAATGATCAGAGAGCTGGGAAATCAAAACAGGAGCTAGATGTCAAAATCATAGCAGTGCTTCCTGCCCTCTTCCCCCTCCCTCTTCTTGGTTTTTGTTTCCCTGCAAGCCTTTCTCCAAAACTCCGAAATTCTTCCGTTTAGTTTTGGAGCTGTTTCAGAGCCTTCCATTTTGATTTGGATTCAGTGTTTCGGGCACTGAAACAGCCAGAAACATCTCCAAAATGAAACGGCTGCTGAAATTTTGCACAGCCCTAATATTTTCAATTAATTTCAACATCTTTGTATAAGCCTTAGTTCTTAATGACTCCGAATTTGATTTTCACAGTTTGTCTATGTATAGCTACTGTTTGTTACATCAATTTGTGATGTGCTGGTATATAGCTATTGTGTCCCAGTATGGGAGCATGTGCATTTCACTAGGAAGTGAAGTGCAACTTAGGTATAAATAGCATTTCTATTTAAACTTGTGAAACATTTTGAAATCATCCTGAGTACAACATGGCATGTAAATAAAACAGCATTTTTTATTAGAGTGTAATTTTATAATATCTAATTTGAGATGGCTACTGACTGGGATGTTTCATTTTTAATGCATTATTTTTGACTATGTGACAAACATAAGTGAAATAAGAGTAGATAAAGGACTGTTTATGGGCCAAGTTCTTTTTTTCAAAGATAGGAACAAAAGCTACAATGTGGCCAGTAACCTACATAATCTCAGTGGAGTAGTGAGAAAAGGGATTCTGATTTATGTAGTCTGGTGTATGCAGTCTATATAGTCTGACACATCTGTGTGATGTGTCAGAAGATGATGTAAGATACCTCTAAAGGCAATTATGAAAAAAACCACCACTAATGTATTTCCAGACAAGTATTGTTTTTCCCCCACACATTTTTTATCTTAATGCAATTCTGAATATTTTTAATTATCCATGGAAATATGGTCTCTTTTTCCAGATTGTATTAAGCTCTTGACTTCAATATGTCCCTGAAGTGAGTTCCACAGATTAACTATGTAGTATGTACAACAAGCATTTAATTTTGTCTGTTTAAAATGTTTACCTTTCGATTTGATTGCATTTTTCTTGGCCTTGTATTATGGGAAAAACTAAATAAGAGCTGGTGAGTGACATTCTCTATACTATTCATTATTTTATATACCTTGATCATGTCTTCTTTTATTTGTCTCCACTCAGTCATAGGTCTAAGAATATTAATAATAGCCACTGATTAACTCCCTCAGATAACTGAGAAAATGCTGTGCAGAGGAAGGGGGAAACAAGAAACTAGAAATACAAATCCCTGTATACTTAAGACCTCAACTCCAAACATTCCACTGATGTCTGGTTGATGGCTGTAAAACTGTCCACGATTGTTCAAAAACCAGAGGGTTCATTTCAGACCGTGAGGAGCGCTCAGGGGAAGTTTGAAGTAATAGCAGAGCATCTGGATTCCCATGCCAGACAGGCCAATACAAACTCCCCACTCCCTTCCTAGGAGTGTCTCAGAAAACTGAATAAACATCTTCACGTAGAACTGTTTTAAAATGACTTACACTGCATTCTCCTTTAATTATAAGAAAAACATTAGCTAACTCAAAACTCGTTACTATCCAATTCTACATTTATCTGTACTGAATTTTTCTCCTGGGTAATCGCCTTATAATTTACAGCAATCATTTTTATGTTCTGTTTTACAGCGCCATATCTTTTTTTTTCATTATTTTTATAAATGTCTTATACAGTTGTTCATGTTGCTGTCATCATTTTAAAAAAATGCAAAGCGCCAGACTCTGACAACCTGACTTTCACTTATTAAATGTTCTCTTCTTCAGTAATCCTCACTGATTTCAGTGGAATGATTTCCAAAGCTTTCCACTACTACTCAATTGAAATAAAGTGATGTATGCAGAATATTGCCCATAATTAGTTTACAAATGTAAGTCTGAATCTACTGTTTAAACTGAAACACACAAATAGCTATTAAATAGAAAATATGTAACTACTAATTACATACATTTACTATACCTATCTTGAATAAAATATAGCTACCAAATTAGACTACAATCATGCAAAGAACTGAAGCATGTGTAAAAATAAAGCATCTGGGATTATTCATACGTTTGCATCTCGAGCAGGTCCAAGGAGGTGATCCTCCCCCTCTATGCGGCACTGGTCAGGCCGCAGCTGGAGTACTGCGTCTAGTTCTGGGCGCCGCACTTAAAGAAGGATGTGGACAGCATCGAGAGGGTCCAGAGGAGGGCCACTCGTATGATCAAGGGACAGCAGGGTAGGTCCTATGAGGAAA
>NW_017729025.1:44156126-44169145 GCF_001723915.1 Gavialis gangeticus | reverse complement strand
TGACCCCAGTGCTCTTCCTGCCATGGCAGGGGGTCGGACTAGATGATCTGCTCAGGTCCCTTCCGACCCTAGAAACTATGAAACTATGAAAACTATTCACATATTAATATATTTCATTAGTGGGAACTTATTTTTATTCTGATAAATATTTTTATCCTGATTTGTGTGTGTTTGCATTGTATATATAGATATGATTGCATAATAGCTCAAAATAAAGTCTTACTCTTGTATATTGTGGGGGTATGGATGGGTATGGGGTTTGCAGGGGACTCTGTGTGTGTGTGCATGTATGTGTGTGTGCCTGTGTGTGTGTATGCATGAGCATGAGATGTGGGGAAGGGTGTAGGTAAGTTTGTGGATGTGTGTGGGGGGGGTTGTGGGCAGGGTGTGGGTGGGTATGGGCACTGTGGGGGGGCTGCGGGTGTACGTGTGTGGATACATGTGTATGTAGGGTGTGGGTATATTCTGTACTTGGTTCTTTTCCTGTCATTACAAGTATATATCACTATATTAGGTTTGGTGGAAAAATTTTCACTATTGTACATATAGGAGCAAAACCCAAAATCTGATGGAAGATCTTCTTTTAGTCACTGACTAATGGCCATTGGACTGCAATGATCTCTACAAATTTGCAATAGGCTGACATTACTTTGTAGGAATTTTGGACTCTAAGGATCATAGTAATTATAGAACAATTTGCATTAATGGTTCCAGAAGATTCATGAGGTAAAACCATTCTAGAAATTGCACCCAGATTCATTATCCATGATTGACTGTATCAGATAGCTCATTCTTAGATGTCAAATTTAATGTTTGCATTGGAAAGGCAGCTACCACATTTGGCCAATAGATTAAATAAATGTAGGAAAACAGGAAACTAATGCTAAACACCAACATATGTATCTGTCATCCCTGTGTTCTGAGCACACTGCTGTACAGGAGTGAGATCTGGAAGCCGATAGTATATGCAAGAGTTGAGCACTTCACATTTTTAAAAGGAAGACATCTCTGCAGATACCCTACCTACTGCACAGCTCTGTTAAACATATTTCTGTAGATACTGTTACTTCCTGGACATTACCAATATCAGGGGCAACATGTAAGGGGTGCACACGGGTGCACATGCACCCCCTGAGCATTGCAGTGCACCCCCTACAAAAAGGTGCTGCCGACAGAGTCAGCACTGCCTTCAGGCAGTCGCCGCTCACCCCCCACCCCGCCGCCAACACCACCAGCGGTGCCTGTGGGTGGTCGCTGACCCCTGGGTGGTGCTTGCCACCCCCCCACCACCAACAGTGCCCACAGTGTGTGCAGAAGCTCCCCCACTTACCACCACCATGCTCCTGCCACTGCCGTGCCCACCCCACCAGCCACTGGGGGCATGTGTTGTTCATGACCAATATGCAGGACAGCAAATATTTTTCTATTTTGTAGAAACTTCTTCCATGCCTACTGCGTTTAACATGAACCCCTAGCTGTGTTTTCATCCTAAAGCATAAACAGTGATTTATAATTTTATAAGAAAGAGTTGAAGTAACTGGAATGCAAGGTAAGCTCCTTTTATTCATTCAGAGCATTACTAGCTTTACTTTTCCAATCACCTTTTAGGGAGAAGCGTCTTTGAGTGCTCTTTCTATATTCTGCTAAGACTCCATTTCCTTAACCTAATCTTACAGATGTCTGCGTTCAACTGTGACAAGACTGGATAAGGATTGGAAGGTCAAATAATCACACTCTGAGTATAAGCAGGCAGTGTGAAAATCAGAAGAAAAGTGTCACTGGTATCTAAATTGATGTGTAATTAATTCTCCAGTGGCAGATGGACATGAAAGGACTAATGTAACAGGGAGTGTTGGTGCTAAGACAACATTAAGGACTAAGTTTTGGAAGACATTTGCTTTACTGAAGCTGTGTAAGCTGATTGTCAAAGTTACAAATCAGAGACCAGTTTTCTTTCTCCATTTCTCACCAATCATTTAGCTTTGAACTTCCCTCTGGCCTGACACCAGTCTGGTAACTGCTTGTCCTAGAAACTTATGCTGTAATGTTATTGCATAATTGAACAATCTTTCCTTCTCTGTGAGTGTTTTCACTCACTTTGACTTCAACAGGGACTTCATCCTGTATGTCCTCCCAAATTTCATCTGAATCATTCATTTATAATTTTTCCTCGTACTACTTTTATTTTATTGTTTAATTTTGCAACTTTGTTATTAGCTATTTAAAAGTTTTTCAATATGCTTATATGGAATACATTATACAAAATAATGAAGGGCCTAACTTAGTGATCCTCAACCTGGGTGCAGTGGCACCTTGGGGTGCTGTGACATACTTTGAAGGGTGTCCTGAGGTGTGAGATCAGTGAATGATGAGGAGATAAGCAAATAAGTCTAGGCTCAGGCTTGTCCTTGCCTAGCCAGTCCTTTCCCCTAGTGCCCTGGCCTTCTTCAAGGAGGTAAGCACTGTAATACATACATTTTTAAAAGTTGGCTGCCATTTAATTTACAAAAGCTATGGAGAGAGCCTTTAAGTTGAGTGAGGGGTATTTTGAGTCCAAGGTTGAGAACCACTAATCTAATCTAAAAACAACTGAAGACATGTCACAAGAGCATTCATATTTCATTTGTGTCCATGCCTTTAAGTGTTTGGATCAGAAAGGTATTGTATTGGGAGAATAGTTTACCAACATTTTTCAGCTAGCATAAAATATTTGACTCAAGCTCAACTTCAGTTCTGATCTCATCTAAACCAGGGTGTTAAATATATGGTCTGTGGGCTGCATTCAGTCCACCAGAGCCTCTAGAGGACTACTTGAGGACACCAAAAGTTGGGCCGTTCAGTCCCATTGGATATAGCCATTACCAAGTGAGCCTGATTCGCTGCCACTGGACCCTGCACTGTTCTACTACAACTGCTGCAGCACCCTGAACCATCCTTGTCACCACTGGGCCCTACAATCTGGCTACCACCAAAACCTGCACTGCAGCAACCCTTATGCCTCAGGTTGGATTTGGATCTCAAGGAGCCCTGCTGTCCAGATCTAGCCTGGGGCCCCAGCTGAGTTGAATACCCCGATGTAAACAGTTTTCCTGTGTCAACTGAAAGACAATCAAAGCAGACTAATGAGTACTACTTGAAGAGGATCACAAGCATTTTCTCCTTCACTTGTATAAAGGACTCTACCAAAATATAAAACATAGAGTCAAAATATAGTTTTCTTAATGTAGTAATATAAATAATTTATATTTAAAATAATTAAAACTGAAATGATAAGCCAGATCTTCAGCTGGTGTAAGTCAACTAGATCAACTAAAGTCAATGGAGTTCTGAAAATTTAGTTATGTATTAATACTCTATTCAAATGCATTTACTTTTTGATATTCTGCCTAGTTTGGACAATGATATTAGACTGATTTATTTAGCCTATTGAAGACATTTTGATGTTACATATTCGACAGAATATGGAACCTGTCAAAATTGAAACACTTTGCAAAATTAAGTTGATTTAAGAAAAACAAAATGTGTTAAAATGAAGAAACATGACTGGAACATTTTGATTTCTCATTTTGTAATGACTTTTCAGAATTTTTCTATTTTTCACTGTATTATGTATTATAATACCAAATAAAAAACTAAACTCAAATAAAATAATATATTGTTTCAGCATATTTTCTTCATTATCTAGTTCATTTTGAAATTATTCCTTGTTCCTGTTTTCCTTGGAGTGTTGGAGGAAAGGAAATTTCTAAATCTTGAAATCTGTTGTAAAATAAGACTCCTCTTAGCAGTAAAGATTTGTCTTTTTTTTATAATCATGTTTACTTTGAAGGTTTCATACACTTTCCCAATATTTTTAAAAGTTTACTTTCTATTCTATTTCATGAACACATGCTATATGTTACATTTTATAAATCACCACTATCTTTTGAGGAGTTTCACAGAACTGAAATGTAGGCCCCAAATATTTGAAAACGTCCCTTTCATTCCATGATTCTTAGTTTCTGCAGCTTTGGAAAAAAATCTATGCTCTATCTGGCATTCCCAGAAGGAGGAAGAGTGTCAGTTAAAGTCTGGAAGTGACTCCCTATGTCTGAAGAAGGGTGATTGTGCCCAAAAGCTTGATAAGAACTTTTTTCCAACTACTCAGTTGGCCTTATAAAAGATACCACATCTACTCAAAGAACCTTGCCTGCCTATGTCCTTAGACCAACATGGCTACAGCCAAAAACCTGCCATTCTGAAAACCTGAACTTGGATGATTTGTAGTATCATGATGCAATACTTGGAAGTTATTATTATTCTTGTAAAGCTATTTAATAGAATTTAACACCAGAGGTTACCATTATGACCACGTTCTGATATTCTGAATAACAGAGGTCATGAATTTTTTCTCCACTGATTCCTGCTGTTTTAAAAATAATTTCTAATTAGCACTTCTGCGCCAAAGCCAAAGTGAAATGGAGCTTTACTTTCTCAGTTGTTTTGTCTGTCTTTAAGTTTTCTTAAGACAATTCTATAATTTCAAAATACAGCATTGCCTATATACAGTGAGCGCTCAGGGTTAATGCCCATGTTAAGAAAAGCAAAACATATATTAACCTGGAGAATATGAAATTCTAAGTAAGATTTCAGAGGTTCAGAGGTGAGGGAATTACAAACAATAAACCATAATGGTTCTAGCTTCTTAACAGTTTTATAATTGGCCAGTTCCAGGTAATGCCACTTAATTTATCAGTTTTTTATTCTGATTATCTCAAGCATGTTTAGGTTACATGTATTCTGATATACTCTTTATACTGTTTCTGAATTGTCTTGTACCCAAAGATTATGTGAAATATTAGAAGTAGAATAAGACTAGTAGATAAATGCTGTTGTGGTCTAACTACCTTTCTGCTGTATGCACTTCTACAGCTCATAGCAGATTCAAATTTTGCTTACCAGCTTTCCCAGAGTTCATTTATCATTTGGTAGAAAATATTTATAAATGGAATTAAATCAAATATTCTCACAAACCCTAATCATTATGGGTGATTAATTTTCTATTCTAGACTCCATTAAGTGCCTTTACAGATAGTCCTTCCACAGGCCCAGGTCTCTAATTTATTTCCCCCCTCCCCCTTCTTCTCCTAACGGTGCAGGGTCGTGCTGGGATACTCATTAGTTTTATGCTAGCAATTCTGCCAGGCAGCCTCAGAGGCATCAGCATCACCTCAGAAATCATTAACGTAACTGGTGCTGCAATCTAAAACTGCCAAGCGTAGAATAATCATTTAGGGGGTGAAACATGTTCCTCCATAAATGAGCATTTTGGAGGAAAAAAGTGCATGTGTTTCAGTCATTCTCTGGAGACGAAAGAGATCTCAATAAATTAGATCTGAAGTCACTTTTCTGCAAAGATCCTTGGCAAGTCTGAGAAATAGTAGCAGGTTTTCTGGTCTGAGATTTACTTTTTGCTGACGAAGTACAGAGGTAGTATATCATATATGACAACAAAATATTTTATCATATTTGTGATCTACTATTGTATTAGCTGACATGATTATACTATTTGCATAATGTGCCACAAGATGGTCAATGGTATTTGAATTGGCTTTTGTGTAAAGAATACAGAACACAATAAAGAAAGTGACAAAAAGGTAATTGTAGTGATAGAAGTTACAATTTAGAGACACTCCCATACTTAGACCATAAAAGTTGGGAATTTGGAGATGGTCCCTCAGTTAGACTAGTGACTGAGAGAAAGAGAAATGGTCTATAGGGGTTGACCATAGCTCCACAAGAAAGTTCATTGTTGTTAGTTCTTCTCATTCCTTAAATGCCTGTTTTTGTTGAACCCAGTGATCATTACATTGATGTCTGAAATGTTTGGAAACCTGTGTTCAGTTCCACATTTTGTTACAGTCTTGCTGTGGAACCTCAAGGAAATCACTTAGGGCTACTTCCAATAAATAACCTATGCCTCTATGTTACAGACTGTGTTGCCTAATTTTTAGATGTTTGCTTCCCAGATTAGTACCCAAAATCTAGAGTTAGATATTTAGGATCCAGTGAGGAGAGCTAGGCCCCTCAGAAGGAAGGCCCAAAGTACCAACAAGCTGAGTGTGGAGTTACCTAGAGTTACCTACTAAGAGAAACTAAACACAGGAGTGTGGAAACTGAATTTATGCATCTCTCTGAAGTTTAGGTGTCTGAGACAGGGCTGTGATAGGAAGACTCTTTGGTCTGTTTGAGATCCAAACCCTGAAATCCTCTGCTGAAAAGATCTACTCCCAATCTCCCAAGGAATTAAGTAGGACTTGCTTTTTTTCTTTTAAAACACAGCAGCAGTAACATCAAGTAATGACCACCTTGTGTGAATAGCCTAGAGGTCAGAGCATTCATCCAAGAAGTGAGAGATCTCCATTCTACTCTTTTCAGCCTGAGGAAATTCAATTCACCTTTCATCTCCCAGCTGAGAGCGCTAAAAATCAGGCTAAAGGCCAGTTGGGAGATGAAGTGTCTGCTTTCTATTTCAAGGACCATTTCTATTCTTATTCATGAGCACTGAGTTGGTTAGCTTTATTAGTCGGAAGTACAGCAGAAGGTAGGGCAGAGTTGCACTTTAGAGACTAACCGGTTTAGAACAATATGAACTTTGTAGACAACCATCTACTTTGTCAGATACTACCTGACAGCATCTGACAAAGTTGTTGCCTATGGAAGCTCATACCTCCCTGAACCTATCTAGGGTTCACCCTTCAGTATCTTCTGCCAGTTTTTATCTTTCTTGGGGGGCAGGAGTGGTGTGTGTGTTTGAGCCCACTCCGTTTGACAAGTGCCTAGAATCTGGTTCCCTAATCATTAGCCTATCATATAAAAAGAGAGCAGTGGCACAGTTGCCAACACCAACTGTTTGAAAAAAAAGCACCTATAAATATATTGTGTTAATGGCCCATCCTGCCAGCATATTAGGTGTGCTCTGAAAATTCCTACTCGATCAGGATCTTCAGGGGATTCACATTTACCTGAGTGGGGAAGAACTGAGATTGCAGTTGTGAGTAAAGGCACCTAGGGTCTTAATTTCTCTGTGCCTCAGTTCTCCATTTGAAATGTAAGGGCAATAGCCCCCTCTTACTCACAGGATATTACAGAAATACATACAGGAGACCCTCACCATTCTCAGGGGATACGTTCTAGAGATCCCTGTTACGGGGAAATCCACGAATACTGTACTGTACCGATAATAGGTTAGGATAAACAAGCTGGAGACAGTAATTCCAATAAAATGCTAAAACCCTTAGCTGATACTGCAATATACTGAATGTAAAAGTATCACCAGAGTGCAGCAACAAAGTGTCATCACACTGTGTGGGGAAAGAGTGTAGGTTAGTGCGGCACACTGTGAATATTCGAAACCGTGAATTGCAAATCTGCCAATAGCAAGGGTTTCCTGTACATTAAAGCTTGCAAATACTCAGATACTGTACTACAATGATGAAAACTGTATAGGATCTATGATCAACTTTCATTACCACCTGCCAGGTGCTTTAGTAATAAATACACTGAACTGGAAAAATGATATGTGGAAAAAAGCTGGCATATTCAAAATCACCTACTTTAGGTTTTTTCTTTAATTCTGTTTCCGTAACTACAATAACTTTTTTCCTTATTTTCCTTGTTTATAAGGTCTGGATTCTGTCATCCATGGATTTTAATGGTCCTTCATGTAGAATAAGAGGCTCTTCAATGTTAGTACATGTAGCAGAATCTAGCTCTTAGGAAAAGAATCTCACTAGCAAAGTAGCTCAGGGTGAATCTTAGCAACACTTGTGCAATGTGATAAACTGATTCAGAACACAGTTACTGGAAACAACCCTTGACACTGAGAACTATGAATGTGTTGGCGCTGAATTAAAAATTGGCAATTGCAATGTTGTCTTCTTTGGCAATTCCTTGTAGCAGAGGATGATTGTCTGCCATGATTACCTTATCCATGGATCTGAATATGGTTGACAGAATGAATCTGGGCTTGACAGTTTCTTGCAACTCAGGCAGGTGTTTCTGTGCTGGGTGGATGGCTCGAGATTCTTGATTCAGACTGCAGTGTGCTGTTTCTGCCACTCCTGCTTTTCCTTCTCCTGTTGTGACATAAGGTTTCAACGTACTGCAGTCCTTGCAGCAGACTTTTCCTCCATTTGGGAAGGTTCTGGGCAATAGTCTGCCATGAGTTGATGTTGATGTTGATGTTGCATTTTTTTAAGTTAGCCTTGGAGACATCCTTGAAGCACTTTCTCTACCCTCCTTCTGAGTATATGCCTCAACTGAGCCAGGAGAATAAAACTTGCTTTGGGATTCTGGAGTTGGACAGCTGGAGAACATGGCCAGCCCAGAAAAGTTGATGCCAGATGATCATTGCCTTGATGCTTGTGGTGTTTGCTTGCAAGAGGATGCTAATGCTGGTGCACTATCTTTCCACTGGATTTGAAGGATCTTTTACAGGCAGCAGTGATGATACTTCTCCAATGACTTGAAGTGTCTCCTGTACATTGTCCACATTTCATATCCATACAATAAGGTGGGGATCTTGATAAACTTCTTGATAAACCATAAGCTTGGTTTTGGATCTGAGATTGCAATCTTCAGACACAGGTATCCAAAGGCTGCATTTGCCCATTTGAAGTGATATTGCATTTCTTCCTTGAGGTCAGCCTTCTGAGAAAGATGGCTTCTGAGGTGCAGGAAGTACTCAACATTCCCCAGAGTCTCACCATGAATCTGAACTACCTGAGCTGGGGACTGCTCATCTAGAGCTTGTTGATGGAGGACCTTATCATTCTGAATGTTAACCATCCGTTCCATTTTCTTCTGTGCCTTAGAAAAGACGCTGATGGTTGCTCAAAGTTCTGCTTCTGAGTGAGCACATTCTATAGCATCATCAGCGTACTGGTGCACAATGGTTGAGGTTGGAGCGGTCTTGGTTTTGGCGTGTAGTTGGCTGCAGTTAAACAGTTTACCATTCATTTGGTAGTTTAACTCCACTCATCATGGTAAGAAATATTGAGAAGAATGTTGGAGCAATGACAGCCTTGTTTAACACTGGTCTTAACCTCAAAAACATCTGTTATAGATATGTTACTGAGAATCACCACTCGCATACTGTCATGGAGCAGGCAAAGAACGGTGATTAATTTTGGTGTGCATCCACACTTCAGAAAGATCCTTTGCAGAGCTTCTCATCTGACGGAGTCAAAAGCTTTTGTGAGGTAAAAGAAGGCCGTGTAGAGAGGCTTATGTTGTTCCTGGCATTTTTCGTGGAGCTGGTGAGCTATGAAGATCATGTCAGTTGTGCCTCTTGATGCCCTAAACCCACACTGAGATTCTGGGAGGAGCTCATCATCAAGTGGAAGGAGACGGTTCAGGAGGGTTCTCACAATGATCTTTCCTGTGGTGAACAGCAAGGTAATCCCTCTGTAATTTCCACAATCAGACTTGTCTCCTTTCTTGAAGATTGTCATAATCCTGGCATCCCTGGGTCATCTGAGATTTTCTCATCCTTCCAAATACTTAAGATGAGGACATGGTGTGAGCTTCTCTCCCCCCTACTTGAAGAATTTGGCAGTGATGCCGTCATCTCCAAATACCTTTTCATTCTTCATCTGCTTAATGGCTTTCCTCACCTCGTCAAGCATTGGAGGGATTCCAAAGTCATCTCTGACAGGATGTTGCAGGATGGAGTTTACAACAGTTTCACCAATAACAGAGTCTCAATTGAGAAAAATGCTCCTTCCAATGGGCATTGATGGCTCCCCTTTCCTTGATCAGGTCTCTTTCACCCTTAAGTGGAGGGGTTGGTCCCTGAAAGCTTGGGCTGTACATGGCTTTGGTGGCATTAAATAAACCATGCATATTAGGGATGTCAGAAAGAAACTGAATCTCCTTCATCTTGTCATCCCACCAGCTGTTCTTCATAGTGCAGGTCCTCCTTTGGACCTCTGCCTTGGCTTGTTGGAGATTCAAATTTATTTTGCAGGGAGATGATGTCAGTCTGCCAAACACAAAAGCCCTAGCACTTGCAGCTGATCAACACTTGGATCTCCTGATCAGTCTCTTCAAGCCAGTCTTGATGTTTTCTTGTAGAGAATCCAAGCATCTCATTGCAGGCACTGATGATGGTGAACTTAAAGGCACCCCAAGCGCTGTCTGTTTTCTCCCATTGTTCACCCATCCCACTCCCAGATGGTACTCCTCACCTGCCTGCAGCCTCATCTCATCCACCTGGCTGAGTGCACCCTTCCTATTGTGGGCCACTTAGAGAGCTTTGTTGAGCTGTTGAGGAGGTGGGGTGGGGGGAAGGAGGATGCTGAACTGGCCCACAACAGCTCACCAGAACTCCCTAGGTGGCCCTTCAGCTCAAATAATTGCCACCCCATGACGTATAGTCATTTTACCTCAAATAGATAAGCAGACAGTCTGGTAAGCAAAGACCTGGCAGGCATTTGGAGAACTCTTTAAGAAAACAAAATTCTATGCCAAATAGATTTTTTTTTTATCAGTTTATATCTCTCAAGACATCATATTTCCCACAAGGAGACTCTAAGGTCTCTCCTAGGGACAGGCATGTTTCTTTTTATGTAACTGTTTCATTTTACACTGTTTTTTTCCCTCTGGTTGTCTGTCTGGTGGTCTGTCTGCCTGTCTGTCTTTAAAAGAGATCTGGTACACATAAACTAAAGTAACATGCTATCTGGGGATAGCATATGCAGCACTATATAGATTCCAATTTAATTTTTCAAAATGCAAATTATATCAATAGTCCCACAAAACGTTCTTCAATAGGATCGAAGAATAAAAACATACAAACATATCATAAATTTTAGAGAAACTTTGGGCTTACTGGAGAAATACAGCATGTTATTAGGATAAGTTGTTAAAGTCTATGAAATAAACTGTCCTAGGTAGTAAATTCTTGCAGCACACTGGAAAAGTGAGGGGATGAAGTTTCAAATAACATTGGCTTTATCTTCCTGTCTCTGAGATGCTCCACTGAGTGAATTATACCACACAGTCTGCATAGCCATTACCTCAGACAGAGAAGTGGAAGTGAGGTATATACAGTAGTTTGGATAATGGTGTCAACGAGAGAATTCTTGTTCTTTGTTATGTGCCCCAGCAAACTTTAGCGAGCAGGTCTCTGCATCCACAAACGTACTCATGTTTTTGCTTTTTCCTGGAATGGCAGCGTGAGCACTGCCATTAATAGAAACAACATGGAGAATACTAACATACAAATGAACAACTAAAATTTGTCTGAGGAATCCTATAGTGTATCTAACACTAGAGCAATAACAAGGTTCTGTATTGGCATATTATTGTACCCCAGGCAAGTACTAAAGCAATCTGATCTGATGTTTTTAATTCTAGGCCTGATTCTCTTTTTGTATCTCACTTTCAAGTAAAACCAAGTCCTAACTTCACTGAAATGACTTCACTGATGAGAAATGAGATCAGAACCAGACCATCTGTTATATTAGCAGAGTCAAGGTAGAAAAATCTACCCAGAGAACTATAAAGTAGATAAATGTTCTGTGATGACCAGAACATGTAGCATAACTGGTGGTTTTGCTGTGTGGACAAATGTCTACACAGAAAATGCAATGTCTTGCAGACATTAGGGGTGCGCGAAGCTTCGGTCCCTGAATCGATTTGGCAGAGCCGGCCCAATTTGGTGGCCAAATCTCCAAATCTGAATCAAATCAGGAGACCCTTTAATCTCTCTGAATAGAATCAGAACCCTCCAAATGAATTTAGAGAGATTCAGAAAGATTTGGAGATTTGGACATAGAGACAGCTTTAAATGTTTTTTTCTATATACCTCTAAGTAGCAGGGGCTCATGTGTGCTGTGATGGTGGGGCACATGGAGTGTCCCACAGAAGCACAGGGGCTCCCCAGTGCACTCGGCAGCAGACCTGGAAATGGACCAGAAGTACTTCCGGTCCACTTCCCAGTCCACTGGGGAGCGCACTGGGGCCTCCTCTGTGGCCCCCCAGCTCAGTGACTGGTGCCTCCTGGTTCTGGGGGGGTACCCCGGGTCCTCCTGTGGCTGATCGACAAGCCAGGGGAAATGGGAAGGGGGTCTCAGCATGCTCCCTGGCAGACCCGGAATTGGACCAGAAGTACTTCCAGTCCACTTACAGGTTTACCACCAAGCACATGGAGGCCCCCCCCAACACACACACACTCCTGTGGGATGCTCCATGCACCCCAGCATCACAGCAATCACAAGCCACGCCTGGTACCTCAAGTTATGTAGAAAAATATTTTAAAGCTGTGTCTATGTCCAAATTGCTGATTCTCCAAATCTGCATTGAATCTTCAGATTCAGCCAATTCAAATCAGGGACAGTGATCTGAATCAAATCAAATCACTGTCCCTGATTTGGGCCAAATCTGAATTGAATAGGGCCCACTTCACACACCCTTAGCAGAGATACCTAAGCTAGCTTTTCCTGAGTTAAGTATTGAAAGTCACATACCTCTGTGAGTGTGGTTTGCCTCCTGAGCTAATTTGTTCTGCTGAAAAACAAGGTATATTAGCCCAGACAAACACTAAAGTAATACAGTTGTACTGCTTCTGGTACCTGAGTTGGCTTATGCATATCTAAGCATCGCTGTATTATGCAGTGTAAGACCCTGTGTTCCTGAAGGTGGCAACCAATATAAATGTCCATATTAATCTTTGGTTTTGGAGGAACCCTAAAATGTCCCATATATATTGGAAATGTGGAGGCTTAGATGAACTTTAATGTAAATAAGTAGGCTGAAATCTCATTAAAAAGAACCATTTTTCTGTTTCTGGCTGGGTCAGATTGGGTATTCTGGGAATTGGTATTTTTTATGGCATTGTGGCACATTGAGTTCTAGTCCTAGAAGTATTTTACAGCATGACAAAATGCTTTTAACAGTTAAATCATATTATGATTTCATTGAAGATTTAAATAGAGCAAAGTAATTAAGTCTTTTATCTATCTAGTTTTCATTGA
>NW_017729025.1:44140253-44151126 GCF_001723915.1 Gavialis gangeticus | reverse complement strand
CAAAGTAATTAAGTCTTTTATCTATCTAGTTTTCATTGACTTATCAGGTAACACTTCTGTCAACACTAGCTGCAATTGAGTGTTCATTCAACTCATGAAAAGCTAGCTTTATACACCCCAGGAAATGATGTGCAGAAACATTTAAAACAACATGAAGAAAATTCAAAATTATGCAAAATGTACACACACACACACACACACACACACACACACACACACACAACTAAATATAACAATATTTGAACCTTCTTTAGAAATATATGCAGGTATTTTTATGATGGGGCTGTGGTTGGGGATGTGGATGTTGGGGTGTGTGGGAGGGTTGTGAAGATGTGGGGGGTGCAGGTGTGGGTGGGGTTTGTGCAAGGTTGTGAAGGGCTGTGGGGGAGTGGGTATGTGGGTGGGGTTTGTGCCCCATCCCCTGCCCACTCTGTCAGCCCCATGAGTGGCTACCCCGCCTGGCCCCTGCTCCTGGCTCTTTAAAAAAAAGCCTGGCACTCACCACCTGCTGCCAGGTGGTGGGGGGGGCAATCCCTGCTGCCCCCACTGACCTGTGCTGTGTCAGGGGCTCTGTCATGAGCCCCCATCCCCTGCCCACTCTTGCAGCCCCAGCTCCTGGCTCTTAAAAAAAAACAAAAACAAAAAAACAGCCCCCACTCACTGTCAGCTGCCAAGTGGGGGGGGGGCAATCCCCACTGCCCCCTGCTGCCCCATGCCATGTGGGGGGCTCTGCCATGTGCCCCTTGATCCTCTCCCACTTTCCAGCCCCCTCTCTCCACCAAGGCTGCCCCACCTGGCCCAGCTCCCGGCTCTTTAAAAAAAAATTGCTAACTCACCAGCTCCTGCCAGGTGGTGGGGGGAGCAATCCCCACTGCCCCCTGCTGCCCTGTGCTTTATGGGGGGCCCTACCACGAGCCCCCAGAAGCCCCAAGGCCTGGCTAGAGATTCAGCTGCCAACTCGGGCCAAATTTCCTCCAAATTAAATCAGCACCCAAAGCTTTGCACAGCCCTAATGCACGACCCACCTGCCATGTGCTCCGCCTATGCACAGCCTCTGCCACCATACCCTCCTCCCCATGCACAGCCCCCACTGCCACACACCTCCCCACCACTGTCCCCACCACTGGCAGGCCCTCAGGGTATTCCTGGCCACAGCAGGAAGAGTCCCTAGTGGTGCATGGTTCTGATGAATTCTGGGGCCTGCACATAGAAGCACAGAGCTGGCCTGGTTCGACTTACTAGCAGGCACCTTCAGGCCAAACTGAGCTGGCTCTGTGCTGGCACAGGGGCTCATGGCACTGCAGGTAGGAACCACGTGCAGCCCCAGGCAGACAGCTGCAGCCATGCAACTGCCAGAGGCCCTGCTTGCCCCAGCCAGGAGTACCCTGAGGCCCTGCACTGGTTGCTGCCACCAGTGGCAGGAGGCTGTGCCCCATGGGGTTGGGGGGGGGTAGCAGGGTGGCCCACATCCACCCAACCCCCCCCACACACACACACATACCTCCCTCAGGCAAGAGCTCCCCTTCCCATTCAGTAGCTACATCCTGGGGAATTATGTGATATTATGCAATTATACACAGTCATATGTTTTACATGCAAAATTATGTAGGCGCATGATTGTGTAATTCCCTAGGACGTACCTTTAGGTGTCATATTTTTTTGCCTTTACCAGTATTGAAGTGAAGCCACTTGCTTCTTCCATTCTTAGATCAGAACTTGGACTATAAGACTTTGTAAATCTACTATATTTACCAGAAGAGTTCCAGGATTCAGCACCTGTGGTACTTGAATAGCTAATCTCTGACCAGAGGTGAATATAATGGCAAGGTCGCATTTTTAAAGTAATGTATTACTTAATTTCAACAGCAGGAATTTACTTTATACTTTTTAAGGGTTTTTTTTTTTAATATTGTATAAGTTATTTTGTGTCCTTGTAAACCAGCCTGAGCCTTTGCTAGGAAAGGCAAAATATACATCTAATAACTAGATTTGTTACATCTTAGCTTGGGAGAAACTAAGTGGAAATCTTGAAGCTGAAAAGAATCCCATTCCCATCCCACCATTTTAAAAAACAAAACAATCCCCGCCCCGAATAATTTCACAGCAGGATTTTGGTCCTCCCCATGCTCCCAAGCATAAATTCACTTTACATTTCATATAGTAACCCTCTTGCCCAATAAAGGAATGTGCCAACTTGGCCCTTGACATATCTATGTTTGCATTAGAAAATGTTGTGATGTTTCTGAATATCAAATTGATTTTTGTCAGAGTCTGGAAGACAGGCACTCTGAGTGCCTCCGAGACAGAATGTATGGAGAACTTAGGAGTGGAGCCAGAAGAGAAAATCTGAACATTTCCTCTTAATGGAAAAGTCACCTGTCAGAAAGGTCCTGCCAAAGAATGTCTGGAGCATGAGGTTTGACGATATCATCTGCAAGTTATAAATATGAACAGCATCTATGAGCCAGAGATGAGAAAACCAGCAAGCATAGAGAATCAACAATTGGACAAGCAAACAGAAACATGCCTAAGTCTAGAAAGAAGAAAACTGAATAAAAGTGAAAAGACAGGTTATTCCTTAAAGACTCAAGCTTTACCCTTGATAGTGTAAGTGGGCTTAAGGATCGAGTCAGATGGATTTACAAAAAGTCTCTTAATCAGTGTTTAGTTTTCTAAGTGGGAGAAACTGTGCAAAATGGAGAGGAATCAGGATTGACCTTCACTTTAAACACTTTCCAAATTTTAGCCAACTTCTGTTACAGCCAGTTGCCATTAAAACCAGTGGGAGTTTTGCCATTTACTTCAGTAGGGCTAGGATTTCACCCTTTGTTGCAAAAAGATGCTCCATGAAATAATCTTGTTTTATAACAATTTCCTGGCTATTTTTCCTTTTATCAATAGTCTACATCTCCTTTTCTTACACTGTAAGCTTCCTTTATTAGTGTGACACCTCATCTGTGACATAAAAACGGGGAGACTGGAAATGTCTTATTGGTTATTACTTACAGTACAATAGTAAGTATTTAAGTAAAGCAAGATGAGACACTGACACATTCTATTTGCAGAATATATCCAGCTTACTTGACATAACCCAGACATTTAGACACTTAATGATGACCCTCAGGTTGTAAGACAGCCATGCAGAAAGGAAAATATATGAGTACTTTATATGCAGGCAGCAAGCTCATATTAAGCAGCTGTGAGGGAACTTGTATCTCCTGAAATGTACCCAGATTTGGAAAGGATAACATATAATAAACATACACATACAGATTTAAGCTGCATGAGTGACAGTGCTGTCCATGTGGTGAATTGCATTATGCCTATCTGAACCTCTCTGACAATTTAATCTCTCTCTATGACTTCTGTTCTCATTCCAACCCTCTGAGAGGCTTCAAATCACTGCCATTTCTGTTTTAAAAATAATGTACCACAGAAATGTTTCTCTCACCCTCCACTGTCACTCTAAACAGAAGTCCAGGATAAACAATGTTCAGCCTTCAACTGGGACCCACAAAGTTTAGGGGTTTCATAACAGTGAAAGAGGAGCTTCCCAAATATTCATTGGCTTCATATGCCAGAAAGGTATTACATTATTGTAAAGTTTCTAAGAATCATATGCCGCAATGTTGTTAAATTATCAGTCTTTATAACAGTGGCATCGTTCTGTATGCAACAGCTAATTTGGGTCCTTTCTAGAGGCTTTAAATGTGTTAGTCATTATAATCTGTCATTCAGGGGCATTCTTAATGAACTGAGATGGCCCTTGCATGTGGAGGGAAACAAATTACCATAACATCATATAGTCTCTCTCATATACATTCATGAATTTTCTCCTAAAATTAGCAAGGCAGCTATCTTGTGTCATATGATGACAGACTGGAAGTATTTGAAACAATCCCATGTGCCTTCTCTGAGCAGCTGGGTGATGAGAAGCAAAAGTAATATGAGTCATTGATTTTTGGTCTGATCAGGAATCAGTGGCCCCATAAGAATTGCTCTGTTACTTACACCAGCTACTACAGATCATCCAATCAGAGATTTTCAAGTCTTCTTGAACCTTTCTTTCACCAACCAGCCCCTTATGGGAAGTAAAGATGCAGGTTGACACAGTTGGGTACACTGGTGTGTGGGAAATCCAAGAGGAATTCCCTTAAGAAAGGGGAATTTCCAGGTGCTTGGGGAGGGCAATAATGACTAGTCTTTGAATGGCTGGAGGAGCACAAATAGGATTTAAACGGTAAATTAAAGACAGGTTAATGGGATTTCAAAATATACAGTTAATTTACATAGTGTTTAAGAGGCAGGTTGCCATAGGATCCTATCCTGAAACCGTAGAGTATAAAGATTTACATATCTGTGCTTCTTTCTACAATTTCATATTAAAGAGAAACTGCTTCTGATTTCAAGCAGACACTAACAATAAAGTTATTGGAAACATACTTTCACCACAAGAAGAGATTTCATTACAGCTCTGAGCTGGGGATGCTTGTTTCTACCTTGAATTTTTTATTTTGGATTGTTGGTTGCCTTCATCTGTTTTATATTTGCAAATCTTGTCTGGGCAGAGCTAGAAAAAATTGTAATATATACTAAAAGTTACAACCATTTAAATAAGAACATAATTGTCTGGGTTTACTTTGCTAAAATGATATTTAAAGAAGATCTTTACTTACTAAAGTATGAGACCTTCCTAATAGACCTGCTAAAGTTAATTACATAGTTGACACTAAATGAAAAGCAGAGCTCAAACCAAATTGGACAAAAATAGCAATAGTATATACTTAAGTGCTGGAATTTTCTAAAGTGTATATATTTAAGCTAATTATGCAAAACTGGCTAATAACATGTTTCCATCTTTCATTCAAAACAGTGATCAAAACACATTTTTCTAAATGTACAAAACATTGATAAGACAGCAGAAATCTTATAATTTGAAACAAGAAGAAAACAATACCATTTATTGCACTTAAGTGTCATTCATATAAAAGTACTACAGCATGTTTCCAGATGAGTTAGACAATATATAATCAGCTGCACACAAACTGTATAGAGAAGATGCATGGTAGAAGAGGCATCTTTAGAGGTGGTAGGGTAAGAGCTTATAAGACACTTAATTGGCACTCATCAAGGAGAGTTATAAAACATGAAGAAATTAGGAAACTGAGGGAGGGGAAAGGGATGTTTCATTGGCATAAATAGACCTCGCTCACTCAAAAAAAAAAAAAAGTTGACAGTTACTGCTTTAAAATTTGCTTCCACAGACCCACATTTTCTCATGCACATTTTGCAAGCTCAATTTAAGAGGTTAATTTGAATACTAACTCCATGTAACTAATAATTTACATTTAAAAAACATTAGAAATATTAGGATATTACAGAGCAATAACCTAAGAAAAAATGTGACTGCTGGGAAAGCTGAAAGACCAA
Source organism: Gavialis gangeticus (assembly GCF_001723915.1). NCBI lineage: Eukaryota > Metazoa > Chordata > Crocodylia > Gavialidae > Gavialis > Gavialis gangeticus. The sequence continues at coordinate 44,145,696 of NW_017729025.1, read as the reverse complement.
CAAGCAATGAGTAATTTCTTTTGTTTCCTTAGCCCACTTTTCTGGTCATGGTTTATTCATACAAACAAGCTATGAATTCTATTAAATTGTTAGTATTTTGCAATCTTTTCAGAGGTTGTAAGTACCAATGAATGTTAACCCATGACCTCTCCATGGATGGATCACTGAGAGCATTTGTGATGCATTATTTGTACTGTGATTGGTACCTGAATTCACATGCAATTGGATGGCCAGAGCTGTCGGGAGTGCCTGAAGAAATCATTGAAACATTGATTCCTTTAGGGAGAGGATGTAGTTTAGGAAAAGATTGACAGGAGAAGATAAACAGGACTATAGAGTTTTAGGGCATTTAAAATCTATTCCAATCCTCTTTGAACAAGAAAAAACATTATATTTATTTAGCTTCACACATGGACCCCAGATTTAAAAATAACATGCTCCTTCCTGAGTGAGAAAATAGAGTGAGAAAGAAGGATAAAAGCCAGATGCACTGGCTCTCTGGAAGAGTTAGATTCATTTTTTTCTTGACACATTCACACCAAGTAATTGTGTCCATGAAAGTGTGCGGTCCTTGTTGTGAAAGCTGTTATTAGATTCTAGTCTGGCTCATTTTAATCAGCTTTGTGCCAGGGTTCTGGTCAGCGGGTTCAGGGAATTTTTGTGTCTGTGTTCCACATGCAGCAATATAGTACATACTTTCTTATACCTGCCAAATGCATGACTTGAAATGAGTGGTTTTCATTTTATGGGGTGCTACAGACTACTTGTCACAGAATTGCAGATACCTGTGTAGTGCTCTTTATAAAGCAAGTGGTCATCTATTGTGGCCATCTGATGAAACGGTTTTCTCATCAGAATTTGTGGATTTGGTTAAAGGAGACAATTCAATTTGATTAAATTCTACCAAAAAAAAAACAAGCCTGGTTACTTGCTAGCTCAACTCCCTAGTTGCCTGCTACCTGGGGAACCAGTCTCAGGTTGTGACTACATTTTTACCAGCATCTGTGGTTCTTGTGCAGCTCCCCAAGCAAAATGTCCCTGGGGCAAGTGGTTCATTTGGAGAATTTTAAATTCTAAATCCTCAAAAACTTTCTTTACTCATTTCTTATCCTCATCCCATCTCTCATATACAATTATTTTACTTTCCAAGTGCATTCGTTTACTGTACTGGTCTCCATTTATCATCCCTGAGTCCCTGGGAGAGAGAGAAAGCAGTAGGATGAGTTTACTGGTTGGAGCACTCACCATAGAAGTAGAAAACTTGGGTTCAACCTTATGTCTGAATTGCTTATATGAAACAGGATCTCTTTGGGAGGACAGACTAAGGGAGATTCACAGTAGAAGACCTGGTGGTTTGAGCTTTGTCATGGAACATCAGGGACCTGGATGCAGGTTCCAAATCAGGTGATCTGTAGATTTGCAAACAGACCTCACAAGCAAGTGTCCTATCAAGGCAAATATTGGGTATAATAGGAAACAAGCAGACCCCAAATCTTACCCACAGCAGTCTTTTGTTCAAGGTCTCTTCTGCTACATGTGCTCAGAACACAGCTGCTGCCTGGCAGCCATAGTATGTGGGAAAACACTTTTTGGGGGAATCCTGCTACAGCTGCAAGCAGCTAGGCTTGCTGATTAGCCCATCCCTATGCTGTTTAACCCACTTGTGGCACTGCACAGATGTTGCTGAACTTGCTTCTGGATGCATCCTTCTAGGAGCACCGTGAGTATATCCAAGGTCCAAGGTCACTACCGTTGGACATGATAAGTTTATCGTGTATTCATACCCTTTTGGTCAACCTTTAATATGTTATTTCGCACTGGGATTTCTTCAAAATAATGGGTTGACAGCACTCTGAACCCGGGATAACGTATTATGTAACTGTGAGGGCACTCCTGGAAGTGGAAAATGTGGGGCTGAATCCCATTTGAAGGAGGTGGTAATTGAAGCCAAGTCAATGTCATCTTGCACATGTGCACTAACCTTGCGTGGGAAAGATTCTTACATGACAGTTTTAATCAAAAGCAGCAGCCAGCACTAACTTCTGTGCTGGGCCATATTCTACGTAGTGCGTTGAGTATGCTCTGAAAATGCCTATAGGCACCAGTTCCTCAGCTCAGATTGGGAGAGGAATGAATTTCTGAATTCCAACAGGGCTTCACTGAGCTGCTCAACCTTGTCAAAACCAAAGGCTTCTAAGAAACGTATCTATAGGCTTCAGGGCAACATGGTCAAAAGTGTGTGCGCCAATAGATTGTGGCTCTCCTGGGCTTTGATGACAGCTGATCTAGGAGTCTTCAAGGGGAAAAAAAAACAGTTCTGAGACTTTTAGGTGTCCAAATTCCAGAGGACTCAAGTTAGGTGTATGTGTCCTCTTTTGAATCTGGCTTATAAGTTCTTCTGAAAGTTTCTGTTCTTTGTGTGTATGGAGAACTCACATTATTTTATGTTAAATATTATATAAATAACTGCCGTTTTGGAGATATATGCTTCTGTCTTTGAAATGTTATCAAGCTATCAGGCTTGTGAAAAGAAATGTTCACTAAACTGATGAGCCCCTGCTTACAGTGTTTCCACACTAGACTGAATTTGCTGAAAGTCTCACATAGCTATATTTTTAAGATAGTGCCTTGGCGATGTGGCTTCCAGTGCTAGAAGAAGATATGTAAATTACAGAGAGATAAGTCAGTTGGAAGTAGTGACAGTCTGAAAATTGAAATGATCAAATTTTTTATCTGATCTTATATTTGATTTTTACAGTCCAAATTGATAGCAGCTATCTCATCTAAGTTCACAGATTTTTATTACAAAACTTTATGTATATATATTGTAGTGAGGCCAAGTACACTCAAGTAACTGACACAATACACAAAACATGCAAGAGGGAAATAAAGCACTCAAAAATAAATAAAATGACACATAAAATGCACTACACAATATTATTAAATTCACTATACTAAAAAAATCCAAACCAAGAATTATGATAACATTGTGGATTGCTATCTCAGTGAAATGCTAAAGTGCATAAAAAGTGTCAAGAAACAGTACTTCTCTATTTGATTTCTGGGATTGCTATTTCTGTTTCAAAGGTCTCCGTGTGTGAAATCCAGCACCAATGGTAAGACTCCCATTTACTTCGCTGGAGCTATAACAATATACATCAGCTGAAGATCTCTCATCTGGCATAAAATCTAGGCACCATTGAAATTAATTGAGCTATCACAATTTACACCGGCTGAGATGCTGAGCCCCACAGCTGTACAAGCTTCTAAAGTATTTGATTCCGTGCTTCAATGTTTTTTGCATGTTTCCTCAAATGGAGATGTTATGAGAGAGCCAATAGTTTGCTAAGAGGATGATTGCTCCAGCAGGCTTGTGAAGAGAAATGTTCACTAACATGCTCAATAGTCAGCTAGGTATCAATGAATGTATTAAGTGCCAGAGGACACTTTTGTTCCTGTCTAGGACATGCACTCATATAACAGACATGATCATGCAAAATGAGGTAGGTACTAGAAACAAATGAAAGACCTAACTCAGGATTTATTTATTTTTTGGCACAGAGCAGCCTTGTTTTTTCATAAAGTTGTATTTTTTTTTTTAGGTTTGGAACTTACCATATTTTTATGAGACAGGGAACTGAGCCCATCTTTGTGATTCTAAGTCTTGTGATTTAACCATGAAACCATTCTTTCTTCTCTACAAACACCAAGCGAAGACATTCAGAGCATGCCTGATTCTTATGTAAATTGGAAGTGCCTGTCCTAAATGAGGAGTAATGTCAGTTTAATTTGTGGTTAGAATGAGACCCTATGGGTATGTCCACATGTCTGCTGCACCGGGTGTGTGATTATGTAGCTAACTTTAAGCTCTGATCACAGATCAGGAATGCTGTATACAGGCATTCACCAGAAAGCTGCACTGGGAATCTGTGTAAGTAATTCAGGGTAGAGAAGGGCAGGCCAGATCAGGGAGGGCTAGCAGGTCTGGGAGGCAGTGTGGGTTGGTGGGCTCGTAGGACACTGGCAGGTCTGCTGGGGGAGCAAAAGGGGGGTGTTGCTGAGTTTGTGAGACAGGGCTTGTTTGTCTGGAGGTGTGGGGAGTTACAGGGCTAAAAATAATGCAGTCAGGGTGACGGGTTGGAAGAGCACAGCCAGAAGGCTAGGGCAAGCAGCTGGGCTTTCCCAACCCTGAGGCTGTGCACCAAATGTGTGTAGACATTCACTGATTCAGGCTTACCTATTCCTGAGCTGTTACTTCACATATTCAGGTTAACTTATGTTGGGCCTGCCATTGCTGCCCCAACTTAACCCTCGCAAGACCCTCACAGATGGGCATTTAGATCGACCTAGCCCTATTCAGTCAATGTAAATGTAACATCTGCATGTATGCTATGTGCATAGATCATAATAAAAAGATTGTAACATATTAATATGTTTAAAATACATTATATTATAACAATTTACAACCCTTCTGTGAAGGTAAGTGGAAAATGGCACTGAATCTGCAAGTGTAAGAGGAGGATGGTTTTGTTCTAGTTTGTAAAGTATGTTCACTAACTTCAGTCCATTTCACTGGGAAGCTGAACTCGTCACACTGAATGTTGCTTGTCTCATTGTTTGCTGATGTGCTTTCCCTTTCTGAGGAATAAAATCAATTCCTATTTATGTTCAGATTTCAATTACTTCTGGGGGTTTTTCCCTGAGATGGTAATAGACAGTTGTGTATTTGGTTTGTTTTAGATCCAATCTGAATCAAGTGTACAAAATGGCCTGAGTTTCTAAACGGCACCTGATTTCCATAGCCTTCTAATCCCTCAAATGGATATGCTTTTTAACTGATTCTTTTCATTTAGCAAGTTTAAAAAAATCTGCACCATACTGGACTTTCTCTTGCTCTTGTTAAAAGCATTCTCAAGGGAGAAAACAAATGAGTTTTAAAGAAAATAAACATGTTTCTTTACAGCTGCTTCTAAATTTTGTATATAGTCAGCATGTTAATTTCCAGAAAATGTATGTAGCATACATTGGTACATGAATAAAACATGTTTCATTATTTGACAAACACAAATGTCAGATAATGAAATAATATAATAAATACATATATAAATAATATGTGTGTATTTATTTATGTATTTATCTGTGTATTTATTTAATTATTTTTGGCACCTACCACTTATTTTGCAAGTGGTACAGCTACTCCACTCAGCCTGTCCTGCTTTACGGAAGTTCTATATAAGACAGGAAAGCAAAGCCTACGCGAATTTCTTCCTTTTGTGTTTCATTAGCTGCTGCCATTCTCCTGCACTGAACTGTGTGGTCTGTTACTAGATATCACTTTGGTAAACCATAAAATGCAAAAAAAAACCCAAACCCCTCCACATTGCTTCTGTGGTTTTTGCTGAAGATGTTGCAGACACCACAATTACTTCTAACCAATTCAAAT
>NW_017729025.1:44134805-44135253 GCF_001723915.1 Gavialis gangeticus | reverse complement strand
CTGTGTATTTATTTAATTATTTTTGGCACCTACCACTTATTTTGCAAGTGGTACAGCTACTCCACTCAGCCTGTCCTGCTTTACGGAAGTTCTATATAAGACAGGAAAGCAAAGCCTACGCGAATTTCTTCCTTTTGTGTTTCATTAGCTGCTGCCATTCTCCTGCACTGAACTGTGTGGTCTGTTACTAGATATCACTTTGGTAAACCATAAAATGCAAAAAAAAACCCAAACCCCTCCACATTGCTTCTGTGGTTTTTGCTGAAGATGTTGCAGACACCACAATTACTTCTAACCAATTCAAATGACTCTTGTCTGCTACCAGAAAAAAATACCATCATGCATATGTTGCACAGTAGTATTCAGTTTGGTATTAGAAGCAGGATATTGGCTGCTGTGGTTCCCCTGCTTTACCTGTGGCAGGTTAGGGTGTTATATCTGTGTTGTA
>NW_017729025.1:44120237-44129805 GCF_001723915.1 Gavialis gangeticus | reverse complement strand
GGGGGGGGGGGGCTGAACTAAATAACCTCTGGGGGTCCCTTCCAGCCCTACTTCTCTACGATTTTATTATTCTGTTTTTATGTTTGTAGAGGTACGTGTTCTTTTCTATTACACAGGTGCCTCTTTTTTGTATTTGCAACTCTTTTTCTTTATCAAGTCTTAGTTGCCAAAAATGTATTCTTGCTAAGGCCTTCATTTGACATATTGTAGTGTATTCTCTGTGCAAGACTTCAAACAATTAAGTTCAATAGCATGGAAGAATTTATCAGCCGTAGATCCCATAGTAAGTAACCTTGCTCACTTGAGAGGAGGCACTTGATTGTGGATCTGTAGCAGCAGCTGTTCTATAATTAATCTTGGGTTCAGCCGATTTCCTAATTAATAATTAAGGTTGGGTTCAGCTGGTTACTTAAAGCAGGGATTCAACCTCTGATTTGTATGATGAATGCAATCTATCTTCCCTGTGTTTACAGCACACAATATGTGAGTAAAGATCAGACCTATGATTTTTCAGCCATTTTTTTGCTTAGTTTATTAGTTAGAATTAATTAACATGGAAACTTTAAACATTTTCCCACACCCATTCTTCTTTAATGGCCTTTCAATAACAAATGGCTGGGTCATTTTTCTTTAGGCAGAGATTTTGCTAAGGTTTAAATAGGTATTAATTCAATAAAAAAAATAAATGTTTGTACTTAAGCCAAGTTCTAAATGATGACTATAGCCAGCCTTTGCATTATAACTAACATTTTCCCTTGTTCAGTGGTTTTGTGAACTCACAATAGGTCTGATACTATAAATTAATTGAATTGACTCATACCTGGGGTAGCAATGACTACCTTATCACTGAAGCTTTGAGAATTGATGTGGAGATTGTCACAGGTCGAGAAGGCCATGAGAGAGAACTGACATGTTTTGTTCTCATCAGTCTTAACAATGTGAAGTTGGTGCTGACTGAGATGCTCTGAATTTATTCAGGTGCTTAGAAACTTCTTTAAATATGAACAAAATATAGGCCAAACAACACACACCCCCAAAACTGAAAATTAAATAAAACTTTAACCTAATACCTTGTTTCTGACCAGATGTCTTTCTGAAGTTTTCCTTGCCTACTTGCCACCCTTTTCCAGCCTAGAGAAGGAAGAGGTTTTCTCCTTTCTAAATTGTACTTTATAAGAGACAATTTTCATCAGTCGCATCTTCCCTGGTATTTAGAAAAGCCTACCAAAGCCAAGGAAATAAATTCATTTTCTTACCTCTAAATAGTTGCAGTAGGTGGAGTGATGAAATCCAATCTATTTTATGCAAATTGTCCATGGTTTGGGGGCTCTTGATATAGTGCCAGTTCATCTGTGACTGAGAAAAGATTAGTGATGTACTTTTAAACCTATGTCTTTGGTGGGTGTTGTATGTTTAATAACACACTTATTCGTATCATTCAGTTCTCTCAGTTTTCTGAAATCAATAGATGCATGTTGGTTGGAGTGGTCTGGGTAGGTTATATAATTCCTTCTGGCTCATAAAAGGCTGTATTGTCATTAGCCACTCATTCCTACTAGGGCTTGCGGAGTCTGTGGTTTTCTTCATTCAGTCAATGGTACAGTCAGTTCCCCAGGGAAGCATATATTTTATTTACACAAATAGGAGTGTTCCTTAAAGAGAATCTGCAAAGCATTTTTATGGAGAAAGGCTGCTTTCTCACCCAATATTGCTGTCAAAAATGATCTGAAGAGATGTATATACTGCAAGAACTTGTTTCTAAATAATGCAGAGCACATGTACATACCACTGACAAATAGACACTCTCGCAGGTAAATGACCAATATCTTTATAATATTATATATATGGCTTTAAAAAAGTAAGAAATCATTTTTCAATCTAGGACTCTCCAGTGCTCTTGCACTGTAGAAACTTCCATCTGTACATTTTCGGCATTAAGTATTAAATCATTCTGAGACTTGTGCGTAGGCAGGCAGTACCAGTATGCAAGGTTCCCATGTGACTCCTATTGACAGCATTGAATATGGGGATAAGGGAGGAGTCAATAGTCCCATGCATGGTGTAGATAGAGGGATTCTTTGACATTTCTATATTGCTCTATTCACTTGTTCTCCATTATAGTTGATAATCATGAAAACGGGGCTCACACAGGGTTAGTCATCACCATCTGCTTTCTGCTTTTCTCCTTGCCAGTTTTACTTGATAGAGATACAGGGCAGGAATGCAGCCATTACCTGATATCATTGTCAAGCAATGACACACTCCTTAAATTTGTTTCCTGAAGAAAAAAATCCATTGGGGTAAATGATTGTATTGTAATGCAGCAGCTTTTTATTATTATTCAAAATTGTTTTTTTAATTCATGTAATGCAGTTAGCCATGGTCTTGACTTTGTTCCCTAAGCACTTTCAAATCATTTCAATAGAGTCCAGAGAGACTTATTTTTGTTTGTTCATTTTTGTGTTTCAATTTCTTTGTGTTTTACATTTGTGCCTGGATATATAAAAGGTAGAGGAAAATAGCTCAACTGTGATTTCTCCATAAGTTGTTATAGAAATCACATGAGGAAGTGACAGTAGGAGTGATCACTCACTGCCCTGGCAAAAATCTGTTCTTAATTTTTTTAAGTTGCTGAGAAGCAGAAATAATATTATCAAGCATTTAAGTGACAAATTCTGAAAAGTCAGTATGTTGGCTTGTGTCACTTAACTCATCTGTAAAATTATTAAACTTAACTTGAATAATCAAAATCTCACCACCCACTGTCATAGAAATACATCTAGTGGTCAGAACAGAGACCAGACATCCAGGCATGTGGGTATGGGCATATGAGTCCAGCTGCACAGAAAGAAAACAATGGATAGATTCTAAAGTATTTTTAAAAATCAAATTATTTTTCTATACACAACACTATTTCATTTGTTAGATCTGATCTTGTGAGACCTTCCAGGGACTGTGGGGACTTTGGAGCCTACTGAGATGGTGAAAACCTTCCTCTTCCAAGGGCACAAAACTCCATTTCTAGCTATACAGAGTGAAAAGATATTAAAGCTGCAACCTCTCTAACCTGGGTCTGAATTAGTGGGCTCTATGGATGACATTATAGAATAAAATTCTGTAACTACAGAAGAAGAGAAAGCAGAGGTCCTTTCCAATCCTGGGATTCTATGAAAATGGGGAAATAAGTGTTTCTCTGTCATGATTGTTCAGTTTTGTGCTGACAGTCTGATGCTGGCTAGAGAGTAGGCATTTTAGTACTCTGCCATTCATCACTTGGACAGGACCGCACTGTAAGTGCACTGTGCGTCTAAGCATGTCCATATAGCACTTGCACATTATAAAATATAATGCTGGTTGTGCATCATATTATTGCAAAAAACCTATGCTAATAAGACTATTAAAAATATGTCTTGTGAAAGATGTTAGCCTTTTCTAGGTGAATGAAAAGGTCATGGAAGCTTACAACACTGAAGGAAGAAAGTGATCCCTTCACATGAAGCTGCAGCTTTTCTGCAGCAATAAGACAACCTATTGCAACAAATTATTCTGCTCTCTGATCTATTTCATTCCAATTTTATTTCATTTACTTTATCCTTGCTGATATAGAAAAAAAAATTAATAATGGATTCCAGAGGAGGGTTTTTTAGGTCATAAATAGATGGTCTTTAAAAAACCCTTCACATTTATGATTTTCTTTTTATGCAAAGTACTAATTTTGAGTATACCGTTCCCATAATGTAATCATTATATTAATCAGATAGGGCTTAGAAAAAAATTAAAACGCAGTAGATATACATAACATTATAAAGCGAAGTGTTTTTAAAAATAATGGACTATTGCTATAAAAAATATACCCAATATTAAAGGTAGTTGGGTTAGTTTTCAGGACATTTTGCAACAAAAAATATAATTTAAATAAAACTGAACTTTTTTTGCAAAATCATACCAATTTTTGTGAAATTGTCAATAAAATATAGAGTTAAATATTTTGAAAATTATTTTGAAAAAACCGTTTTCAAAATAAAGTTTTATTTCCAGCTATTTTTCATTTGATATGGTTTTAAATGAAATTATGGCCTGTCAGTAATCACAGTGCATAATATGTATAATGTGCATAGTATAACATAGTATACTGTGACATAACATGGTCATTATGACATATGGCAGTCAAAATATTATTTTAAGATCAAAGTGTTTCCTACTGGTATTGTAATGAAACAGTTTGACATTTCAAGAATATAAGCATTCAGCGTCTGGACTGTAAAAATGGCTGTTTTCAATGTCCTTGTGTTAATCTAAAATCATTTTTTTTGTAGCGCTGTCACTCTGCTCTCATTTACAGTAGGAGACTAGACTGGTGTCTAGCTGACCCTGACAGGGGTATTGCAAGACAGGCTAAAAGCATGCTGTCTATCTTGTGGTAAGAGCCAAGAATAGGGACTGCACATTTCACATCAGGCAGCAGTTGTGGTTAGAATCCATATGAAAGGTCAGTGAGGAATTCTTAAAACTCTGTTGAAGTTGCAGGCAACAGAAAAATAGGTAAAGCAACACTCTTTGAATGTTTGTTTGTTAATTTCTGGGCAAGCATATGTTGAATGTTCTACTTCCAAGCTCAGACTGGGTTCCAGCATTGGCTGCACGCAGCAGATCTGAGTGTGTATTGCTGTCCAGTGAAGTGTCTCTAGTATGACATGGCAATAAGAAGTCATGTTGACTCTGCCAGATTTCTGTGCAGTTCCACTAAACAGTCTGTTCTGAGCTGTGCCCTCTATTGGATACAGGTGCTCAGATTGCTGCTGGTTCCTTCTCTCATCGTCAGGAAGTCATCAAGGTCAATGTAGGTTGAGGACAGACTGCCCATTTTTAAACTGCATGACATAACAAATTGAAGTGTCCCATTTCAGCTACTCGGCATGAAGTTTATTCCTGTCATTGGTGCGATCAAATCAAATCTGTTCACTAAAAGGCAAAGCTATCAAAGCCTCACTTCTTTCTTTGCTTATAATTCAGGAATTATGGAGCCATCTACTGGCATCTATATGCATTCATATAATAATGCAGTAGCAAAAAATAAAAAAAAGTCTTTCATACAAAATGAAATGGGTGAATTCTGGTTTCTTGACTGAGTTTTAAGAGGGGGGAGTGGAAAATTGCATTTCTCTTGGGAAGCTTATAAAAATGACTGAAACTCATAAAACAAAGGCATGTTTTGAATGGATAAGTGAAGGGAAAGTAGCAAATTTGATACTGTGGATAAAGTGGGAAATAAAGTTTAGAAATTAGTGGGCACTAATTGTGAGCATCAGAAAAAGCTCTGGTAACAACTGGGCATGGGAAGTAAGAGAAAGATTAGAGAAAAATCAAGCGTGTCAGGGGAAAGGAAGGATGGTGGTGAGACATGGACAATGTTTGTTTATAATGAGACAGGGTGAGAGTGATGATGAGGAGGAAAAGAAATTGAAAAAAACAGAAAACTTTCAATTAAGGGTCTAACTGAACTGACCAAACAATCTTGGAGGTTTAGCCATTGCTAATCAAATAGTGGCTACGTTCTCTTCTTTTCATGGTCTTTCATTGTGATCAGCTATTATTTCTATTAAAACCAGTGTTGTGTGGTTGTTTCATTTTGTCTTCCTTTCCTTCAGAAACAGAACCAAAACGCTTTTACCATCTACGCTTGGGAAGTATGAAATGTTCTGCAGGACAAGCAGTGGAATATTTTTAGGTGGACAAATGATTGTTTCTCTCTGTTAACAGTGAGCTCTGCATAATAGAGAAGTTAGGTCTCAACACGGCGAACCATCCCTAGAAAAGCAAAGCCTTAAGTCGTGTGTAGATGAAATGAGAGGTGTGTGTGCACAACACTTTAAGCGGGCTAAATGCTTTTGTACCATTTTAATGGTGTCAGTGTTTGCAAGCCTTGGTGGCATATTGCACATTAATTCCAGCTGTCGCAGGAAATTCAGCGGCGTAATGCACCCTAAATGACTTGGGTCGCAGCAAACTAAAATTCCTTCAAGGAGTTTGTTTGCTGCCCCTACAGCCATGAAATGAAGCACTGGGCTCTGTGCAGCTCCACAGCTCTGCAGGAAGCCCTGCAGGCAGCCTGGCAGCAGCCTGGGAAAGCAGGTTCTCCCCAAGAAAAGCGGCAAGCCTGATCTTTATTTTTGCCCCCAGAGCTTGCTTGCCTGCCTGAGCTGCATGGGGTCCTGGTGCTTCCCTCTGCGGCTGTGGTGCCCCCCAAAACCACCCAAGCCAGGTGCCTGTGGGTGGGTGCTGCCTGGGGGGGACTGCCACAGAGGGAAGCACCAGTTCCTCCCCACCACAGCCCAGGCACTGCTCCACCCACAGGCAGCTCACCCTCCCCTCCCCACGGGACAGGTAGGTAAGTCAGCAGGGTGTCCCCATGAATCTATACATTTTTATCCCATTAGACATCAATGTAAAAAGTCCGGGTTCCGAAAGACATTTGCTTCCCTGGGCTATGACACCTGGACAGATCAGGCAGATACCGCTGAGTTTCTGCAGCCCTCTCAGGAAAGCTCTGCACTTGGAAGCATCAAGCCTTGGGTAAGATTCTGAGCTGCTGAACTTATGGTCCAGAGGAAGAAGGGATAAAATTGCTCTGAGCTACCTGGTATTCTGTGCTTTCCCAACCTGGGGCTGCTCTGGAGATCAGAGATGAATCCCATCTAAAATTAATCAGCATGCATGGCCTGCCTATGCTCTACTCTACACTAAGCTGTCTCTGCTACTAGGGCTAGGTACAGAGCAGATGTTCAAAAAGCCTGAGACGGAATTGATTTAAGCTACATGGTTTTCTGCAAGCGACGTAGTTTAGATCTGTAGCAAACAGAATGCACGTTCACCTTTGGAGGGTGGGGTGCAAATGTTAGACTGGGTTCTGCCACTTTTGTCTGTGCGCCAAACTTCTGCTCTGTTACAGGTACAGACCATCACTTATACTGGTAAAAGTGCAATGTCTGTACCTGGCCTAGAAGATCTGGCAGCAGACAGCAGCTGTACACCCCAGCATGCATGCACACACAAAGCTGCAGTATATTAGCTATGGCACCAGAACACAAAGTGCAGCCAGGGAAAGCACCAGCTACTGAATGGAGCATGGCAGCTAGTTGAAAGAACTAGAGTGTCTCAAGGTTCCTTCAGTCGGTTGCCAGGTGGTGGCAGAAGCCTCTCTCTGCGCTCTACAGAGAGGACTGTGACTGTGCACACATTCATTTTGATGACAAATATTTATAGTGTGGACTAGGGAGAAGCAACAACAGCCTTCCCAGGATGCCCTGGGGTAGCACTGCCCAGGATATCTCTAGTGTGCTATGATGTACCTCCCCACCTCAGGCACTTTAAGGCTTTCTCAAAGAGTTCATTTATTTAACAGCACCAGTGTGCAGGGATATTGCTCCTGCCCTCTAGGTACAATGGAGCCTTCAAAGGTTTCAGCAACACTTTCAGCATGAAGTGGGGGAAAAAAATCTCTCTGAAAAAATAATAATAAAGAAACTAACTGAAATGGCCCTGGGTTTTCCACTTTTTAACACCTCCTAAGTTCTAGTCTGTGACTTATTGATTTGATTTCATTAGATGAATTGATGTGAAAAAAGCAAGAGCCTGCTGCTTGCTACTGCCAGTGATTCTACTCCAGTGTGCTACACTGGAGCTACAAGGACCTCTGAGGGGTTTTATCATAACACATTTATACATTTTTAAATGGTCTAAGAATGAGCAGTAAAGTGTTATTGGATTTGTTAAATATCCCCTGCACGCTGATATCTGCAGCACAGTTCAAGCACAGCCACTTTGTGGCTGTCAGAACTTAATTTGCAATTAAAAATAGAAGAAAAGACAGAAGAATAAAGCCTATCCAAAGATATTTTACAGTGGGGCTCTTATTTGCCTGAGGACAGATTCAAACAGAAGTTGTTTGCCGTCTTTTACAACCCAACCAATCCTGCAAAGCAGTGAGCACTGTCAGTTAACTTAGCAGGATTTCAGGACTCTCAGCACCTAATTATTATTATTTTTTGTGTTACAAAAATCTCCAGCTGAGATCAGGGCTCACTGTGCTTTGCACATAGCCAGTTCAAAATAAAAGCCAGTCTGTATCCTAAGGCTGCATTCTAAATAGGTAATGGCTAGGGGGAGGAAAACCATTTACTTCATGTTGCAACTAGAGAAGTGAGGCACAGATAGATTCAGTGGTATGCTCAAAGGTGTGCTGGTAGTCTTTGGCAGATGGGAAACTGCACCAAACTTCCTGAATCCTTCTGTAGTATCTTTGGACCAGATCCAGAGAAGAACTTAGGAGTTTGAAAGTTACCTTAAGTGTCTAAAATAAATTTCTCGGAGGAACCGGTGGTTGCCATAATAAGATAAATAGGCATGCTCAGCCTTGGACTCTTATATTCTTCCCCCTGCACACACTCCTGCCACCCCATGAATCTTCATTTCTGTTCTTCAAAGTAGTAAAACTTCAACAGAAGGGATAGAGAGTGATCACATCCCAGAACAGCTGGGTACTTAAGGTACTTTCCATTAATATGGAGATATAAGGATAAATCCTCTCAGGTATAAGAGAAAATTAGAAGACCTAGGATTATATATATAAAAAGGAGTCACTGTCCTTTTGGGAGATATCTTAAAAGTAGAGGCTACCATGGTTTTTTACGAGGGATCTGATCCTATTTATGAGTACTTGATGTGCTCTAAAAAGCTTCTCATAGAATCAGGGACCTCCAGAGGTCATCTAATCCAACCCCCTGCCTAAGGCAAGATGATACGTATCTAAGCAATCCTACACATCCATAATCTAAAGTCTACATTAAACTATAGTCAACTCCTGCACAACACAGACATAGCATCCTAACCAGTCAGGTAAAGCCAGGGGACCCATGGCAGCCAATGTATTGCTTCTATAAAAGTTTATCAATATATACTCAAGACATCCCAGGTAGAGGGCTGCGCCCTCTGCTACAGAGGAAATAAATGTAGCAGGCTTGCCTTTTGGAGCTTGGGTTGAGTCCCAGGCTTGAAATCTTGCTCTTTTGATTGGTGGAGTTCCCCCCCCCCACTTCCCCTGTGGACCTGATTGAAAACTGCAACACTCAGGTCTGGAAGACTTCAGGGTTGGAGCCCTGGAGCATTTAAAAGGAGCTACATGAGGGGAGCACATCCGGGAGAGAGAAGAACGGGGCTTAGAAAAGTTGAGGAGAGCTACAAAGCAGGGCAAAACAGTAGTCCAGAAGCGCCCCTGAACACTTCCATCAGTGGGGAATGGCAGATGGCTCCAGCAGCTAGGCTCTCAGCGTGCAGCATGGCACACGGTGTCCAGACCCTTGGAGCTGCATGAGGCAGCTCAGGTCTACAACCTCTGGCATGCGGCCAGAGACTCGGTGCACAGGACGGTGTATGGAGCAGGACCTTTGGGCCGCTTGGGTGGCTTAGGTCCTCACCCCCCCTGGAATGAGGCTGGGAGCTCAGTGCAAGAGGCACTGTATGGAAGGTCCGGGAGCTGACTGAGCCTGGTGCTGCACAAGGCAGTCCAGGC
>NW_017729025.1:44111746-44115237 GCF_001723915.1 Gavialis gangeticus | reverse complement strand
AGCAGACAGATCCTGGTGCTGCATGAGGCAGTCCAGGCCTCCGACCCATAGCAAAAGGTTGAGTCCAGAGAGCCAGGCTACTGAGCTAGCAGACAGGGCCAAGCCAGAGGCCCCAGAAGCCCTGCATAGTGGAGCCCTGTTCCAGGGGACAGCAGCCCCCCCCCCCGCAAACCCACAGCAGGCAAGAGAGCAGCCTGGCACAGAGGATGAAGACCACCCTCCAGGCCTGGGAGCCATGAGTTGCAGGGAAAAGGGGATTCCCACGGGGGGGACACGGAAAAGAAGATTCCCACAGGGGAGGGCAGTCCCCCCCAGTTAGTTAAGGGCTCCTGAAAAGGGAGGTCCCACTGAGAGGGCCCCTCTAAAGTTACCAGCTTCTTTGGAGGACTTGGGAAAAGCCCAAGGGCATTGGTGTTTCCCCTTGGGATTGAGTTTATCTTTGGGGTTTATCTGTTTCAGATCAGATACTTACCGGTGACTTACCTATATCTGGAACACTGGTATAAGGTTTTATGTCATTTACCCAGAGGGTATTGTTTATGTTACTGGTTTAGATATCTTATATATATATATATATATATACACACACACACACACACACACACACACACACACACACACACACACACACATTGTACATATGTTTATATCCATGTTCCTTTCCCATGTGATAAGTGAATGTAAATAAATTTGTATACAGTTAAATTCCCTGAGAAGGGGAGTATATATTCAAGTTACCTGGGCTACATAAAAAAGTGTACCATCTGTACCAGTCTGCCCATGAGGTAAAATTCCTTCCTAACCCCACATCTGGTGATTGGTCTGACCCTAAGCAGAGGGAGTAAGACCCTGTAGCCAGGAACCCCTAGCTTAGTCTTAGCAATAGCATTGGTACACCCCAGTCAAAATCTCCAGCCTTGGCTGTAGCCAACACTAGTGCCTCTGTGGAAGGCTTAAAAACATCCTGACATATGTAGCAGAAAGTGGGGGCAGGGACAACCAGCAAAGCCCAGAAAGATGGGAAATACAGATGGTAGAGTATAGGCATAGCTACATCTAGATCATCCTGAACCAGTAGCAGTTCAACCTCTCCTTGGTTGGTAGAGAGTCCATAACTTCCCGAGGCACTCTATCCCGCTACCTCATTATTCTGACAGTGAGGAAGACTTAAGTGGAGGAATATCTAACTTCTGGGACCCAATCACACTTAGACATGAACTAGGTACCAAACTTCCCATTAAGACTTAGGGGGCCTCAGCACATCCACAAAAACAGAACTGAAGATAGCTTGGGAATTTAATAGTTAACATCACAAATGCCTATGGAGTTAGGAGGCCAGGATTAGACATCAGATGAACAGGATTTTTCAGAATCACTTTTGTTTGGGGTACCTAAATACTGTCCTAACCCCTTTTATTTATTTGGCATCCTACCCTAAAGAGACTCAGGAGTCCTACAATAGTAGCCACACCACTTATAAAGACAGCTAGAAATATTAAAATAATATGTAATAGAAAAAACTCCCCAGACAGTGCCCCAAAAACTCACCTCTACTGGCTCGAGGCCTGCCCAGACAAAAGAACCTAGAGTGCTTCAGGGAGATGTCCAGACTCAGGTGGACCACAAGGAGAAGGAAGCTCCAGAGCTCAAGAGCATCTACCAAGAACAACTTTCCACCAACCTGCTAAATTGGAAGCAGTATTACTTCATTTGCACATCATTTTACTCGGAATAGTTAGGCCTGACTTTCAGCCTTACTAATTAGCCTGCCCACAGCACCACAATAGTGTAGGTATGCTGCTTCCAGTTTACAGCATGCTGCTTTACAGCACGTTGATTTCTTCTATCTCTCTTTGCTTCCATCCTCTAGATCAAAGCCACTTTATGTTGAGCTGCACCCAGTGCCAGATGTTCCCTGCACAATGAACAGGAGTCTACGCGCTCCTTCGAACTTCCTATGTTGATGTTGAACGACTTCATATAATTTTTGTGCACATCATGGTACCAGCATAGAGGGTGACCCCACTTTCTAGAGCTGTCTCAAATCTCATTATCCACAATATTTGGGGGGATACAGGTCTCATGATACTGCTACACGTTCCTGGGGAATGCCCATATCACGCTCCTTCTGGCATGTAGTAGGTTACCCTGGGTGGGGTAGAAGAGGCTGGGACCAGCGAAGTTGCTGGTCTCAGCAGCCTTATCTGTGGTCCTGGGGGCCATGGAAGCTGCAGCTACATCACTCATGCAGCTTGGAGTCTGGCAAGCAGCCAGAGCATGGCTGTAGCTGGCCAGACTCCGGTTTTGGACAGTGTGCACTGTCCCCATGTTTGCTGTCCTGCTTTTTTCTGCGCAGGTTTTTTTTACCCCTCAATCAAAAAAAACCAAACAGTGGCACTCATCTGGATGCATTTCTTGAGACTGATTGGTTGCCATCCCAACACACACATAAATAGGAGTTTTTAAACACAAGTGAAGCAGGCAGGCGTGCAATCTCTGTGCATAAATGAAGGTCTTTGTAGGGGCAATTTTTGTGAAGGCCTTATGAAAATATGAATATCAGTGATTTAGACTTTTCCTGAAAAAAAAAAAAAGAAGAGAACCAAGTCAGTTTGACTACCACTTTCATTTTCTAGAAGAAAACTTGCATTGATGTAAAAGGTATTTTTGTCACAACTTCCTTAAATTAAACTTTATTAAATTTCTTAAATATCAATTCAAAGGCAAAATCCATTGGAATGAGTGCATATGGGTTCCTATTTGTTTTTAGCCAAGTGTTATTTGCTGATATTGGCAGACATTTGCTAAATACATAAGATAAAAGATAGATTAAATAGAAATGCTAACTTTCATTAAGTTCCCTGGGAGATTTGGTTTCTAGTGTTAAAAACTAGGGCTCCATCTGCAGCTATCTTACACATGGAGCAGATCCTCAAGGAATCCATTTGTAAGCACCTGGAGGAGAAAAGGGTGGTTAGGAACAGTCAGCATGGATTCACCAAGGGCAAGTCATGCCTGACCAATCTGATTGCCTTCTATGAGGAGGTAACTGGCTCTGTGGATGCAGGAAGTCCGGTGGATGTGGTGTACCTTGATTTTAGTAAGGCTTTTGATATGTTCACAGGCAAGCTAAGCAAATATGGGCTGGATAAATGGACTGTAAGTTGGATAGAATACTGGCTGGAACATTGGTTCAGACAGTAGTGATCAATGGCTTGGTGTCTAGTTGGCAGCCAGTATAAGGTGGAGTCTCCCAGGGGTTGGTCCTGTGGCTGATTTTGTTCAAAGTCTTCGTCAATGACTTGGAAGATAGCATAGTGTGCACCCCCAGCAAGTTTGCAGACGACACCAAGTTAGGAGAAGTAGTAGATATGCAGGAGGGTAGGGCTAGGATTCAGTGGCCTAGACAAACTGGAGGATTTGACTAAAAGAAATCTTATGAGGTTCATCAAGGACAAATGCAAAGTCTTGCACTTAGGATAGAACAATCC
>NW_017729025.1:44094626-44111594 GCF_001723915.1 Gavialis gangeticus | reverse complement strand
GCAAGTTTGCAGATGAGCTGGGGGGAGGGCAGTAGATACACCAAAGAGTAGGGCTAGGATTCAGTGACCTAGACAAATTGGAGGATTGGGCCAAAAGAAATCTCATGAGGTTCAAGAAGGACAAGTGCAAAGTCTTGCATTCAGGACAGAACAATCCCATGTACCAGTACAGTCTGGCAGCTGACTGGCTGGGCAGCTGCTTTGCAGAAAAGGACCTGGGGGTTACTGTGGACAGTAAGCTGAATATGAACCAGCAGTGTGCCGTGCTTGCCAAGAAGGCTAACAGCACACCGGGATGCATTGGTACATGTATTGCCAACAGGTCAAGGGAAGGAATTAGTCCCCTCTATTCAGCACTGGTGATGATGCCACATCTGGAGTGTGTTCAGTTTTAGACCCCCACCACAAAAAGGACATGGACAAATTGGAGAGAGTCCAACAAAGAATGACAAAAATGGTGGGGAGGCTAGGAGATATAACTTATGAGGAAAGACTGTGGGAACTGGGATTATTTAGTCTAAAAAAAGAAGCGACTGAGAGGAGATTTAATTGCAGTCTTCAAATACCTGAAGCGGGGTTGGAAAGAGGATGGAGCTAAGCTATTCTCAGTGGTGGCAGTTGACAGAACAAGGAGCAACAGTCTCCAGTTGCAGCAAGGGAAGTTTAGGTTAGATATTAGGAAGAATTTTCTCACTAGGAGGGCAGTAAAGCACTGGATCAGGTTACCCAGAGAGGTGGTGGAAGCTCTATCCTTGGAGGTTTTCAAAGCTCAGCTAGACAAAGCTTTGACTGGGATGATCTAGTTGGGGCTGGTCCTGCTTTGAGAGGGAGTTGAACTAGATGACCCTAACTTTCTATGATTATATAATTCTATGTGCCCTACCTAACTGACCCATAAATTAGAAGACCCTGATCCTGCAAAATGGAAACATATGCAAAATATTTCTTTTGTGGCTATGATTTTTCCCCCTATTTTTTTAACCAGCTATAACCAAGAGGAAGGTTTACTACAAAAACTGTACTCAGCTCAGCATCAAGGTATGGAAGACACAGAAAAAAACCATCATGGTGCTGAACACAGTAGGAAAATAGGAAATAAAAATAAAAATGCTCCAGCCGGACTGCTTGAGTTCAACTCTCAGCTTTTACCGAAGGCACTCCGGTTTGGTAACATTTTGTATTGTAGGTGCATATTACTTTTTTTCATTATTTATTTCTCTTTCTGCCCCCTCCTCAGTATTTCCATAACTAGACATATCTAGGAATATATTCTGATCTCTAACACAAGAAGTGTGGTTAGAATGAGAAGTCAAAGAATGGCATAATAATATAGCTCTTGCATGATAGCGGCTTCATAAGACTGAAAATAAAGGGATGTTCTGACTGTATTCTTATGGTGATCACTTTTTTTATTACTTCCATGGGATCCCAAATTGCAGCACTTAAATATCATGGCAGCATAGCAAATGACTGAGAAATACAAGTCTAGGTAAAATTATGATAAAAATGTTAGTCTACTACTCTGCTAGTGATATTAGTAGTAGTGAATTATGGATATGACATTTGCTAATGTAGACTTGGCCAAAGAACTTTCAAAATGTAGAGGCTCAGTCCTGCAGATGATTATCAGAAGGAGAGTTCAGCTATGTGAATAACTCTGTTGCATTATAAAGTGCAACACTCAGCAGTGTTGGCAGATGTAATGATGAGTATAAACTCAAACAAAAATGGATTCTCAGTGAAAATGCCCAAAAATACCTTGCAGTTACTCCAATTTATTACTTATGTATCTTAATGGCTTTAGGGTTTCTTTTTGTTTTTTAAACCAAAAAAATATGTTCCTGGAGTATGTATTTTTCTCCCGTTCTTAAAAGGAGAATATTTGATCTGTCCAGGGATTTTAGTTTTGCCATGAGGAAAATGGCATCTCAACCTCTGATTAAAATGAATACATATTTATGTATGTGTAATCATTCTTTAGCCAGGAGCTCATCCTACAGCAGTTGCTGTTTGAGTAAGCAAGAGGAGAAGGAGGAAAGACTTGTATGGATGAAGCATTTCAGAAGCTAAACTAAAAGAGAGTAGGTCTTAGTTTGGGTGGATTGTCCAAACGGGTGGTAATACAGTATCTTTATTACAAAAGTAAAGCAAGTTAACAGTACATGTTTGTAATACATAGTTAGATTGAGTTCATTGGCAGGACTGGGTTGATAAAGCATTTTATTCAGAGGCGAGAACTTGTGAAGCCCTTTGAATTACAAGCTGCTGCATGATAGCTGTGGTTATTGCTTTGAGATTTTTAATATTTAAGGCATCTTGCTATGTTTCTAGATGAGTTTTTGCTGTGTATGAGTCCAGGACCAGTTCCAGGCTTGTCCTGATAGCTATTCCTCTGCCTCCTCCACCTCCCCCACCCATGTTGACCCATCCATAAGCCATTTTCCACTGGCAATGCATATGGGGTGCACGTACGCCCCCTGAGATTGGTGGTGCACCCCTTGACAGAAGCACTGCTGATGCTGCCAATGGCACCTGCGGGCAGCTGCCACTCGCCACCCCCACACTGCCAAAACCGTCAGTGATGTCTAGGTGTGGTTGCTGATAGCTGCTGGCCACCACAAACATTGCCAGTGGCATTTGTGGGTGGGCAGCAACCACCGGTCTGCACTCGCCACCCCCCCTCCCCTGCCACTTACACCACCATGGCTACCTACGGGAACTCCCCACCTGCTGCCACCACACCCCTGCTGTCACCACTGCCGCTGCTGCCTGCGGGCAGTTGCTGTGCCCTCCCAGCCTCCAGGGGTGCGCATCATTTATGCCAGTATCTCATAATTTGGGCCATGGAATGGAGATGTGGCTAACATCACCTTCCTCCCTTGAGTGCCATTGCCTACAGAAGTTGGTGTGCTTTAACCAAGCAAACCCTATGGGCCTCAAACGTTCAATACAAATTTTGACTTGCATGCAATCTAACGTCACTAAAATAATTTATACACACTTCATGCAGTTCTATAGGCTTTGCAGGGTGTCACGGGGAGGGGCGCTGGGGCAGCCATGATCCCCCTGGCACCCCTACCGTGCCACAGTCTGGGTCCTAAATGCACCCTCCGTCTCGCCCGCCATGTCTTTGATCTTACGATTATCAGTGGGAGACTGCCTTCCATCCCCTTGGGCATGGCGCTGTCGTACTGGCCCTACTCTGAACTGGTGCACCCCGCCTTATGGGTTACGCGTGCCTCCTACCTCCCCTGTAGCATGCCCCAAGCCTCGCAGTTGTACCGGACTTTCTTATGCCTATATGCTCGCCCCTCCATGGGCTTGCCTCAATACGCGCATCCCCTCTCTGGGGTCCCTCAGTATGCGTGCCCAAGATGTTCACCCCCTCTCTGGGGCCTTTCTGAAATACTCACCCTCCCCGGGCTCCTATTCACCCCCTCACCCTTCTCCGGGCTTCTCAACCACACACTCTGTCCTCTTCAGGCTTCTCACCGCACGCTTGGCCCTACTCTGGACTGTAAACCATGCACCTCACCCTCGTCGCCCTCTCTGGGCCTGTCCCGCGCCTCTCGCCCTCTCTGAGCCTGTCCCGCGCCTCTCGCCCTCTCTGGGCTCAGGTGGCCGCCGCCGTGCTTGGCCCCCTGCCCCTTCTCGGGGGCCTACGCCCTACTGGGCAAGTACTGACCTCACGGGCTGGGACTTAATACCCCATGCGCAGCGCCACACGGGCGCCAAACAGCCGTGCCTCCCAGGCACTGCTTGCTGTGCCCGAACAGGACACCCAGGAACCCCCAGACTCCTGGGGAGCTCCCATGAGGCCTCCTCGCACCCCTACAGCCTCACCCAGTCCTCCAGTATTTACACAACTACCCGAACAGAACCATACGCCAAATGGCTATAACAAAACAATAAGCCTCCCACTGTAACGTGACAACAAGCTTCCTAGTACCAACATAGGATTAAGCACACTTGGCCTTCTTGCCATAGCTGCCCTGTCAGGGTGCTCTCCACCCTTACCATGTTGTAACTGCTTGGGTGATCAGGCTGCAACCATCGGCTCCGCTCCGCTCAATTCAGTTCTACTGCAGAAGTCCTGCCCTTCAGGCTGCCAGAAGGAAACTGCCTGCTAGGCTCTGGCCCAACCGCTCATAAAGGCCAGGCCCAGCCCCCTGGCGGTCAGCTGACCCAATCAGATGCCCTAGCAACTCTCACCTGCTGTCCTGGTGAGTGACAGCTAGGCCCCTTCTACCATTATTCAGTAGCAGGCACCCTAGTGTCCTGCTACACAGGGTCTAAAATGAATGGGCATATATGATCATCTTCCTATGCTCAACACTACACTTTTTGCTTCATTTGTGACACAGCAATATGCAGAAAGACAAGACAAAGCCTGCCTCTCCCCCACCTCTGACTGACTTCCTCAGCTCCTGACATCGGCAAACATTGATACAACCAGCACAGGGAGTGGCTTGCAGGATGGGATGGGAAGTTTGGTGGGCTGGGAGGCACGGGAGGTGGCTGATCTGTGGTTGGGGGGGGTGTCCAGCTGGAGGTGGAAGGGAGGGGCTGTGGGACTAAAAATAGCCTGGTGCCAGGGAGTGGTTTGGAAAAGTGCAGCCTCAGGGCTGGGGCTGGCAGTTGGGTTTTCCCAGCCCTAGGGCTGTGCTGGAAAATATACAGAAGTTCAGTTAGCTTGCTCTCACCTGAGCCAAGCTAAGTTAGACTACATTGGGGATACACTTAACATAGATCAAGTTGACCATTTTTAGATCAATCTGTCTTGAATTTCTATACAGTTCACACATAGATCCACCTAACTAATGTATGATCTGCACCTTGACAAATTAAGTTAGATCAGGTAGCCATTTTTCATTCAATCTAGCCTCCCCCTAATCTTCTTAAATGTCTGTACAGAGCCACAGTGTATTTTTAAAGTGGGTAGGTGTACTTTTACAATAGCATAGTCGTTAGAGCATTAACCCCAGGAATAGAACCCAGTTCTATTTCTTCTTGGGCTGAGGAGTTTCAAACTGATATCAGCCACATACTAGAAAAGTACCCCAACCTTTGTATTATGGTTATGGAGAGAGGCTCTCCATCCTGGCCACTGAAGCTGTGTCACTGCAACAAAGAATTCAGCATTCAGTAGGCCCAAGATCACAAAATGGAGCACAACTATGGCCTCATGATTAAAGTACTCTCCATGATGGAGGGGAGATCTGGGTTTAGTGTATTTTATCCAATGATACCTTTATCATTGACTACAGACTCATGCTCCATCTTGTGTTCCCTTTCTGGCCAGTGAATCCTGAATTGTTTTCTGCACAGGGATTGAAGAAGTGGAGTGGTGAGTGTTCTCCTTCCCTTCCCAAGAATAGTCTATAGCCTAGTAATTATTGCACTCTTGTGAGAGGTGAGATCTCAGGCAGAAGAGAAAACTAAACCTTATGTTTCTCACTTTTTGGATGAGTTACCTAACCCTTAAGCTGTTATATATAAGGTGGCAACACACTGGTGCTTTTACAGGAAAAGCGTGAATACTGCTCATTTCTTTGAAAGAAATAGCGTAGGTGCCTACCTTCAGGAGAAGTCTGTAGGCCAGTAAACTCAGGAGCTTTCCTATAGATCTCAGTAAAACTTGGGGCTCTGGTTAAGACATGTTCCTGTGCTCAGTGCTTCCTCTTTGCTAGGCAGCTGCATGCTGAGTATGAAAACTAAAGCATCTTGCCCAGGATGCTGGCTGGCTTGGAGTTTAGGGAACCAAGGAGCCTCACTTGGTGTTCTGGATTGCACTCTGACAGTGAGCAGCCCACAGATCAGATGCTACCATATGTAAGTGTTAGGTATTTCAGCCACTTATTTGTTCTGATCCTTATGTTCTATTCTGAAACATTCTTCCTACCTGTTAGGAATGAAAAAAACATTGATACATTTCCCAATTATATAGAAGATCAAATTTTTCTTTTCTTTTGAGTTGTATTTTCTTTTTGGGAGTATTCTATAATGCATTTTATCATAAGATTTTTGGGCCAGAACCTCACCATAAATTGCCACAGTCCCATTGATTACATTGGATGATACATACATCAACAAATCTGCAGCCCTGGTCCATGGCCTATTGCAAATATGAAAGGTAAGGTAGTTGCTGGGGAAATAGGAAGAGAACTAACCAGATCAGCATAAAAATAATTAAAACTTTTAGGAGGGCCCCAAGAAAGATTTTAATGCAATAATTGGTGCATAATGTAATTCCTAAAAAGAGCTCCAAACTCAATTTAAAGACTACTAGTGAAGATTCATTTATCTTTTCCCTTAGTAAGCTGTCCCAACGGCTAATTGTCCTCCCTGTCAAAAGTACAGTGATATTTATTGCTTAGCTATACTATGAAGTTGGTTTTTGTTTTGTTTTGTAATTGGTTTGGTACCATAAGTCACTCTGTTGTTGTATTGTCTTGTTTTGTTTTATGTTTCCTGGGACTTCTGCTTGTTTTCATTTTTTTAGCTGCATTTTAAAATACAGTTCAGAAAAAGCTTGTACCTTGAAAAAAAGAGTTAAAATACTGCTAGTCCATATAGCAAGGGAAGAGATGCAATGGAAATCAACTTATTGCTGATAAGTCACTGGTTAGTCCTTGCCTGGAGTACTGTATCCAGTGCTATGCACCATGCCTCAGAAACAGTACAATTTCTGTTGAGTGAGCACATCTTATTGCAACCGAATTGATATCAAGCTTCAAAGATTTGTATTATGAAAAACCTGAAAGTATGCTAATTGAATGAGGGGGCTTCAAAGTGATCCATTTGAGGTTTGTAAAGTTATAATGGAGATTAAATCAAATCTAAAGCCAGCCCTTACATTTCAAAAAATGCCATAGTCACAAAAGAAATTGTTGTCTAAAAAATTAGGGAATTAGAGAGTAAAATGGCAGTTTATAGATTTGAAAAGAAATCCTGTTGCACAAAAGAGAAATAAACCCATGGAATATTTCTCTCCAAAGAGGCACTAAAGTGACTTTGAGATCAGCGATATTGAGATGCAGGTTGCAACAAAAGGATTAAAGAAAGATAAGAAGTACAGTCAAAGTCACAGGACTTGTGCTCTAGGAAGAGGACAGGGGACTCATGTGCAGGACAGTAGGCTGAAACAGAAGGCTATTTCTCACCTACAAGGGTTTTTTTTATCTTTGAAACATAAGCAAAGGATGTTTTGTGTCTATTTTCAAAAGACTAGATTTGTTGCATTATTTCTTATGAATAATGGGTTTCATTTATCATAATTTTACTCCTGTCTTATCCCATTCCAGTAGCATTTCAGTCAATTGATTAGGCATCAGCATAAAATAGAACATAGGATAGAGTCAGGACTGGTGGTACCCAGGGACTTTTTTGTGCCCAGGACCTGTAAAATATTGAAGTAATGCAGTCCTCTCATGGTTCCCAAAGAAAATATTGGGAAGCTCTACGTAAAACTTATTCATTAAAAATCAGCCAGGTTGTCCCCATACCTCAAATATCTGGGCACTGGACAACATTCCTGAAGATTCCCCCACCCTTTCCTGTTGGTAGCAGTGGTCAGTCCCATATTAATGAAAATGTATGCCCTTGCCACCCTGTTCTTGAGTCAGTTGCAAACCAGATTCTGAACCACAGGGGCCTAAACCAGGAAAGTGTTTAAAACATGCTTCACTTTAACCTTGTTAGTAGTTCCATTTATTCCAATGGGGTTATAAAACTGGTTAAATTATCCGTGCTTATTTGGGGTCTTAGTTTTTCATTCTATAAATACTATAATTATGGGTTAGATTATGGAAATACATTTTAGCCTACAGACCGTTCACAAACATTTAACTTTGGGTATTCATTATTCATGGGATTTTTTTTCCATAGTTTAAATCATGTAGTATTGTTTTTTGTACCTGAAAGTGTATTTAAATGTAAATAAGCAGATAAGAAAGTATGGCAAATGAATAACATACAACATATTTCTGATTTGGATTTTTATATGAATAGTCACTCAGTTTTATATTTGTGGAATTGTACTCATTTTCATGAATAAAGTAGCAGTTGTCAGAAAATTTTCAAATGATATATATTAAGCTACTCTGCATAACAGCAGAGCAATTCACCCTATCCATTCATGAAAATATTCATGAGTGCGTATTTGGTATGGTCTGACCAGTTCTGACAAAGAGTGAAAAGCAGCAATTAAGGGGAAAATTATAAGGAAGTAGCCCACATTATAAGGAATGCACACACAAATTTGCTGTTACCACTTAAACAAACAAAACAAAAAGCATTGTATGAACATTAGCTAGGATAAATTATTGAATTCACTGATTGTGTTCATGCCCCTTTTTCACTCACATTCAATGCCTATTATAACACTAATATTATTTGCAAGAATGTTTATGGAAATAGCAAATTTGGGTCACATGTTGGGGAATGTTTGAACGCAAAAAATAGATCAGCTTTTCAGTATAAATACTCATAATTTCCCTTGGTGCTTGTTGTGATCCCCAGGTTCAATAAATACAGGTATACAATGAATGAGAACACACACTAATTTGTGGAATAGGCAACAGCAGCAGATACTTTGTCTGTCTCTTGACTCCTAAGTAGCTTCTCCCTCAAGGACTGTCTTCCAATCCCAACTCCCTCAGTCTCCTTTTAGTGAGCATCTATAAATTAGCTCCTATCACTACAGTTTTCTTAATAGGAATTAGGAATTGGAAGTGAATATCCCAAGTCATAACCTCCAGTTTCCTACTGTAGGCAACAATGTCATGTAATCCATTTTACAAAATTATCAAGATCAGTCCATTTCTTATTTTCACTTCTCCTTTTGGAAGAATGTTCTGAGGCCCTCACACCTTTGATAGTTAGGTTTCTTTTATGTCTAAATTTATTCATGACCAGTTTATACTTATTTGTTCTTTTGCCAACCTTGTCCTCTAACTTAAAGAAGTTTTTTCCTCCCTCACTGGTATCTAGTCTCCTGATTTATTTATGCAGAGCAATCATATATCTTCTAAGCCTTCATTGTGTTAGGCTAAATAAGCCAAGTTCTTACAATTCTGTCTTGCAAACAGGTTTTTCACAGTCCTTTCATGCATACTTGTCCCACATTGATTTAATCTTTTTGAATATGGATGTCTAGAATTGTACACAGGTCTCTAGATGAGTTTTTACCAGTGCCCTGTATAGTGGCATTAATACTTTCCTGCCTCTACTGGAAATATTACATCCTAGGATTGTATATATTGCTCTTCCTTTGTCACTTTCAGCTAATTCTTTCTTGATCCTTAGTACTCAATAGGTGTTTGCAAACATTACATTTAGATCAAAAGAATCCAGCTTAGTGCAGTAGAAATGCTGGGTGTGTAAGTATTCACAATGCTTAGTGTGCTCTAAAAATAGCATATCACTGAGATCTAAGTTTAGATTGACAGAGGCTAATTGGGTGTGAACATGTATACACTTACCAAGTAATAGAAGCTGTCCTGCTGTCCTCCAGGCATCCCAGTTTGCATTGTTCCTCTCTTCCAGAGAGGGACTGTAGGTGACTCCACTGCTCTGGCTGAGTCACAGACCAGACTCCTCCCCCTGTCAGCCTTAGGGCTGAGAAAACTGACCCCCTCTCCACAACTCTGGGACTATCCAGATATTTGCTTCCCTAATCTTGAGCAGACACAGGGCAAAGTCACCTGCCAGAACCCCGTTGGTCTCAACAGCTCCTCCATTGGGCAAATCAAACCCAGAACCTGCAGTCCCATGTTTGTACAGGGCTCTGAAGTGCCACAAAAGAGGAGAATCTATTCCCCCCACAGCACTTGAGAGCCCCACAACTGCAGCCCTACACACAGGGCTGCTGGCACCAGATCTGAAGTGCTGCATGGGGGAGATGCTCCCTTTAACAGAGCTTGAAAGCTCTCAGCTCTGGTGGCAGCAGCAGAGCTTCCTGTGGCCAGAACCCTAGGATCACTGTGCCAAAGCCCCCCCTTTGGCCAGATCCCCAGCTCAGGCTACAGTTGCAGGAGCAAAGCCCCAGCTGCACTGCAGGCAAAGCCCCCACTTCCAAGTCCATAGTCCCAACTTCAAAAGACAGAAGCCCTCTCTGTGCCTGGTCTTTGACATCCTGACAAATAAGACTGGGAGGGAGGGGGTGTTAGGAGGTTAATTAGTCCTGACCTGTTCCCTCTGTGCTGTCTCCAAGAGGATTCAAAGCATGCTGGGATGTGTGCTCTGGGGGTCTGTGGTTGGTTGCCCTTTGCAGTACAGCCAGCCCGTTGACTGAACCTTTGTACAACCTTGAACCAGTAGGGTTTTCAACTACTTAATCTAAACTGTTTAACTACCATCTATATATTACATGTTGTATAGGGCTGTGCGAAGCTTCGGTCCCTGATTTGATTTGGTGGAGATTTGGCTCAATTCGATGGCCAAATCTCCAAATCCAAATTGAATCAGGAGACCCTTTAATCTCTCCAGATCACGTCAGAACCCTCCAAATTGATTCAGGGAAATTCAGAAAGATTTAATGATTTGGACATAGACACAGCTTTAAATATTTTTTCTATATACCTCAAGGAACTAGGCAGCTTGTGAATGCTGCAATGCTGAGGCAGATGGAGTATCCCACAGGAGCATGGGGGGGCTCCCTAGTGCACTGAGCAGCAGAC
This sequence comes from Gavialis gangeticus, assembly GCF_001723915.1. NCBI lineage: Eukaryota > Metazoa > Chordata > Crocodylia > Gavialidae > Gavialis > Gavialis gangeticus. The sequence continues at coordinate 44,100,915 of NW_017729025.1, read as the reverse complement.
CCCAAAGTGGACCAGAAGAACTTGTGTTCCACTTCCAGGTCTGCTGAGGCGCACGCTGGGGTGGAGCGCAACCCTCACCAAGCTTGGCAACTGGTGCCTCCTGGGTCTGGGGTTCCCCCGCAACTTACAGATGAGCCAGGGGGAATGCCCCCCACGTGCTTGGTGACAGACCTGGAAATGGACCTGAAGTACTTCCAATGAAATTCTGGGTTCACTGCCAAAAATGCGGGGGGGGGGGAGGGCAGCACACTTCTGTGGGACACTTCATCTGCCCCAGCATCACAGCATTCATGAGCCATGCCTGGTACCTCGAGGAATGTAGAAAAACATTTAAAGCTGTGGCCAAATCACTGATTCTCCAAATCAGCATCGAATCTTCAGGTTTGGATTCAGCTGAATCAAATCAGGGACAGTGATCCGAATCAACAAATCAAATCAGTGTCCCCAGTTCGGGCCAAATCCAAATCCGAATTGAATATGGCCCCTTTTGCACATCCCAAATGTTGTATGACAATGAGAGATCTGGAAGTTTCCAGTGAAATTCAGAATTATATTTCAGCAAAATGGGAATCTTCACTATTAGTAGATGGTGGCTATACTTCGGCTTTAATGGAAGCAGAATTGGGTCATATTTTCTAGAGTATTCTGATTTTAATTTGAAGCTGATGCTTTGTAATATTGAATCACAACAAATTGGATATATTTATACATAAAAGAGGCAGTAAAAATGTCTTTGCAGTTGACAGAAATCTGCATAAGGTACAAAGGAATATGCTTTGCAAATAAGAAGAAAAAAAGTTAAAAGTCTCAAGAAAATCAATAGAACAACATTTCATTGGTAAAATGAAAGTGTGTTTTAATACTCTTTTCTCCATTTTATTTTCCTTTTGTTTTAATGGGTATAAAATACAGAGCTAACATAATTATCATGCCAAAAAAAAAGTTGAATCAATTAATTTTGAGCCCACTGTATATTTCCCAAAAAATACTTGCTTGGGAATAAATTCTGAGCCACATATGAAGGAATTGCTTCCAGTAAAACCTTACTGCAGCTATAATTCATAACTTTTAAGGCAGCTAAATAGGGAGCAGATGGGACAAGGTATTGAATACTCCCATTGGCTTTAAGGGCCTTATAATGTGATGTTATGAAGAAGATGGGATCAAGAAGAACAATTCCAAGTTCATTTCTCTTCCTAAGTAATTTTACTGGAATACTTCAACACAAAAGTGCTTGCTTCTCCTTGGAAGGAAAATAAGCCTGTCAACTATATCGGATTCAGAACATGCATGGAAGTAAACTGTGCATGATATTTACATACTTTTATTGATCTAACCCTGGGGCGGGCACAATATGGTCCATGGACCGGAAACAGCCCACCAAGGGATTTTATCTGGCCCACAGCATGTCCCTTGGCCCTGCCCAGCCCAGCCAATACTTGAGGAACAACCTGGGCCATGTCATGCTGGGGCGGGGGCAGCACAGTGACTGGTGCTGCAGCCCCCACAGTGGTGGCTTACTCTGCCCAGCTGCCACTGTCAGTTTGCCTCATACCCACTGCTGGGGGCATAGGCAATGTGTAGGGGCGAAACAGGGGGGAACGTGCCCCGCCTGAGATTGGCCACCACCAAAGCCACTGCTGCCTTCTGTGGGTGGTTGTCCCCCCCCACCCCCGCACCCGCCCCTGCCACTTACACCACTGTGGCTGCCTGCAGACAGTCCCTGCTCAACCTGCCCTCACCACTGACATCACCACAGCTGCTTGCAGGCAGTCCCCACTCACCACCAACGTGCCCCCACTGCTGACACCACCACCACCACCTGGGTGTGTTTGCCATGGCCCCTCAGCCTCTGGAGGCATGCGTCATTCATAGCTGGGGGCACTGGACAGAAAGGGCAGGTGGGTGGGGAGCAGCATCCAGAAGCAGGACAGGTGGGTAGGGGCTGGTGCCACGGCTGAGCTCACAGGGCAGTGACAGCATGGGCCTGGGGCCAGGGGCAGAGCTACAATCTCTTCTGCCACACATCCCTGACTTGGATGCCAGTTCCACAGGCAGGGATGCTCAGGTAGCAGATTTCAGCTGTGCCTATGGCTCCAGCCCCATGCTATCACCACCATGCTATCTCATCCCTGGCACCAGCCCCTGCCCACCTGTCCCATTCCCAGATGCTGCTCCCCATCTGCAGCCCAGTCCCATACATGTGACTGAATACACCCTGCCCACAGGTGTCCTGGGCTGGTCTCCATAGAGACCCCACCCACACACTGTGTCTGGCACCCCCAGTAGTGGGTGAAGGGCAGATGGCCTGGGGCCGGATAGGAGCAATTGCCCCCACCCCAGCCACACCAGGCCACATCATCACCCCCCCCTCCCATTATGTTAAGGTGCAGGCATGTACAATGAATGGTGTGATCCCATTTTGATCTTTCTGATAATTCATAGAACCTTAGAATCATAGAAAATTAGGGGTGGAAGAGGCCTCAGGAGGTCATCTCATCCAACCCCGTGCTCAAAGAAGAAACTTCCCTACCTATATCATCCCAGCCAAGACTTTGTCTGGCAGGATCTTAAAAACCTCCCAGGATGGGGATACCACAGCCTCTCTATGTAACCTATTTCAGTGCTTTACTATCTCCTTGTAAGAGTTTTTCCTAATATCTATCCAAAACTTCTCTTGCTACAACTTGAGACCTTGCTCCTTTTTCTGTCCTCTGCCACCACTGAGAACAATCCAGCTCCATCCTCTTTGGAACCACCCTTCAGGTAGCTGAAGGCTGCTATTGAATCTCCTCTCAGTCTTCTATTCTCCAGACTAAGTAAGCCCAGTTCCCTCAGCCGCTACACATAAGTCATGTGCCCCAGCCCCCTAACCATTTTCATTGCTCTCCACTGGGCTCTTTCCAATTTGTCCGCATCCTTTTTATAGTGGGGACCCAAAACTTCATTACATTAACCAGGGATATTTCTTTTCTTCAGTAAATAGGATCCCAAATGATTGTTAATGTTATTTAGCCACTAAATGTGTGTGCAGAGGAACTTTAATAGTATAAAGGACAGATACATTTTCCCAGAGCAATTATGCACTGGGAAAATGTATCTGTGTTTTATACTGTTCAAGTTGTATCTGTCCTTTATACTATATACAGTTGTCAGAACCCCAGGTCTCTTACAGCCTGGACTCTATGTTTCTGGGGGAATTAGGAACAGTGTCACTGATGAATGTGACTAGTGCAGGAATACCAGTCACCACCATTGTACTTCAGACTTATTTAATGAGCCCTGTAGTTGCCAATAAGAGAACTCATTTACTGTTCATCTAGTTGTGCCCCCTACACGTTCTGGATGACATGAATCCCAGTGTAGACTTTATTCTCAGAAGCTGCTGGATTCTGTGTCCTCTGAACTTGATCTACATGCAGACTTCTCAATAGCCTTGGCAACCCTGTCCTTATATCTTCAGCAAGGTCTAAAAAGATTTACTTCTATTTGGAAAGCCTAAACTCTCTCTCTTACCAAGCTTCACCCGCATACTGATATTTGGCTTCTAGCAACTAACACTTTGCTGTCTTCTGAAGTGGTAACTCCCCAACTCTGTGAGCACATTATACTTCACATGCAACCTTCCATATAAAATTATCTATCCTTCATGTATCTGAACTTCTTAGCCTACCTGATCAGACACTAGTCTAGAAGAGATCTTGAAGCCTGTATCTCGGTGGTACATGTTTGTTTATATCCATCAAACAGATTTTTAAAAACTAAATAAATTTCAACTAGATGAATGTGGCAACCTTTGTATGTTTGCTTATCAGTGGGGCAAACTTATTTCTTTTCAAATGATATGTCTGAATTTCCAAGATCTTCTATTCTTTATATTCACTGTAAAAGGTTGTTTTTAAAAAACAGAGGACCACATTCCTCCCTTACACGACTTCACTGAAGTCTCTATGATTACACCAGGGATCCATTTAGCTCAGAGCTTTAGCTGAGATGTTTAATTTTTGTCTCAGATTTATATGTATTTTCTGTCTGTGTTGGTTAATTTAACAACCTTCCCAAAATATCTTATGAAATGGGAAATGAACTGCCTGAGAACTTTATTCTAATTTCAAAATAATTTATTTGTAATGTAAGAATCTGGGAGAAAAAGAATTGGGAGTCTCTATAGACTTAGTAGTCCAGATGTGCTGAACCACCCATGGAGAATCAATGATCTCCAAACCTCAAACCTGTGGGCAGTGCAGGCATTATACACTTCCTGCTGTTGACATTATCTGCCAAGCTCCCTATCTGGATCATTAGATTGAACCCATTAAAAAAATCAGTTATTAAATAAAAAGAAGTGTATTCAGCACATTTGTACATTATAGATGACATTGTGGAAATGGGATAACAGTGAAGAATTCTTCAAAAGCCCAGATGCATTTATGATGTCCTTATTCAAATCTCCATTTGAAAATCACCACTTCTGCAAAGCCTATCAACTATAATTCCACCCCTGAATGCTACTTTTTTGTAATAAATACACATATAAATGTCACTTCATGAAAGAAAGAACTGTAACATTTTCAGGCCAGAAATCTATAAAACAGTTGAACTTTTAGTTCATGATTTCCATGGGAAAATGCAGTCCTTCAAATAGTATCCTCTTCCTTTTTTAAAAAAAACATTGCCTTTCCTTCTCACCCTGTGTCTGTCATTCTGTTTGGTTTCTAGTTTAACTTTTATGACTTATTCCTCCCTGAGCAGGGACCTCATCTTTCCATTCACTTCTAAAATACCATGTGTTACTCCAATATTGTAAACATAGTAAATAATGATCATAAGCAGACCAACTTCACTTTTTTGCAATAATTTCTGTCTGGGAATGTCTAGCTGTGTTATAAGATTTACAAAAATATTATTGAGGCATAACTGTGAGGGAGAAGGCCGGGGGGTTGTTTTATTTTGTTTTGTTTTTAACAAAATACTAGCATATCCAAGCTATAAAACAGCAGTGACCATGATACAACACATAGGCCAGATTTGGCCTGCAATGTTGTGTCACCTGCTCTGCAGGGCTTCCCATGTTTGCAGAAATTTGGCACCAGAATGAACTACAGCAGTGTTAATTGTCAAGGAAATTTATGCTGTAGGGAAGATGGTATGGCTCTGCAGGCTGGATTGGACCTGTGGAGAGGGGCCACATGCCATATTGGGCCTGCAAATTGGCCATGGGCACTGGATAGATAGGACAAGAGGGTGAGCCCTACATAATTCATCCTTCCTGTGGGGTGGAATAAGTTGGGCACCACAGCTATAAAACATTACCTCACTTGTCAAGCTGCATTCTACCCATAATATGTGCCTCTTGGTATGGTCTTCCACTATATATGTTTGGACTCTTAAATTGACTTAATTGACCCACAAAAACAATTTAGGGACAACTGCAAACGGGTTATAAAAATATGTGCAAGGTCAATAGTGTTAAAAAAAAGAAGCAACAAAAGGATTAGATAGGAAATAATACTTAAAACATGCACTCAGTGAGAATATACTTAAGTCTAGTTTTTCTATATTATAAAGAAAGTAAGAAAGATACAAGATACAAGCAGCATAACTTCATCATTGTTTATTCTATCCCAATTTTCCTACCCAAGGCGGTCATAGTCTTGCTTATTAGTATTTGTTATTACTGTCTGCATAGCTTAGGTTGCCAGTTCTTGAGTCAAAGGCCTTGTCTTCTTGAATTTAAACCATATCGAATGCCAAGATTCTGCCATCTTTCTACATGTTGGGTGCCTATACAAGAGCAGGGAGGCTTTGCGATGTGCTGTAATTTCCCAATTAATCTAGTCTTCTGGAACATGGCAATTACCGTGCTCCAGCAGCCTCCAGTGTCTTGTGTACCACTGTATCCAGGCTTCAAACTGGGGGTGAAGCACAGGGATACTGGTACGTGACACACTCCAGGCACTTTAATTAGAGCAGTTCTCAGAGCCAGTTTAATTAAAGCATCTGTCTCCCACCACCATCTCCTGGAGCATGTGTATAAATGATCATTAAGTTGCTGAACCAGGCCTAATTAGTGTTAATCAGCACTCTATTTAGGGGCAAGGAAAGGGGCAGGAAAGGGTTAAAACTGACATCATCTTAGCTAAAAACTTTGGCTTCAATGAGCAGTGCAAGTATAGGGGGAAAAAAGATTAATGGTTGATTAAAACAGAACAGGATTTATTGAATTAGGAATGGGCAGAACAACAGAAAAGTACACGGAAGGAAAAACAGGATTAGAATAAAGGCAAAC
>NW_017729025.1:44088420-44089626 GCF_001723915.1 Gavialis gangeticus | reverse complement strand
CACACACACACACACACACACACACACACCACCCCTCTTCCCCCCCACCCCCGGCTGCATAATTTTGTTATAACCTTAGAGATCCTGATGTCATCAATTGATGGACACACTTCAGTCATGCCAGGGTGGTAACAATCCTTGTCCAATCATTCTTCCTGCCCACTGGACCTGTCAGTCATTCAAGGTGCAACATTTGCCTCACCCATCACCAGTCATCTTTGATCCTCTTAGCAACATTCACCTGTCAATCATTGCACTCTTCACATCAAAACTAGAGCAACTGCTGCACATGCTCTCAACTCGTAAATAGGCCAAGAGGTTGAAAGTTCAGGGTTTCTAGGCCCTTCTCACTTGAACTCAATTCAACAGATCAAAACCTGTGGAATACAAAGTGATACATTACTTTTAGAAGAATCCCATTGAATTAAATGGGACTACTTGCAGGTTAAGGCATTTACTCACTAGGACAAAAAAATATGGGCATTTATACACATACTTTTCTGTCCTGCAAAGTGCTGGAAATCTGCATGCGAGCTGAGGTGGACTGCACTGCTTCACATGTAGTTGTATAGGTAGTGAAATGCACGTCAGCGTGCAGAAAATGGCAGTGGTCCATTTTTTAACTAAAACATCTCCAATGTTATTGAACTAAAACACTTCCCATTTTTTCATTGCTGATGCACATGTTGCTGCTTATACAACTGCAAGAGTCAAAGCACCCACTACTACAGCACTTGCATGTATAAAAATACCCTGTAGTTTGAAATGGTCATGGATAATAACATTGTTGCAGAGCACTAAGGTGTCCGGCTCCTTTAAAAGGCTGAAACTGCTAGGGAGAAAGCCTAGCAGTGAATTGGGAGCCCCAGCTGCTGGTTACCAGGGCAGCCAGAATGAGTTAGTTGGCCCACAACTGCCAGCAGTCAGCTGACCAGAAGGAGCAGAGCCTGGCTCATATAAAAACCCCAGGCCAGAGGCCAGGAGGGCAGTTCCCTGCCAGCAGCCAAGGGCGAAGAAGCTGTCCCAGAGCAAGCAAAGGGGAAGGCCTGACTGCAAGTATAGCTTCTGGTACTGTTGAGGGACAGAGCACACCCTGTGTGGCTTGAATTATGTTATAGCCTTTATAGCCCTGTGGGGTCAGGCTGACTTCCAGGATCTCAATATTGCGCTGTTAGACAGGAAGGTGTGGCACAATTGCACATATAC
>NW_017729025.1:44082809-44083420 GCF_001723915.1 Gavialis gangeticus | reverse complement strand
AGGCCTAATTAGTGTTAATCAGCACTCTATTTAGGGGCAAGGAAAGGGGCAGGAAAGGGTTAAAACTGACATCATCTTAGCTAAAAACTTTGGCTTCAATGAGCAGTGCAAGTATAGGGGGAAAAAAGATTAATGGTTGATTAAAACAGAACAGGATTTATTGAATTAGGAATGGGCAGAACAACAGAAAAGTACACGGAAGGAAAAACAGGATTAGAATAAAGGCAAACAATGTATTTAAAAATTCAGTCTTCCTTAACTGGTGCTCTAAGGTGGGTGCTACAAGGGTCCATAGTTCGCAGAGTTGATGGTGTGGCGAGCAAGGCAAGCAGTTGTATTGTTAGACTGGGTAATTTCTCTCTGGACTAAGATGACAGACACGCAGGAACCAGATCATCAGTCTGGACTCAGTATCATGTACACTGACAGACAATAATCTATGTCTCACCCACCCAACCTGTCACAAGGCACAGACACTGGGTACAAACAGGATATGAAGAGACTTTCCCCTTCTCTCACTCACAGATCCAACCACAGGGGGAGACAGAGACTCAAACACAACAATACTACATAGATCCCAACCACATGCTGCAGGGCAGGCGCGCGCGCGC
>NW_017729025.1:44081788-44082751 GCF_001723915.1 Gavialis gangeticus | reverse complement strand
CACACACACACACACACACACACACACACCACCCCTCTTCCCCCCCACCCCCGGCTGCATAATTTTGTTATAACCTTAGAGATCCTGATGTCATCAATTGATGGACACACTTCAGTCATGCCAGGGTGGTAACAATCCTTGTCCAATCATTCTTCCTGCCCACTGGACCTGTCAGTCATTCAAGGTGCAACATTTGCCTCACCCATCACCAGTCATCTTTGATCCTCTTAGCAACATTCACCTGTCAATCATTGCACTCTTCACATCAAAACTAGAGCAACTGCTGCACATGCTCTCAACTCGTAAATAGGCCAAGAGGTTGAAAGTTCAGGGTTTCTAGGCCCTTCTCACTTGAACTCAATTCAACAGATCAAAACCTGTGGAATACAAAGTGATACATTACTTTTAGAAGAATCCCATTGAATTAAATGGGACTACTTGCAGGTTAAGGCATTTACTCACTAGGACAAAAAAATATGGGCATTTATACACATACTTTTCTGTCCTGCAAAGTGCTGGAAATCTGCATGCGAGCTGAGGTGGACTGCACTGCTTCACATGTAGTTGTATAGGTAGTGAAATGCACGTCAGCGTGCAGAAAATGGCAGTGGTCCATTTTTTAACTAAAACATCTCCAATGTTATTGAACTAAAACACTTCCCATTTTTTCATTGCTGATGCACATGTTGCTGCTTATACAACTGCAAGAGTCAAAGCACCCACTACTACAGCACTTGCATGTATAAAAATACCCTGTAGTTTGAAATGGTCATGGATAATAACATTGTTGCAGAGCACTAAGGTGTCCGGCTCCTTTAAAAGGCTGAAACTGCTAGGGAGAAAGCCTAGCAGTGAATTGGGAGCCCCAGCTGCTGGTTACCAGGGCAGCCAGAATGAGTTAGTTGGCCCACAACTGCCAGCAGTCAGCTGACCAGAAGGAGCAGAGCCTGGCTCATATAAAAA
>NW_017729025.1:44071281-44076788 GCF_001723915.1 Gavialis gangeticus | reverse complement strand
GAAACTTGACATGACTTTGGTTCACTTACAAACACAGTCCTAAACCATAAAATATCCATATGAAACAATAAAAATCAATATGAAAATGATAATAATACAATATACAACAGTAAGAATCAATACAAACCTAATAATAATACATTATAAAACAGTGGATATCCAAAACCAAAAACTTGCTACCAGAATAAAGTTTATCCTAAGTCTGAGCTCACTTATGCTTGTCTATAGGGAATAGAGAGGGAGAGAAAGAAAAGCCAGAAATAATTGGGGAAGGGAATGCATATCTATCGTGTGTGTGTGTGTGTATATGGCATTTGGGGTGCACAGACCCTGGTGCCAGAGAGGAAACAGCATTTGGGGGCACAGACCCCAGGTGCCAGTGAGGCATGGAGACAGGGCTGTGGAGACCCCAGGTGCCACTGAGCTGCGGAGACAGGGCTACGGAGAGCCCAGGCGCCAATGAGGCGTGGAGACAGAGCTACGGAGGTTCAGAGAGTCCATCAAACCATGTCCAAGAGGACTTAAAGGTAGTCTCCCTATTTTTATATTTCCATCAAAGACATGGTGGGCAAGAACTGAGGGTGCCCAACGGGCCAAACTGGCATGGTCGAGGGGCCTTAGGAGAACACGGCCACCCTTGAGGACGCCATCCTGTGACAAACATAAATAATATTATATTAGAACATCACATTCAAAAGACATTTGCACTTTGATGAAGCATCCAACTATGCAAGACAGTCCCAAGTCTCAGGCCCATAACTTCAGGTCTCCAAAGAGCTTTTCAAGTAGAATTTTTGTCCCAAATGCTGAAAAGTTGATTCTGAATCAGCTGTGCCCAGAACAGTAGGGTTGTGGTCCATGACTAGGGATCCTAGGTGGTACAGTACTATAAAAAAGTATGCATGTGTGTGTGTAAACAATAATACAACAAAACCATTAAAGCAGCAACTGGAAAGTGCAAGCAGTGGAGCTGGGCAAATTTGAGTTTGGAGGATGAATTAATAAATGTTTTGTTGTACAACTAAAATATTTTTTACTATGGCACAATTTTTTACATGTACCCCATTTCAAACACACAAGCAGGCCCAATGAGTATACATATATATCCAAATTTAAGCTGGTGCTTGAAAAATATTCCACAGAATATTAAGTTTACTTGCAAAACAAAAAGTATAATTGGTTTTCACATTATTTGCTAGCTTCCATTTATTTTTTTGCCTAATCACACAATGGGATATAGGGAAGCTGCAGGGAGCAAGTTAAATAAAGCAAAAAACATATTCATGGTGGTAGGCAACTGGAGGTTTATGAACCAGTTTGTACATGTACAAAAAACTCTTTGATGCTTTTATATGAGTTAATGATGAAGTGAATAATTCATTTCCTTCACTATAGTCCAAGTGTTACTCTAACACCTAAAACAAACTATTCTCTTATAGGAGGTCCATTCTTGTTTGGTCATTTTCTAGGACTTTGTAAATGAAACTCAGCAATTTTTAAGCCTAGAATGATTTTTTTAAAGACCAATCATTAGCAATAATTATTTTCATAAATCTTTTAAAGAAAATTATCTAATCACAACATTGCCTAATGGCAATATTCACATTCACTAATGGATGAATGTTTTACTATGTTTAATATTTGATACATTCCTGGTATTAATAGGAAGAAGTTGAAAATTGCATTAGGTTGCAGGAAATAGTGGCATTCAAAATGTAAGGCTTGTTTAAACAAAGAAGACGTTAGAATCTGCTACAATAAAATATGGATGTCCTTTGGAACTTTTATTGAGGAAAGGAGAGAATCTTTCCTGGATGTTAATCATTCAATTATGAGAGAAGATCAAAAGTCAAATGTTTTCCTAAAAGGCTGCACAGTCATCTTATTTCATTTAAAACACTCATTTCCACATGTGTCTTGAGTAATGCCATTGATGATGAGATGAATAACATCTGGTTGTATGTTTGTCACTCTTGTATCAGGACTTCATTGGCTAATCTCTCATTCATTTAAGTTTCAGTTACCAGTGAAAGTACGTTTAACAAACTTGCTTTGAAAAAGAGAGTGAAAGAGAGAGTATGAGAATCAATATTTCTAATGGTTCAGTTCTACAGAAAATTTAATAAATGTAAAAGATTTGAAATTCTGGGCCAGACTGTGTACTCGTATACAGTTAGCATAACCCCACTGGTGCACTGACGGCAGTGTTATTGAAAAGGGTATAAATCAAACAGGAATTCAGGCTCTTACAATTTCTTCACTTTCAGTGAAGACTTCTTCTTTAGAAAGGAAAAAAAAATCCCCGTCTAAATGTTTATGTACACAGTTATAATTGACTAGAGAAGTATTTTCAGTACCTATAAATAGCTGGGCTCCATCTGAAATAGAGGTTAGATAGAGATGTTCAGAAATCATAAGGTGGAATCAATCTAAGGTACGTGGTTGTCCGTAAACAGCTTAGGTTAGATTGGTAGTGAACAGAGCCCACATTCACCCGTTGGACTGGCTTGCAGTGCCCAAGGCCAATAGGTCAGGGGCACTCCTGCATGCCTCCCAGCAGGCCCTTCCGACTTCCCAGGCTGCTGTCAAGCACAGCCAAGCACCTAGATCACCCCTGATTGGCTGCCAGGCACAGACAAACATGCCCCCAAGCCTGCTTGCCCTGGCTTGGGTGCTCAATACCCTCCTCAAACCCCTGCTCACCCTAGTACTCTGGGGTCCTGTAGCTGCAGGCCAAAAAACAGTCTGTACCTAGACAGAGTATTAATGCTGTGGGTCTGTCCTGAAATGTTCTGGATTCAAGACTTTGCATTAGATCAGAAGTGAAAAATTATTTTGGTGTCATTCCAGTTCATAATTTTGCCTCAGAAAAGATGCACATAACTAGGATCATTCTATAGCTTATGCTCAGGAAAAGTTCAAGGTTAGTAAAGGGGAGCCAGGAAGGAGATAGTTTGGTCAAAAGTAATTTTAACAGAATGTTTTTGTTCCATCAGAAAAATGCCACTTCAAAATTTTCCCTGGGAACATGCCAATATCGATATAACATTTACTCTTTAGAAATGGTCATTTTTAAATGGAATATTTTGTTTTAATTTTTTGATATTTTGAAATGATCTGTAAACAAAATTGAAATGCACCAGGCTAACGTTAGAATGCAGTATTTCAGTGAAACTGAAACAAAAATATTCAGTGTATCCAGTAACATAACAATTGTGAAATCCTTTTCTTAAAAGCAACTTTTTTAAATGAAGGAATTCCAGTTCCCAACCACCTCTAGTGATACAAGAATAGTATAATAGGTCTGCAAAGGTCCCTTTGAACAGGCAGAAATAGTAATGATTGTAATAAATTATGTGGTGCAGTTGGAAGTTCAGAGCTAGAACTATTAATTAAAATGGGGAAAATCCAGGGTAGAGGTAAGGAACCAAGCATACTTGCCTTCAGTCTGGATCCAAGAATTATTAATCCAATATTAATCCTCAATATTCTAAGCCCCATCTGAAGAAAGCACATATGCACATGCTTAGCCTAAGTAATATACTTGGGTCAACTAAATACATACTGCAGTTACGATGGAATTTGGATGCTGCTTATGACTGGGACTATTAGCACTAAGGACCTTATCTATGAAAGCATTAATGTACCTAACTCATTGGTTTAATTGATAGCTGCCTAAAAATCGGTTCAGTGCCTAAATACATTACACAAATATATGTGTGTGTGTGTGTGTGTGTGTGTGTGTAATCTCTCAAATGCAATGTGCTCACTGATAACATAGGTATTTGGATATTATTATATGTATGCTAGCTATAGTCCATCTTTGTCATGAGACAGTGCAAGGCACCCTCATAAAAACAAATGCACCCAGTTTTCTTACTAAAAAAAATCTCTATGCATCTCCATCCTTTTTAATTCAGCAGCACCTTCTGCCACTAAACTCCTCTCATTCCCTCAAAACCTTTATTATTTATTTTCAACGTCTCATAACATTTTGTGTTGTTTTCCACAAGGATCATACAACATCTTACTGCAAACGGGAAGGTTGTTATTGTGCCCTAAGGTATGTATCCTTACCTCCCATTCTAGGAAGAATTTGAACTCAGGCAATACAGCAATACAAATAGCAAGACATACTTTATAGATTGAAGAAGTGAGGCAAAAAACAGCACCTACAACCAATCACTGAAGGAGCTGAAAACTGAACCAAAGAGACCAATTTCCTGGCTTTAACCACTAGACTGTATTTTACCCTGGCTAATAGAGGACTCAGCAATACTTACATAGTTATCCTTTTTGGACTGATGATACTTGCTAGTTCGGACATACAGTCCTGACTGCTCTGCACATTTCTGAATTCTGCATGGCCGGAGTTTTCAAACCTGAAAAATTCCCAAAGAAAAACTGGTATCATCCACTGCTTAAACAAAGTAGGCAACTAGTGATCTGGAAATGTTAACATGACAACACAGTCTTTTTTATTTGAGAAAGAACAAGACTGTATGTACCATTTTCTCAGAGATGGAATCAGAAACACTCTCCTCTCAAGATGCTAAGCAACCACACTATACAGTCTTTTCTCAGGTTTCTGAGAAGGTAGAGCCTGCCTGTGAAAAAAAAGTGTGCTTTCAATTTTTCGTAATTATAATCAGTATTTTCCAGCAAAAATATTGAAGAGTTGAACTGTGGAATGGTTTTGCTATTGCTATATCCTCTCACTAGCTAAAAACCGTGCTGAACTGCTATACAGTAAAGCACATACTGACTTGATATATTATATATATACTGCATATGTTATACAGACACAAAATGGAAGCCATTTTGGCTTGGTAGATTGCCTTAAAGAAGGAATCCAGAAACTGCTCTATTTTTGTCTCTCACTGGCTTGAAGCTTGATCTTGAATATGTCACTTTGTTCCTTTGTGTCTTAGGCTACTCATAGGTCCCCTTTCCATGTTACATGTATTATGCAATTACCTGGTTATTTGAACAATTAATTTAGACCAGCTACATGTGCAAATTAATTATCATACCATAAAAGGACCATCCAGCTTATAAAGCTAAAGCTGGAAAATATGTACTAAGTGTATAGCTGGTTTTTATCCAGCTTTAATTAGCACATATAACTTAGCTATGCCCCCACAACTGAGGAGATGCCCAGCCACAGCACCATTCCATGGGCTACCAGAGCTAGAAGTCCTGTCAGCTGACAAGACTCCCATCCATGGCAGCTTGTGGAAGTCCTGCAGGGCTCACAGCAGTGGGAGCTGGTGCAGGGGGGAAATCAAGATCAAGATCCTGAGCTTCCCCCTATACTGGCAATAAAATGTGACAAGATCTAATGCTAGATCCCACAATGATGGCTCCTGCCATGCACATGCAGCATGTCATGACATGCTTTGGAGACATGATTGTGTGGCTCACACATTAGACCTTAGCACACCTTAACCTGAACATCTAAGGAGGCCCATGGAATCATAAAAAAGGAGAGCAAGAAGTGACCTCAA
>NW_017729025.1:44070889-44071098 GCF_001723915.1 Gavialis gangeticus | reverse complement strand
CTCTGCCTGGGTCCTGCCACTTGCCTCCCTAGCAGGAATTCTGGTGTTCCCTATTTCAAAACCGAAAAATCCCAGAGTCACTCTGTAAAATACCCTGAAATCCATGCTCCCCCACAATTAAAACAAAAGACCACTATAAAGAGAGAGTGAGACAGAGAGACAGGGAACAGTTGGGTAATGTTTTATTGATATGTCTACAGTGTTAAAGG
>NW_017729025.1:44054559-44065889 GCF_001723915.1 Gavialis gangeticus | reverse complement strand
GGTTATTTGAACAATTAATTTAGACCAGCTACATGTGCAAATTAATTATCATACCATAAAAGGACCATCCAGCTTATAAAGCTAAAGCTGGAAAATATGTACTAAGTGTATAGCTGGTTTTTATCCAGCTTTAATTAGCACATATAACTTAGCTATGCCCCCACAACTGAGGAGATGCCCAGCCACAGCACCATTCCATGGGCTACCAGAGCTAGAAGTCCTGTCAGCTGACAAGACTCCCATCCATGGCAGCTTGTGGAAGTCCTGCAGGGCTCACAGCAGTGGGAGCTGGTGCAGGGGGGAAATCAAGATCAAGATCCTGAGCTTCCCCCTATACTGGCAATAAAATGTGACAAGATCTAATGCTAGATCCCACAATGATGGCTCCTGCCATGCACATGCAGCATGTCATGACATGCTTTGGAGACATGATTGTGTGGCTCACACATTAGACCTTAGCACACCTTAACCTGAACATCTAAGGAGGCCCATGGAATCATAAAAAAGGAGAGCAAGAAGTGACCTCAAGAAGTCATCAGGCACATCCAAACATGCAGGCACATGCACTTGCAGCAGCTCAAATAGAAGCGGTGCAAATTTGAGCCGGAGCTTTTTGCCTCAGCACACATGCACAGACATGCAGTTTGGTGTGGGGCAAGTTGTGCCACTTGGGGCAAAATAACCTTGCCTGGCTCCTCCCGGATCTGCAACCAGGGGAAGCTAGAGCTCAGGGCCAGCACCTGTGCTGTCCCCAGCAGTGTAAAAAGCTGCCCTGTCCTGGCCCCATCAGTACAAAAAGCTGCCCTGGCAAGTAGCTCAGGGCTACTCACTCTCAGGAGCTTCTGGGGCCCAGCCAACTGGTACCTGGGGACACTACACTTTGTGCCAGCTGGACTGCTGCAGGAGCTCTGAGAGTTCCCTGTACCCTCTACAGCAGTCTGGCAGTGGGGGCTGCTGCCTGGCTGTGACCTGCTGCACACCTGCCAGACCTGGATAGGGACTGCACAGCCAATAGAGGCATCTGCCCCTCTGGGCCAGCTGCCAGTGGACTGTGGCTGCAGAGTTGGCCTTTGTGCGGCACTACTGCCAAGTGTGCCCTGGCTATTTGGGCAGCTATCGCCTGGAAGATGTTCTGGGTGTGGTGGCCTGCTTTGAACTGCCAAAGCATTTCCTCCTGGCCCCAATTGGCCAGGAGGTCAGCCACCTCCAGCTGGGTCCAAGGTGCCAGCTCTGAGCAGGCTTCTCTGCCTGGGTCCTGCCACTTGCCTCCCTAGCAGGAATTCTGGTGTTCCCTATTTCAAAACCGAAAAATCCCAGAGTCACTCTGTAAAATACCCTGAAATCCATGCTCCCCCACAATTAAAACAAAAGACCACTATAAAGAGAGAGTGAGACAGAGAGACAGGGAACAGTTGGGTAATGTTTTATTGATATGTCTACAGTGTTAAAGGAATTTGGAAGCCTACCAGTGTCTCTATCATCATAATAAAATGAATTCTAAATACCTATATGTTTTGCTGCCCCCCACAGGGGTTACAGCCCCCCACAAGGGTTATAGCCCCCACAACAGGGATCAAAAGGCCCCCACAGGGGCTACCCAGCTCCTGGAGCCCCCTCAATGGCTGTCCCACCCAGCCCTACCCCCTGCCTGCTCTGGGGGGCCAAGGGAGTAGGCGTGGCTGGCAGGGGTCCCCCCCCCATGGTCCCCTTCCCCCTACTCCAGCCCCTATTTACCAGCACTGGAGCCTGGGTCCAGCTCCCTGCAACATGCTTCAACACCAGGGCAAGGGCCAACCATAGAGATGCTCTGGCTGCTACCAGGGCATCTCTGTGGAGGACCCAGCCTCCGGTTGCCTCAGGGCACAGTCAGGAACTGTGCCCTTCCCCGCTTTTTTCACTCCAGTTTTTTTTGACCCCTGGATATCCAGGGATCTAATTTTACCCCCATGCTGCAAATCTGCAGTGCAGGGAACCTTTTCTTATTGCTGCATGTGCCTCTTGCAGTGTCTCAAAGGGCTTGAGACACTGCAAGAGGCACATGCAGGCTTGTCTAGATGCACCCATCTAGTCCAATCCCCTTCTCAAGTCAGGATCATCCTTGTCTAAAAAATCCTAGACAAGTATGTCTCTAACCTGTTCTTAAAAACTTTAGGGATAAACCTTCATGCACAACTATTCTTCATTTTACAAATGATAATGGTATTTCATTAAGCACTTTAAGATCTACCCATGAGAACCCCTATATAAGAGCTACTTCTTAGTATTGTAACAAAGACACACTAAAACAGCACCCCTCCTTTCCTGTCACATGTAGCAAGTAGTTTCTTGGTTTATTATCATCCTCTAACATTTCTAGTAGAGTAGCACTTCAGTTTGTTTTCCTGTGGCAGCTAGATAACATACAACAATATTATCTTAAAAAAAACCAAAACAACTTTGCCTATGTGAACTTTCTCTAATGTGAAATAAGTAAAATAAGTGTGTTACAACATGTAGGTCTCTCTCTCTCTCTCTCTCTCTCTCTTCCTCTCTTTTTTATTTTTTATTCTCTAAATAGCTCTTCTAAAAATAGTATCTTTAGACGGCTAGATTTTTAGACAAGTCCATTTAGCACTCATTTAATACACCAAACAATGAAGGGATTTGCTGCAAGCTGGGAGAATATTAAAGGCTTTTAGTGTATCCTGTGTGAGGCTTTAGACCCATTGGATGCACTGTCATTATCACTGTTCACTCAGCAGTCACTGGCTTTAGCTCATGAATAAAGTAATGCCCTAAAATATTCTCAAGAGCCTCATTGCATTTCTGGCTATGAAGTCTATGGCACTTAGCTCAGTGTTTCCCATCACCCATGTTTTAAGGGTCTTTTATAACTGCCTGAAGGAATTGGGATATACTACATTGCTTTCAAGGGACATCAGTCAATGCCGTTTATACATATTTATTGACACCAAGAGCTGAATGCAAGAAGTAAAAAAGAAAAGCATCTTTGGCAGTGAGATGTCACATCTTGAGAGGGACATCTCTCTTTTAAAACAACGTGTGCAAGCATGAAATGGGTACTGAAATGACTGCTATGACAAACTACTTGGCTCATTCGTGGAATAAAGACATAAGGTAAAATTCTCCAAAGTGCT
Organism: Gavialis gangeticus; assembly: GCF_001723915.1. NCBI lineage: Eukaryota > Metazoa > Chordata > Crocodylia > Gavialidae > Gavialis > Gavialis gangeticus. The sequence goes on along the minus strand of NW_017729025.1, from coordinate 44,062,752 downwards.
ATAGTGACTTAAAGCCAGATGAAATAAGGAACTTAGGGTATGTTTACAAAGGCTTCACACCACTCTTGAAGCTGCTGCCAAAATAAAAGCCCAACTCTTTTCTGTACTGCATGCTCTCAGTCCAGAAACATGATCATGATGACACTCTCAGGGTACCCTTCACTGTCAAGATCATGAGAGAAAGAAATTGTAACAGAAGCAGTGGTAGGTGCCCCTAAGCCAAACTGACCTTTTAGGGGCTTCCAATTAGTTATTGTAATACTTAAAATATAGGCACACAGTGCTTCTCATGCCAGTTGTCCCCTAACCCAGAAGCAATGTAACCATGTATATATGACTCCATTAGAGGGCCAAGCTTTATGGGAGCAAGTTAACTAGTCCTGTCATTCACCAGTTCTAACTAGCCAGGCTGCAGTGTTGTTTAGAAAACTAACATTGTTTAGAAGGCAACCCACCCCGAGCAGCATGGTAAATTTATCATGTAAGTAATGTCTGCTTCTTCCCATCTCTCTAGAGAGACCCTGGTCAACAAAGCCTGAGTCAGAGATGTCTAAATATAGAGAATCCAAGGTGCCTAACTCTATCTAAATTTTAGGTGATGCTGGGTGCATGTACATGAGACATTTACTGTGCAGCTGCCTAATTAGTTCCACAGAAGTCTCAAAGTCTACATATGTGGTCTTATTAAGCCATAGGGAATTAACTCACTCCATAGAAGTTTGGTACTTGTAAATGCAGGTATTCTCCTACTTCATAGTTCTTTAGTGCACAGCAGTGCATGTGTAGACACTAACAGAGCTGGCTAAGGTACGATGGTGCTTCAGTGTGGAAGCTGTCTGCCAGCTACCCCCACACTGGAGCACCCTTATGCCCGAGCCAGCTCCCCACCCCCCAACCCCGTGGTACACTGAGCTAGGTTGGAGCAGCCCCAGGATAACCGCCCTCCCCACCACCCCAGACTCCCAGCCAGCTGCAGCTACTTTGGTCCATCTGAACATGTTGCAGTGCCAGGCACATGTGAAGACAGAGCCTGGGAGCAATAAACTCCAGAGCAATATGCACTCAAGTTTATTGCTCCATGCTAATAGCATATGTAGACTCACCCATTATGTCTTAGTGGAAGTACCTAGGTAGCCTGTCTAGATCTGGATGTTAGGTTCCTAAGTTGCTACTGTATAATGGAAAGTTTGTGTTTTTTTCATTATTCTATATTGATTCATATACTTGAAATCAGAAGGAACCATTGTGATCATTTGAACTGACCTCCTGTATAAAATTTCACCCAATTTAGTGCCTCCTTATCCTGAAAGAGTGTGACACATCAGACTATACCAAAGTCACTTGACCTCTATATTGAAGCAAACTTAGCCATCCACGGGGCTGGATGAAGGGGTGACTTGACAGAAAGAAATGCTGGACAGTCATGGGTCTGGAAGAAGAATGTCATATGTATATTTAATACAGAAGGAATATTAGGTAAGCAATATAAAATCACCCAAAGTGAATTTAGCTAAGACAGTGAAATAAGTCCCCTTATACATAAGGTTTTAATACTCATATGTGGTCACGGCTTTTGATTATCTTACCTGAGATACCCAGGTGTCTCTTAATTTCATGCTTCGGTATTACCTCCAAGAGAAGAGTACCAGCTGCAATATCACTGACCTGTTGTATTCATAGCTTTCTTGTTTGTCTCTCAAGCTGGACTAAGTCCAATTCCTGCTTAATTTGTAATGCTAATATTATAGAAGGGCTATTCATCCCTGATGTATGAGGTTTAAATAAATCTCTATTATAATGAGACCTACTGTAGGTAGCAGAGGGTGCATCTACACAAGACACTTAATGCACAGTAGACTAATTCTACTGAGCATTAGTACATCAAGACAAAAGCCTTGCTAATACACTAATGTGCAGTAGAATTAGTCTCCTGCACATTAAGCATCACCATGTGCCGGTGCTGCTGTGCAGTAGTGCTGGTTACTGTGCATTTAGTCAGTACCTCATATTAAACTTAATGCACTGTAACAACGGCACATTCATGAATGCATAGATGTGCCCTAATTATCCTATGTCTGAGATTATTAGACATTTCTGTAGTATTGGCCTTGTCAGGCTTGCCTGCATAGAACAATGCAGCCCCATTCAGAGATACCTGAAACAGCTTTGAATGAAATGGCATAGGCATGTTAGCAGGGCATTCCTTTCAAGCTAATTAGCCCTGGTGAGACGGTGGCTATATTATTTTGGGTGGAGAGCTCATTCAGAATTAGTTCATACGGCAGGGGTTCCCAAATTATATTTCATAGGCGAAGTGGGGTCTGTGAGTCCATTTGTGGCATCCTGCCAGCAAATGCGGCTCTTGTGCTTTTGAAATGATTGTCCAGAGAGAAAACTTGGGAAACCCCTCCTTTACAGTACTTCATTGTGCCTACAGCACTGCAGAGACATAATTTAGGTGACAGGATACTCTCTAGAACTAGATGGACTTTGGATCTGTTGCAATATGCCAATTCTTCTGAGAATATAGTGCAAGGATATGTTTGACTGGATTTTTTTCCCATTTAAACGTTTTTTTTTAATATTAGGTTTTCTATTGTATTTTTTCTCACTGAATGTGTCTTATCTGTGGAAAATTTTGAATTTTTATTGCAAAATATTTGCTGAAAACTAGAAATGTTTAGGGTGAAAGTTTTTAATGAAAGCTTGAAATTGTCTTCAGAGGAAAAAATCCTACTTTCACTGTAATGAAAGGGGGTTTGTGTGTTTGCACTTTACATCACCAATTAATGTGTTTGGGATTCTTTTTTTTTTGAAGAGAAGGGAAGTTGAAGTTATGAGTCATGATTTTTTTAAACAAAATTTTTGGCTTTTACAATAATTTCCTATTCTATCTTTCCAATGGATAGAATGAGTTTTTTTTCTGTAAAACTCCCAAATATGTAGAATAACATTTTATTTTTTTCAGTAACAGACCTAACATGCTTGTTTTCTTTCTTTGCATTTGTCTTCCTTTCTTGTTTTTAAAGCGTAAGAAACAAAGCAAGCAAAATAGAATGAGATAAAAATGTAAATGTGTGTAATACCCCTCCGTATCTCCACGCATTGCTGAAGCAATATTCAGACTTTCCAAAAGTACTGTGTATTTATAAAAAGATAGTCCAATATAGCTGCCAGTTAAGGCAGTAGAAAATCTCCCAGTGAGAAAGGTAAAGTGAAACAACTACTTCATTTGAGATCAAGATATATTAATAAGAGCTTTTTAGATTAAATTCTCTGCCCCAGTTATTTTAATGGCCAGTTCATATTTATACTAGCTGCAGCAAAAATTGCTTCATTTAGACTTCTGCAAATTCATGAAAATTTATGCATCAAGAAGTTTTTAGAAAATCTCTATCAGATCATAGTAATAAGTAAGGCACAGTTTCTTAGCTTAGCCAGTTATGGTCTAGTTTCAAATGATCATAATAATCTAATTCCCTACGGAGGAGAGTACCATGATCAGTTCATCTTTCTTGATATAGTTGTGCAACCACAAACTACTGTGTTTGCCTTTTCTGTAACTTCTGCAATCAAATTATATGATGACAATTACTAAAAATATACATCCTCCTTCTTTAAATAATTGAACATAACAAGAGCACAGAGGGCAATATGGTAGGAGCATTATAAAGCATTTGTATGCTAGTAACCAATTTCTTCTACAATCTATATGTAAATCTTTCTGTGTGACTTACATTGAATGTAGCATAATTATAAGCTCCTACAGTATATTTTTCTGTTATCTTTGAAATATTATGAATAGCCCTATAATCACTATGAAATAATCTATGCAGGAAGGAAGTTTGCTTTCAAAACTCATTATGAACTATTTATGAAAATACATCTTAAATACTGTATTTAAATTTTATTCTTAGAGAGACACTATGTACTTGAAAAATCATATTCTACCCAGAATGTTTTTAAAATGTTTAATGTTACAATAAAAATGTAAAGGTGATCACAACTGATTGGTGCTCAAGAAAGGACAATCTTTCCTAACGCAGTTGATGGAAATCAATGTAGTTACATCAGCTGGTCCATTTTCCTTATCTTATTTTTTTTATATTGGGTATTGGACAGCACTGTGCCTATCATCAGTCTAGTTTATGACCAGGTACACTCTTTTCTCTTTTGCAATAGCAACATAGTTTCACCTTGATTCATTGTTTTTCCCCAACCCTTGCAACAGGACAGTATTCAATTAAAGCTACAACAAAGGTGCCTGAGAACCTAGCAGACAAGTGCATGAATAGATAGGAAAGGAGGATGAAGAAAAAATGGTCTTACACATAGTTGGTGGTTTGTTCAGTAGTAATATAAAACATTTTCATAAACATTTAGATGTGAGGGCTCCCCGGCTGCAATCCCCCCAGCTCTCTGGCTGCAAACCTCCCCACTCCCTCAGCCCCCAGCCAGCTTCCTCCCCTGCCCTGCAGGCCCTCAGTCCCCTGTAAGCTCCACTTACCTCACAGGCTCCAGAAGGAAAGTGAGCCTGAGCCAAGCCTTGGGTGACCGAGAGCATCAGGCCCTGCCCTTTCCCCTCTCCCTCCCCCTGCCCCTGTCCCTCTGGGCAGGGTTGGGGGTTTCCCATGGTTTCCTAGGTAATAACTCTTTACCCGGGCTGGGGCATCAGCTTAAAGAAATGGTTGTTGCCATCCATTCAAACTGTTTACATGTTTCTACTGCTCATGCGCCACTTGGGCAGTAAGATCACTCCAAGGTGTTTATTGCGCGTGCTCAACTTTTTGTTGTGTATAATTATTGATTACATTAGTAGAACACATAGGCAAGAAAAAAATAGTATTTGTTTACATTGTTAATTCAACCGGTGCTATTTTGGATACTTCTGATTAAAGATGCTATTATTTTTATTTATTTATTTAGCTGACAGTTTTTGTATGTAGTTTTGAAACTGGTGGGGCAGTCCCAAAGTGCCCACTATTGACCAGCCACCACTGGGTTAGATATTAGGAAAACCTTTCTCAGTAGGAGGGTAGTAAAACACTGGAATAAGTTATCTAGATAGGTGGAAGAATCTCCTTCTTTGGAGGTTTTTAAGACCAGGCTAAACAAAGCCTTTGTTGTGATGATCTAGTTGGGGGTGGTCCTGGTTTGAGCAGGAAGTTGGACTAGATGACCTCCTGCAAGGTCAAATGTGAAAATTTGTCCCCCATAGTGAAAATTAGTTATTCTAGTGAGTTAAGAGCATTGAGGACAAGATAGGTCTTTCCATAAACATTCTCTTACCTACTGTTATTTTATAAAACAAATAAAGAAAGAGTTGTTTAAAAGGACATTTTATTCTTTCATCTTTTGAAGTATATGAATGGCAAAAATAGCAGAATGTATTATTCTTCCTTTAAAATATGTTTCATCAAAAGCATACGTCTATTACTTTTTAAATATATGAAAACTCACACATTTAAAATGCTTCAAAGTTAGAAATTTCAAGGATAATACACTCTCTGAGACTAACATCTATTCAGTAGTTCTGGGTGGTTCACAATATATTTTGTTTTTAAACTTATAAATAGCATATCTAGATGAACTTCTCATCTTAACATGCTTTGCAAGACTAAGAAGTGGCTGCTGGTGTGTTATTGAAAAAAACAAAATGTAATTGTTAATCTTTTTTAACACAGATGGAAGTGGTTTAATAAATGGATTGAGATTCCATTGTTAAACAGCAGGTTACATTTCATTTATCCCTTAAAAATATTTTCTTTGCTTTTTATAATCTCCATGGGCTAAAAAATACAGCGCTATAGTTTTTGGCCTGATCCTGCAAAGGAGTAGCCTCGGCGAGACAGCTCACATATTTAACTTTAAACATATGTGTGTGTCTTTGTGGCATCAGGGCCTGAAACTGGTCATGACTCCTAATGAAAAACCTTTTTTATAGAATTCTGTTCATGCTACAAATATTACAGAGCAGAGGAAACAGTGCCATTATCAGAGTGCACCTCCATCTTCTCTTGTTCTTCATATCAGAGCTACTATACTTATCCTGATATTGTAGAAAAGTGATCCATAATCTCCAGGTAAAATGAAGATTTGTGACTCCTCTGTCACATGCCTTCATTAGCTGTATTTTATTGGTATGATATATAAAGGCATAGAGAAGTACTTTGTCTCCAGTATGTGGAAATAGCAATGGACTAGCACACTAAGATGTGTTCTCTAAACCCCACTAGAGAGGAGAAACTGACTTCAGAGTACTGAAGTCTCTGCATCCAGTATCTAAGCTTCTCTGAATATTTAAGAAATGACTTCCTCGTGTCATAGGCACTGACTTTTATATTTGGCCGGGGGGTGGGAGGGTGCCTATGATAGATATGTGGAAAGTAGTATACATTTCAGGTGACAGCCCTCTTCCCAAGACCCCAGGCCCCCACATACTCAGCACCTCTGCCTCATGTTATTGGATGTCCAGCTTGCTCTGGACCTTGGTGGGCGAGGACAATTCACTTTATCAACCCTAAAAAGTGTGATACTGATCCTCCCCTTGTAAAATTGTTTTTAACCAGCGTTTAATGCCCTAACTTAATGGATCTCTAGGGGTAGTGTTCTTTGTGCATATTCAATTTAATTTTTTTACTAAGCCACTGTTTTCTCTATCTGCAAGATTTTTTCTTCATTCCCAAATGGCAGTTGGGGTGATAACAAGAACTGGCAGGAGAAGAAACCTTTCTGTTTATCTCCCTGTAACTACTCCATATGACATCATGTGTTTCTGGCTATGTATTTGCAATTTCTTTCAGACAAGTATTTTTCTGTCGGGCAATAAACAGACACCAAAAAGTTAGAAAGTCAGTTGTTTTGATAGTGAAATATTCAGGATGAGTCAAGAATTTATCAAGATTCAGTGAGATTTTGTGTGCTTCTATAGGCAATAAGATTATTCTGAGACAGAAAAGAATAGTAATATTAATTCAAACATAGGGTGAAGTCCTGCATCCATTGTAGCCGACAGCTAAAATCCATTGACTTTTTTGTGGCCAGGATTTCAACTCTGTGCTTCAGAGCTTAATCTGATACTGTTAAAAAGGGTAAAAGCTCATGCCAGAATTCTCCCATATTGTATGCCAAGTTGTGACCTTGCATTTGATCCATTATTTTCTTCCAGTTTTCTGAAGAAATGTTACAGGGTCAAAGGAATTTAATATGGATTTCATTTGTGTTGTTACCACCAAATAAGGTATGCCAGGATCACACAGGCCAGTCACAGAGCCTTTGTGGAAACCCTAAGTAGGTCACGTAAGTTTAGATATTGAAGACAAGGATGTTCAACTCATTTGGCTCTGCAGACCAGATCTGTACTGCAGGGTTCTCGTGGGCTGGATGACCATTTCCAGTGGTGGGGCATCAGTCTGTTGGTGCAGCTACCAGATCTTCTGTGTTGATGTGACTCCATGACCTAGGGAGCAAATGCTGCTGCTTCACCTTCCTCTTTTTCCCCTGCCACAAGTTTTAATCACCAGCAGTGATGGATGACCCTACATTCAGCCGCAGGCAAAGGGGCTAGGCAGTAAGCATCAGGGGCCATCCCTGGGTTCTGGAACCATGCCAGCACAGTGTCTTTGGCAACTGCAGTGACAAGCCCCACGGGCCAGCAGTTCGACAGCCCTGTACTGAAGGGGTAAAAGAATAAAATAAAGAAGCACAGAAGAAAGAGCTGCCCAAATGTAACTAATCCCCTTTTTCAGGGAAACTGTTTGTTTTTTTTTATGTAGCATTCTTTTTATTTATAATGAGCAATGTTACCAGTCATTTTGCAAATCTGGTTTTGCACATCCTTTGGGTATTTAGTCAGCTTTCTCAGCCATTCTTCCTAACTCATGAATCCTACTAACAGCCCAGCTTTTGTTCTGAGGGCTTGCATCTGTCCTACCTTAGGTGGTCACCCTTGCTTAGGCCATTATCCTGTTCTCTGAATACCATCTGTGGGGATACAAGTAGGTACCTACCTGCACTAGGTAAAAAGTGGTGTTTAAAATATGTTAGATAACTTGGTTCAAGCAACATATTTTAAAGCTCTGGTGTAAATAAAGCCAGTATTTAACATGTTATATGGGTGAAATGAACCCAAAGCTCTCCACAGCTAGAATGTTTTAAATTACAGCATGCCCTACCCACAGAAGAGTTTGAAAA
>NW_017729025.1:44048623-44049559 GCF_001723915.1 Gavialis gangeticus | reverse complement strand
TAGCATTCTTTTTATTTATAATGAACAATGTTACCAGTCATTTTGCAAATCTGGTTTTGCACATCCTTTGGGTATTTAGTCAGCTTTCTCAGCCATTCTTCCTAACTCATGAATCCTACTAACAGCCCAGCTTTTGTTCTGAGGGCTTGCATCTGTCCTACCTTAGGTGGTCACCCTTGCTTAGGCCATTATCCTGTTCTCTGAATACCATCTGTGGGGATACAAGTAGGTACCTACCTGCACTAGGTAAAAAGTGGTGTTTAAAATATGTTAGATAACTTGGTTCAAGCAACATATTTTAAAGCTCCGGTGTAAATAAAGCCAGTATTTAACATGTTATATGGGTGAAATGAACCCAAAGCTCTCCACAGCTAGAATGTTTTAAATTACAGCATGCCCTACCCACAGAAGAGTTTTAAAATGTGCTAGTTAAAATATAGCTTTAATCCTAGTCTAGACATTGAAGGCATTTTACAGCACCTAAATGAGCTCCACTATTACCCATGAGTAGAGACACCCTATATCATTTATAGAAATGAAACCTGGGACTTTAAGCATCTGAAGTATAAGACACTTGAAGTAAAGGAGCATGTTCCCAACCTGTAAGTAGCTGGCTATTAAGCTTGCTGGGGCCACTAAGTGGGGTAAAAATGATTGCATGTGATTAACCAATACACCATGCATACAATCACCACACTTACAAGTCACTAGTCCACCTTAATAAGGATGTAAATTCTTAGTTCTCTAGCCCATCTGCTAGCAGTTTAGGACTATTTCTTGTAGTAGGGATCCTAGATATGCTATGATCTGTATCAACTTGGTGACAAGAATTCCCCAATTTGTGTGACATACTTACTGTCAAAGCAACACAAAACATGTTATAAATTCTCATAAAATTAAAAACCAAAGCCAGCTACTTTCTTTGGCTACCTATGA
>NW_017729025.1:44035034-44043623 GCF_001723915.1 Gavialis gangeticus | reverse complement strand
CATGTTATAAATTCTCATAAAATTAAAAATCAAAGCCAGCTACTTTCTTTGGCTACCTATGAACATTTGAAAAGCCTGGAAATGTAGTTGAATGTCATATCAGAAATAATTGAGTTTGGGGTTTTGGCTTCTAGCCCACCTTCATCTCCACCCAGTCAAGGCCTCACTAGCGGGACAGCTCCTGGTAAGCATACCGCTGGGCATCAAAGCCCCACTGGCCCTGTGCACATCAAGATCCCTCCCAATGTGCATGGGGCCAGGAGACAGCTGCCACTGCAGCCAGCAGAGCTCTTCTGGCCCTGTGCACATTGGGAATGGCCCTGTGCCCCCTGCCAGTTCTCAGGCTAGCATCTGGGGAAGCTAACAATGATTAACTGCTTTTTGTCTAATTTTTAACTGAGTTTGAAACGGTTAAAAAGTTCACTTCAAAATCAGGGTTTATTGTGATCACAACAAACCAAGACAAAGAAATCCAGTGAAAAATGAGGGTGGAAACAAATCAGAAAGTGTGAAAAAAAAACTTCAAAGAGAATGTGAAAGAAAAGCAGCCGGGGAAAGGAAGATGGAAATCATTGTGATGAAAAAAAATAAGTGCATATCATGCACGTCAGTCATCCACTTGAATTATTCTATTCCCATTATATAGGAGTCACCCTCTTCACTTAGAAAGCTACTTGAGTATTTTTTTAATTGAGGCTATCATGCAGAAAAAACATTCAGTCGAAATTGATATTCCTGAATCTCAGTGAGTTTGTGGACCCAAGAAATAACTACTCAAGTTTCATTATAATGAGAGAAGCATGAGTCTGAATTGAGAGAAAAAAATAGAAATAGGAATGTACATGTAAACACACAGAGATTTAGATTTAATGCTAATTTAACAGATGGTAAACTGAGGTACAAATCGGTTACTGGGTTATGAAAAAGGCCAAAGGGAAAAGCAGTGCCAGTGAACAGGATTCTGTCTCAATTGGTTTTCAGTGCTCCGTACAGTATCATTCAAGTGAGACCTTTCACTCCTATGACTATGTAAAATCTGCAGGGTACTCTAACCAGCAGTGGGTGTGCTCTTAAAGTATCTCTGTGGCACATGAACAAATATCTTCTTTATAAGCCTAACTCAGCTCTTTACCAAGGACAGTGGGAATCTTTCAATTGATTTTTCATTTGGGTTGTGTGAGACCATATCTACCTATGCTTTCCACCTGGCATGCAATAAATATTCATTGGGCAGAGAGAAAGGATTATGGCCTTCCAGTTCAGCCTCATATCTGGAAGGAAGGCAACAACTGGGTTCCATTCGTTCTACCAATAACTATTTAAGTATTTTATTTGAACTACAACAATTTCATTGACATTGGAAGAAATTCAGAGCCACTCATCTCAGAATACTTTAAAACCTGGAGTTAAAAGATGGCCCAAGGAGGATATAAGCTTCTTCCATACAAAATAGTTTTGAATCTGGGCCTTCTGCATCCCAGATGAGTGCTTGAATGGCTGAGCTAGTGCAAAAGAAATGACTTGTCCTCCAGCTGAGTTTTTCACTAGGTCCAATGCAGTAGGCATGCCTAGCACATCAGGCCCCAAAGGCAAGACAGGCAGAAGAATCCTTAGGAGCTTTGATATAGAATAGCCACATGCTTGTTTGGTACTGTCAAGTTTTTGGTACTTATTTATTGTTTGATTAATTTAATTTGATTTGATATATTGGGCATTGCCAGTAACAAAAACTTAGGTATTTAAGGGAGCTTCTGTGGTGAAAACATACATACTTGGGGAATAAAGGTATTTCTAGGATTAGGTGGCTAATGAGCAAGTATTTTGAGGATCTATATGTTGGACACGGGCACCTGCAATAGCACTTACATGCCTCAGCCTTCTGTGAATCTATCAGTAAGTGATGATAGCAAACATAAGTAGTTTAACCAGATTTTCTATATTGTATAACACGATATATCCGTTCCCTAAATGCCAAATACAGCCTGTCACTATGTCTGTTTACATACATTTGATAAAAACAGGTGACTGATAGCTCAGTTTCTATATAAAATGTTAAAGCTTTGCCTTCTGTAAGATATTCTTACAATAGGTAATAAAACAAAGATTAAGGTTGCCAAGAGAACTGCTTCACTTATTGTGTGACTGGAACTAATTGCACGTTTATCCACAAACACACTCTTATGAAAAAACTCAGCCAATGAGCAATTACATTACTTTGGATTCTGCTGCTTTTTATCTGCCCTGTTCCCAAAGTAAGGTCTATTTTAATTATAAGACAATTGTGTCTTTCTAGACACTATGCTCCAGTTCTAGGAGAGCAAAGGAGAACAGTCACTTATAAATTGGGAGGTTGCAAAAAGAGCTTGATTTCCTTGGGGCCAGAAGCTGATCCTTTTTAATCCTAATTGGACAAGAGAAGTAAAAACTGGTGAATCGACCTGTAGGCTGCATAAGCCCTGTCTGTACTAGAAGAAGAACCCTTCCTTTTTTGCTACATAATGGCATAGTTTCTCAGTAAGGGTCTAGAATGTGCCCACTGGGATTGTGAAGAGCCTTTTCTGTGGCCTAGTAGTTTTGTTACTTTCTTGGCGGCTAGGGAGAAATTTGAACATGAGTCTGCCACATCCTGAACAAGTGCAGTAACTATTAGGCTGTTCAATAGAAATTGGTTCTCTAATATTCCCCATATACTACATAGGTAGTTTTGGTGCCTAACTCAGTGGTGAAGCATTTAAAACTTGAGCATTGTAGAGTATAACTATTGCTATCCAAGGGCAATGTTCTACATTACACTTAGGGTGTGTTAAATGGAATTAAAACTTAAGCAGGCAAGCATGTGCCTAGTACACTCATATCATGACAACTCTACAACTTTTCAAGTGAGGAAATTCTCCAGATTGTATTAAGTAACATGTTAAGATAATGTCAGCCTGTGCCATGGAGAAAATACAAGCAATGTGTGGTCCTTCAGTATGCAAAGACTCATCATTCTCAACCAACTCCTACCAAGAAACCACCCCCTTCTTTATGTCATGATCTCCAAGTCTGGCCAGGTAACCATGCCAAATTGTTCTTCTTACAACTCCCACTTCAACCTGTAGGTTCCCTGTAGGCTGTTACAGCTAGAGGTGGTGAAAAAGCTGGGTGAAGAGTGAAACTGAGCTGAAGAGATACATGAGGAGCTCCAGTGCTGGTCTCCCCTGGCAAAGACTCACTGGGAGAGCATCCATGGCTCATCCCAGACTGCTGTTCAATTCAGAGGAGGCATCAGCAGCAATAGCTTCTAACTCAGGAAGAGAAACATAGTTGGGTTGAGTGAGTGCAGGGCGGGTAGGGTGAGGTGAGGGGGACTGTGGGCTCAGCCCAGACCTCCAACTCACACATCTCTTTGGGAGGCTTCCCCCTCTTCTGTCCTCTGGAGTGTTTTGTCAAACTGCCCCCCTCTTATGTCAGCAGTAGCAACAGCAGCAGCAGAACTGTCATCTCCTCTGTGCTACTTGATGGCTTTTTAGCAGTGGTGTGTGAGCAGTGCATGTAACATTTGTAGTAAACATTACTGAGTGACTGCTTATAAAAGTCTAACTTCAATACTGCATAAACTTTCACAGGTTTCCCAAGTACTAAGTGTCCCATGCAACGAGACTCTACATTCTCTACTGATCAAACCTTGCCTATTTAAGCCACAGCAATAAAGGTGCTGGCTGAATACACTGGAAGGTCTGAGCTAGTGACAAGGGCATGGAAAGTGAGCTAAGATCCAGTCATTTAAACATGTTTGTGCTTCACTCAGATGAAAAGTTTCACTGGTTATAGGTTGTGTTTCATAGTGCTAATCAATTACCTTGAGCACCCCCTGATTATCCTATCTCCTATGCCATTGAGGTTTCTGAAGTATTTCAAATATAGATGGATATTCTATAAATATTAATCCATTTAAACTCCCTAGCACTCTATTACTACATCCACGACAAGGATTTATTCACTGACTTTCTTCAAAACGTCTAGTCACTGAACCAATATATTGTCAAGGTATCATTGAAGTTTTGAATGGACGCATTCTCTTGGATGAAACTTAATTCAATGTGTCTTATGTAGCTGTCATAAAATGAAGTAATGTATCTCTCACTCTAAGAGTCCTCATCTCTGAGGACCACAACACTTAGATTTCTCTCAGTAGGAAAATTCCTTTTCATTGGAGTGTGCAAAAAGTATCTGCCCTGTCAATCCAGCTTCTTTTGTAAGCACCACATTCACACCAAGACTTAAAAAGGGATATTAAAAAGAAATCCTCTCTCTCTCAATGTTAGCAAAGATTTTAATGATTTCATACAAGGACATTTTGGGTAAGGGTTAAGCAGTGGCTGCACTTATACTCATTCTTGCTGCTAGTTCAGTTAACCTGCTTTTTAGCACCATTGTCATTAATCTGGGCAGGCCTTTTAATCTTCCACTCAGAGCAAGACAAACCAGATAAAAATCTGTTCAAAAGATAGGAGGAGTAATTGTATATGTTCCTGGCTTTGCCTTCTTAATCTATAGAGTTCCAAGTAATTATAATTAAAACACAGAATACAGCAGGATATATAAAGTCCTGCTTCAGGGCCAAATAACATGTCTGAAAGATCTGAACATCAAAGTGGCAGTGTGTCAGCAATATTAATAGAGTGCAGCAAGTTGTAGGACTCCAATTACCTCCCACCACTATGTGCATAAAGGACCCAAGCAAAGACTTTAAATGACCTTAAGGAACTAGACTGAGATCTAGGTAGAATCCAGGTACCTAAATCTAAAGGTGCAGTCCTGAAAACCTCTGCTCAGCTGTCTCTTAACTTTGAAGATACTTGAATGCCAACAGGGATGCAGTTAATGACCTTCATGTTTCTTTTTGGTGCCTTAGTTCAAAGTTCTATGTCTACACGTACAAAGAATTGTCTCAGTTTTGAAGGGGTTGAGCATCTAGACACTAAGCCCTCACTCAAGCCCACTCAGGATCCATTTTGTGCCCAGTGGTCAACTGTCCACATGAGCATTTGTTCGCAGTTAATTACTCCACCACAAGACAGTACTATCTTATGGTGGAGTTAATTTACTTTGTCCTAATGCCAGTGCACACGTGGACAGTAACACTTTATTCTGGACCTAATTAGCACATGTAGATGCACCCATTGTAACTAAACGTGGTTGGCAGCCTCAGAGAATGTGTGATGCATACTGATAGATTCAGTTTGCTCACAAAGTTCGGCAAGGCCACCACTGGGGTTTTTTTCTTCGAACATAGGAGGAAGAGAGAAACTGGCATCCCTTCTTTTATGTAAGGGCCTAGTGGTTAAAGCACTCACACGGAAAGTGCAAGGATTGGGTTCAATTTCCTTCTCTGCCTTGGGGATTCAAGCTGGCATTTCTCACTGTCCAAAATAGTGCCCTATCCATAAAGCATAAAGCTATTCAGGATGGGCATGGGGAAGGCTTCATTCCCTCTCCTATTGAATCTTTGCTAGAATGAAGAACGGAACTCAAGATTCATTAAGTCACAGACAGAGAAAGAGCATGACCACAGTTTAGCAGTCAGATGGGAGAGTCCTGGGCCATGTCTAAAGGATCATAGCCGTGCGGTATGTATGCACACAGGACACATGCAGGCATTCTCCACATGCTACCTTGCTGTGTGGGGAGTTTTTTTTTACCCTGGGATCTCTACACCAAAAAAATTGGAACAGTGTATGTGGCAGCAGTGCACCCTATGCAAAACCAGAGCCTGGCCAGCTGCAGCTGCAGCTGCACCTCCCTGAGGCCTCCAGCACCCCAGGTAGGGCTGCTGGGGCTAGCACATTTGCTGGCCCCAGATTCTCCCACCCCGGGTAACCTGCCATGTGCCAGAGCATATGTGGCACAGGCATTCCCTGGGAACAAGTAGCAGCAGCACAAGGTGTCCTGCTGTGCTGCTGCTACTTGTCCCTCGGGAAACAAATGTCCACACTCATATGGATGTGCCCCTGGGTTCCAGTTTCTGTCCCAAGAACTCTTCCTGTATTTTATCCATGGTGAATTTTAATATTGCCTGGGCCTCCTACTTACTGGACACTTGCTATACCCACTAGGCTGGTATATGAACAGTTGCTAGCACCTGCACCCTCATATTTGCTGCAGTGAATGCTGTTCACCTGCTTTTTGAAAGAAAGAGCTTGCCTGCCTGCTGGCAAGGGACTGTTTGGGGCTTCTGATTCAGAGAAGGGCACATCTATGCAGCCCTGCATAAAGCACCTGAGGAAAAGGATTTCAGATTTTGCCCTGGTCTCAGCATTTTCTGCTCTTGAGGACTGTTTTTGAGTTCTTTTTGAGATGTGAGGTTCTCTCTTTGCACCATAGAGGGAATTTCCATGCCTCACTCAGTTCTGAATTCCACTCTGGGGCCCAAATACCACAAAGCTAGGCACGACTGCATTTTATGCTTTTCTTGGATCTAAGTCCTGCCTTTTAGGAAGAAGTCTAATATTATCTTTAAAAATAATGCCTGATGCCTAACATCTAATGCCTAATGTGCAGGTACAGGAGAAGCAACATTTCTGCAAAGACCAGGAAACTCAAGAGCCTTGTGATTGTCATTAAAGCAGATAAAGAGGAAGTGGCTAGGAAAAAGATGGCTGTTTACTATCAGGAAAGAAGGGACGAGGGACTGAAAGTTTAGATGGTGAGTTCTTAATTTATTGGTAGTAAATGGGAAGCTTAGAAATAAACAATGTTAGACACAGTCCCCATAAAAACCCTGAGTTCCCAAATTTTGAACTCAGTTCACTGCTATAATAGTTCACCTATTCAGCAAAAGGCAAACATTTTATCCATATGCTACACTTGTCTGACTTAATTTTATAGTACATTGGTTATGTTCATTCTGCAAGACACTTGATATCAGTTTTGGCTGGAGCACAGAAAACCTAAAAAAGGAAAGGTGTACCCTTTTTCATGTAGGTTTTTTTTTTAAACATTGACTAACGCAAAGCAAAACTCTTTTTGGCTCATGAAAGCTCACGAATAAACCAGATGTCCTGTGAATTGTTCCTTGGGGCCTAATATGCAAATATTGATGGTGCTGATAATCACTGGACCCTAGTTTTCTATGATTATTTCTACCTTCATTATCTCCTATTATCTCCCATAAGAAATCCATTTTCAGCTGTGAAATCTGATGCACACAATGCAGCACATATCAAGGGTTTAATGGCCTGCCTTTCAATAAATTGAATTTAATCTCTTTTATGCAATAATGATTCTTAAGAAGGACCAGAAGATAATAAGACCATGGCAATAGAACATTCAATGATCACTGTCAGCCATCGAAACTTAATACAGTGGCTAATTGGTCCCTTGAAGCATGCCCACCTAGTCTATGTTGTACGCACAATATATCCCATCATACATATCCTAGACTGGTTTGCTGGGCACAGGAATAAGAAAAGGTTTGCATTAAATATGGTATGTATCATAATAGAGAGGGACAAGAGCAAAGCCACTCTGTTCAAACTCTGCAGAGTCCAGATGCAAAGAGGTGGTGTTTAACTATATATGCAGGTTAATTCCCAAATGATAGATTAATAATAGTGAACCAGTAACTGATTTTCATCTGCAACATAAACTTCATCTAGGGTTGTCCACCCATTCTCGCTCCTTTACATTTCAAATACTTTGATATCTTGTCCTTTTTCAAATCTTCTCTCAGCTGCTAAAATTACAAGCTAGTACAACTATATATTTGTTTCCCCACCCTTAATGCACTAGATAATAATCTGTATGTATTCTTCCTTTACCAAGATAAAATGATTATGAACAGGTAATTGAAAGTAATTGAAAAGGCTGGTCTTGACCTTGCAGTGTATATTTGCTGCCACCTATAGGTGAGCTTTACTATTTGCAAGCATATGCAGCCGGAAAAATCAGATAGGAAAGGGAGCAAGACAGCTTCTGGAGGGGACATATGCTGCAAGAAAGGTTAGTAGCTGGCTATGCTATATAGAATACTGTACAATGTGTCACTGATTCTCATGCTGATAATTGAATCTGTCTACCATTCTCCAATTCATGTCACAGCAAGGTACAAGTAATAGTAATAAAAGTGATAATTTCTAAAGAACAAAAATCAAGAGAGAAGGTTGGATTTTAGGGGTATGATTTTATTTGTTCTCTCAAGCAAAGCTAATTTACATGAAGAGTTATCCAATCTACTTAAATTATTAATCAGGAAGGGCAAAGGAGGACTAGGCTAATAGAGAGCAAAATGCCAGGTTCCTTTTCACCTTTCCCTGAGCAATCCTTGCATTTTCAGCACCTTTCATCCAAAGCTCTCAAACACTTAAGAGTCTTGTTTATTAACAAAGACTTCTGTTTTTTATTTTTAAATTATAATACTTGTTTTGTACCTGGATAAATAAAAGTGAAGAAATTAAAAGTTTTTTAAATAACCAGGTCAGAGTTTTCAGAGTTGTCCCTGAAGTTAGTTTTATGTCCTGCTTCTAATCCCATAAAACACTTTCATCAGAACAGGAATTAGGACCAGGGTCCAGGCTTTTTGACTAAATACTACAAAAATTCTAGTTC
>NW_017729025.1:44013153-44030034 GCF_001723915.1 Gavialis gangeticus | reverse complement strand
AACAAAGACTTCTGTTTTTTATTTTTAAATTATAATACTTGTTTTGTACCTGGATAAATAAAAGTGAAGAAATTAAAAGTTTTTTAAATAACCAGGTCAGAGTTTTCAGAGTTGTCCCTGAAGTTAGTTTTATGTCCTGCTTCTAATCCCATAAAACACTTTCATCAGAACAGGAATTAGGACCAGGGTCCAGGCTTTTTGACTAAATACTACAAAATTCTAGTTCAAGGAGAGAAGACACCACTTCACACCAGACCTTCTTCCTCAGCTTCCATTTTCTGTTTACATTTTGCTGAACTGCAGAAAGTGTATGAAATCCTAACATGTAGTTCTGCTGAGGTCTGGCAAAACCTTGCTGAGTTTTGTGGATGGAAGAGGTGCCTTTTCTTTTGGATAAAGTGAAGGACAATGGAGCTATTTAATGGAATAAGATAGCTGGAACAATAGGAACTGCTACCCAAAGCACAGGCCATACTCAAGACTGAGGTAGGAGTTGGGCCATGCAGGGAGTTTGAAAAAAACACTGTATAAAGGATCAATAGAATCACAGCTGTGAGTCTTGTGCGTATGGGAGCAGAGAACCTCACAGAAATTGCAGCAGAAAATAGGACTTCTATAGCATGCCCCTGAGGACTTTTATAGCAGCCTGAGAAAAAAAAGCTGCAACATGATGAAGAGAAAGAGGCTGGGAACTGTAAAAAGAAGTTGATTCCTCATTTTTGATTTCTACCGTGGTCAGAGAAATAACTCTTTATGTATAATCTTAGAGAATAAATGTTTTTGTACCAAGGAAACACACGACTGCAATAGCAATTTGTCTTCTGACAGAAACGACTCACAGGGCCTGAAGTTTGGCTCACCAGTCTGGTCAAAAGTGGCAACCATCTAATTACACCCTGGAATGATGAAGGCTCAGTACATATGGGTAGATACTAGTAACGAAAGAGCTCTTGATGTGCCTATTGACACTTAACGTGTTTTGAACAATCTTTTATTGTTAGATGAAGACTTCACCTTAATAGCACAGTAGAGATCTAAAACTGTGTATTTTAGCTTTAGGGCGCTCTTTTTTTTCCATCTGTGCTATCCCCAGTACTTTCAATATCCTGTAACATCGAGAGCTGAGAAAAACAGAGCAGTAACCCAAATGTAAATCATTTTAGAGCTGAACAGGATTCATCCTCCTTAATTCATTTTCATTGCATGCAAATGACTCATATTTAGCACAGTGGCTTGTCTTTCTTGTGACAACCAATTTTCTTTTTCTGAGTCAATTATTTCTCTTGAATAATAAATATGGACTAGGGGTTAATAGTTGTATTGGAACAGAGCACCTGAGACAATTGGTTCCCATGACAACCCAATGCGCTTATTAATATTTTTAACTTATTTTTCCCCTCCTTGCTGAATGAATGTATGAAATATGAGAGAAGCTTAAAATACCTTCCATATAATTTTCTGAAGCCAGAGCTCTCAAATGGGACATCACTGAGATCATAAATAATCAAACATTTCCATCACCTGAAGATGATTAAGAACAAGCAAACAAGTACTTCCCAGAGTCTGTTTAGGGGATTTGCTTTGATACCACACCTACACTGGACTTTGAAAATGTTGGGGAGACAGATAAAGACTAAGATATCATATCTTTTGGAATAACATTCCTTGGCATTTTTATTTTGAGGATGCAGAAATAGTGCTTTAAATATTACTGGTGTCAGAGATACCCTTAGAGAAAAACAAGATAAAGAAAGAAAGGAGTCTGGTAGTTGGGGTGATGGCCTGAGGCCTGGGATGCCAAATATCAGTTTAGAAGTTTTGTAACTGCCACCCCATATCTTAAGATCTTTAACCAGTCATTTAACTTTTGTGTTTAACTGTCTCTTAGTAGTAGTAATTCTAGCAATGAGAGTAATATTGTGAGTTCAGTCCACTAAACTATATAATTTAGTCTGGAGTGTGTGACTCCAGTCCAGTGGACTATATAATCTACTCCATGAACTCCACGTGCCCCTGGAGGCTGAGGAGGAATGGCGAGCTCCCGCAGGCAGTGGTGGCGCCATTGGCGGTGGGAGCATGGCAGTGGCAAATGGGGAGCATAGCAGGCGGCCGTGGTGCTGTTGGCAGAAGAAGGGTGGGGTGGTGAGCGCCGACCAGTGGTCAATGACAACTTGCAGACGCTGCTGGCAGTGTTGGCAGCAGCCATTGGTGATTGTGGACTGCCCGCAGATGTCGCCAGCGGTGTTGGCGGTGGGAGTGGCAAGCAGTGACCGCCCACAGGCACTTCTGGCAGTGCCTTTTCTCAGGGGTGCACTGCCACACTCAGGAGATGCACACGTACCCACGTGCACCCCCTATGCATCACGAATGATCCACTCCAGTGTGATTATCCTTTCTAGATAGTGCCTGATGCACTGTATGCATTCCTCTTAAGCCTATAAACATTTCATCGTTTTATGTCTGTGCGTTTGCCCTCTTTCATTTAAAATAAATTAACACAATAATCCTGGAGGTGAAACTTCAGTAAATGATTACATTTTTCCTTACCAAATACTAATACTCTCCAATTTGTTAAACATTTCTTATTTACATGAGAATGTCTCAGGCCTGAGGAGTACAGAAGTTGAAATGTTACCATGTAAATAAGACACTAATATGTTTTGCAAGAAAGGTCTCAGCAGCATTTCCCTCTCCCTTTCTCCCATTAGGTAGCTGGTAAAATGTGCTTGTTCTATTTTATTTTAAAACATCATAGGAGAGAGTGCAGTAATTAAGTGCCACTGTCCTTAGTTTTGTGTAAATTGTGTTGCAAGAAAATCTGCATACATAGTCACCTATTGCAGTATCAGCCATAGCTAAGATGAAAATATCTTGTTCTGTTCCCAGTAGGGAAATGGGTTTAGTGAACTGATTTAGACAAGATAAGTTCCCTATTGTTTTGCCCACTTTCCACACAAACCTTTTTGAAGGTTGCAGACTGCTTGGTTAATTATCTTTTTAGTCACCCTCATTCCATTATTTAGCCACTCTTTCTCTTCCGGGTGGCAGCTGGGACTGGCGGTACTAATGAATTAATATTAGAGTTGAGACTGAGCCAAAACTGTGACTCTAAATATCCCTGAGACTGGAAAAGCTCAGATCTGAAGGTAGATTTAGACTTTACTACTTATCTCTCCTTCTCTGCTTGCCTCCACTCCCATGTCAGTGGTTGGCACTGGTCCAAATTGTGCTTACTTCCTGTTTGCAGGACCAGGGACATTGTTGCAGAGGGTGGACTAGCTGCTACAGCACTAGCAGATGCTTTGAAAGGCTGCAGCTGCTTCAGGGAGCAATGTTAGGAAGGAAACACTCAAGGCAATTTCTGTGCCATCCATTCAAGGAGCCTGGAAAAGTCAAACGTGTATGGAGAGAAACATCTCCCCATGAAAAGACAGATGTGGGAATCTAGACTGCTCTCTTCCCTTTCTTTTCTAGGAAACTGGGAAAGTAGAAAACGCCTCCATCCTGCCCCAAGGTGCAGAGCTGTGAGGAGCACAGCAGAGAGCTCAGTGAAGTGCTGTTGATCCTAGACTTGAACACTGAATGCTGAACATTACATTGGCTCCTGGCACGCTGACAACAGCCTGTCTGCATCCAACCACCACTGGCCCTTAGAGCTGCTGCTGAAAAGAAAAAAGAACCGCCAGGGCCCATGCATCTCTCCAGCCTGAGACCTTTGCCCCACTAGCCTCAGTTTTAAAAATTTGCTGCTCTGAGCCTGAACATTCGGTTGAGAGCCAGAGAATCCTGGCATGATATCATATATAGACATTGCCAAAGTGTGTAAATAGATAGCTTAAGTGCCTGCTAGAAGTAGGTGAGATGCATGATACTACTCTCTCCTGGGGTTTGATTCCTTTTAGTCTCCTCTGATCTCCCTCCAAAAGCAGATCAAGGTGCTGAAGATATAGCTTAGGCAAGAGACAAGGTGTACCTTCTGTATTCCCAGTATGGCTGTTTCATCCTATCTTCTGTCCCCTCCATTTGTCTGTTTCAACCCACCCATTGTGTTGTGTCTGTCAGGCTCAACGTGAGTTCTCTGTGGAACAGACTTGTCTATTCAGCAACCAGCACTGTGGGATTTTTATTCAGCAACTAGCACTGTGGGATTTTTATTCTTGACTGGGTTTCCTGGATACTATGGTAAAAAACTATCTTAAGATGAAGCCACTGTCTGTTTTTCACCCTCAGCAGAAGGAAATGGGGAGTTCAGTACTCAAAAACAGTGTTTGTTAATTGGTCTCTTGGCCACCTGGGCTGTTAGTTTCTATCCTGCATTACATTTTGAAGAGTATTTCATCCTTTATTTTTATGGCCAACCTAGTTTCACATAGGAAACCCCCAAGTCCTGGTATCTGTCTTTTCCATTTTTATAAAATTTCTGTATCAGCAGCACTTCCTAGAGAGGCTGGGAGCAATGAATTAAGGAGATCATTACCCACAAAGGAGAGTGCAGGAGCAACAACAGTACCAGCAGGGATTTGGTAACTAGGTTATTGGATGCTCTCTGATGCTGGTGTCTATTTTGCTGTTATCACCCTTAAACATACTAACCACATTTATAATTGCTCATGTATTCACTCTGTGCCCAAGGAAGGGAAGAGTGTGGTGGTAAGGTGGTTTAGGCATCTCACTGCAGTTCCAGAGACAAGATTTCAAGCTTCAGCTTTCAAGGCTCAGGACTGTCTCCATTTTACCCAGCAGGGAGGCAGTGTCTGGGCTGGGTCTCAAAGCAGACGGGATGTCACTTCACTCCATTGGTTAGAGAATTGTGTGTGTGTTTAACTGTGATAGCTCAGTGTGCCACCTAAGCTTGGACAGATCTTTGACTTTTCTAAAACTAATGCTTGATTTTAAATGTTAAATGGATTCCTGTGTAGTAGCTCATCGTGTTTGCTTTCTGCCTGCTACTTGATATATGATATGTGTCACAGGGATAGGAAGTCACACACTTTATACAAATTGACTATGATATAGAGAGCTGGAAAACAACAGTTATAAAGATGTGTGTGTGGTGGTTCATTCTCATGAAAATATTATAAAGAGTTGGCTGTATTGTGCACATGGTACATCACCACCAAGGAAAGCTCTGTGATGCATAGTGTTGGGTTCTGGATTATACACACAAACAAGAGATTATTATCCAGGAAAGTTCTAGGATAGGGTTGGGCGCTTTTATAGCAAATCTCCAGCAGTGGCTGAAGGCAGGCAGCGACAGCAAAGGGCCTTGCTGCACATGAATTCTGGGCAGCTCCTGGAGCTCTTAATTCCAGACAGCAACACCTTTAAGTGGCTTAAAGTGCTCATTATGTAGTTCAAAGTTATGCAGCTCTAGGGCAGGACTATCTCAATTTGCATGAACTAGCTCCTGTTCCAATCAGGTGGGGCCACTCCCCACAGATGTGTCACTCAAGTTGAAGATATGACTGTGCGCTAGCACAAAGCCGATCAACATTTGCATGGCTCACAGTGTAACAAGTAACAAGCCCAAAAATGCCAAATACAGGCTCCTCTTCAAAATCACTATGAATCTGACACCAGATAAAACAGGAGGACATCTGAGTACAGACAGTCCTAGCCCCCCTGAAATACACAATATTCAAAAGATAGACCTTTATGTCTAAATCATAGGCACAAATAACATTGCAGTGCATGTGTATATCTGCATATAGGATTTAAAGATTTGTTTTCCGAACCAAAAAGTCTTGCTGCTGCTAGCTTGCCCCTTGATGCTAAAGATACTGCTGCTAGCATGCCCCTAGATTTAACTGCACCTAGAGAATTTCTAGTATTTTCCATACAAGTAGTTAGCATCATTTTAAAAAGTCCTGCTCCTTCTCTTCCCTGCCATCTGTAATATCGTACCACCTGTTCTTATTCATTGCTCATTTTGGCTCTGATCCTGCAAGCAACTGTACATAGCCTAACCACTTGAGTCAAAGAGGCTCCACAGAGATTCAGGAATCTACTTGTGCTGAGCTCCTTGAAGGCTCAGGAACTTATTTTGTCATAACATAGCCACATACATAAATACATTTCTCAGCTTGCCTCTTCTCTCTAAACAATGGAACCGACAGCTAATGGAGCAGTGCCTCCATGGCTCTGTTTTCTCTCCCTGGCCTGTCTTTATGCTGCTGTCACTATCAAATCATTCTGACATTGCATGTCTTGGATATCAATGACGTATGGCTGAGATAAGTTTATATATAGAGAGAGAAGGTACACTGCCTGGTCAGGGACTATCTGGGATTGTGTGTTGGAACAGAACCTAGCAAAATACAATTCTTATCTAACTGGGCACATTTGGTCACTTTTATGATTACCAGCTTGTATTATAATAAACTAGTGAGGGTCTTCAGCTGCCTGAAACTTGCAGTGTGGCCTCTTTAAACAAGCTTGTTGAAAACCAAGCTATTCTGCAAAGGTTATATGGGGAGTGTTTTACTCGTTTCAAATTATAGTGTGTGCATTGTTCCCTTTCTGCTTCACTGAGTCAGATGCAATTGTTGTTATTACTGCACACACAGAGCCCTGATTTATGGGCCTTTCGGTCATCTGACTTTTAGCTTTCCTTGTGTTATTACTAGTTTTCTACAATCTGATTGGATACCTTTGGAAATGGAGAAAATCTCAGTAACGTGCTGCATACAAACAGTAAGAAGTAATACAAAACAACAAGAGGAGTTTGGGGGCACCTCTGAGATAAATGTAAGCAATGGAATTTCACTAGTTTGCAGAATTAAAAGCAAGCTTTGTTATGCCAGATATTTACCTGCACTTCAGCCTATGAGCTATGAAAGACTTTAAATCAGGGTTAGGACAACTTCAGATTTGGACAGGGTATTCCTTCCCAGTTCTTACTGAACTGATGCTCTCAATCTTGTTATATAGCACAGTGCTGCTGAAAGCATTACCTTTTGAATGGAAAATAGCCTACATTTATTGTTGTCACAGAAGAGTCAATGATATTTCTGTCTGCCATATTGTTATGGACATATTGAAATAATATGTATTTGTTTGCATTTGCATGCCCTCACCGAATATATGTTGTTACCAGCCCTTTGCTAGTATGTTTTCAATCTGTAGCTCAGTAAGGAATATGCCAAGGGTGGACAATTATTTCAGCTAGAGGGCTGCTTAACAAGTTTTGGTGAGCTGTAAAGGGCTGCATGGGTAGCCCCACCCCTTGACAATTGCCCTGCCCCTGATTGCCATATTGGGACAAGAAGTCCCACCCCTTAACCCTGACCCTTGCCACCAGAAGTCCCTCTCCTGCCCCCCAGAAATACTCCTTTTGGGAGGGGGAGGTTGCCATCTTAGAACCAAAAAAACCCAAATCATACACTAGAAGTTAAACACCTACTATAACATATTTTAATTTATTACAAAAAATATTTGTCCTGATCTGTGTGAGTATACTGAATATAGAAGGGATTGTACAATAACTCCAAAATAAAGTCTCACTCTTTTATATTGTGAGTGTATGGGGGAGGGGTTGGGGGTGTGTATGGTGGGGTGTGTGTATATGGTAGTGTATGTGTGTGTGTGCATGGTGGGGTGTGGAAGTGTGTGGGAGAGGTTGTGAGGGGTGTGGCTGTGTGGGGGACATAGGGTGTGTGTATGTAGGGAGGTTGTGGGGACAGGGTGTGGGTGTGTGAGGTTTGTGGGGTGTGAGGGAGGGTGGAGGTATGATGACCCCCCACACAGTCCCCCCATGGTGTGTAGCCACCTCTGCCAGCAGCAGCAGTAGGTGGGGCCTCAAGGCACTGGTGTCTAGTGGGGCATGGCTCCGGCCAGTGCTGTGTGTGGGGGTAGGGAGTGAGGAGCACAGCCTGCCAGGCCGCCTCTTGCGGGGGCTCTGCATCGCATGCCTGCAGCTTCCACACTGGTACCAAGGGAAGCCCTGCACTGGACTCCGCAGGGAAGTAGTGGGTTGGGCTCCCTCCACTCCCACTGAGTTCACGGACCTGTGCAGCAGGGAGCGGAAAAGGCAGCAGCAGGCTCCAGTGCAGTGTTTCCCTTGTGTGAGTGCGGGAGCTGCAGGTGCACGGACCCTGCAATAGAGGCATCCAGACAGACTGTGCTTCTTGATCCCTGCATGCAGCAGTGGCCAGAGCTGTCTCCTGCTGGGTGCCAGCACCTGCACCAGGTGGCTATGAGCTACTCCACTTGCTGCCTCTGCAGGCAGCAGGTGTGGGGGAGGGTGTGAGGGAGGGTGTGGGGCATCCCCACATCCCCCACCCTCCCTGACACCCACACCCTGCCCAGGCAAGCTCCATACCCCCACCCATGTGCTCCATGCTTCCACCCAGCTGCAACTCCACCCCCCTTATCCCAGCCCTGGCCCCACCCCACCACTTCCCTACTTGTTGCTCCAAGTTAATTGGATGTTGGGGATGCCAAGTAGGTTACCATGGGGCAGCTGCAGCAGAAGCCCCATCTGGAAACTGCTGCTGGTCAGGCCAGGCCCTTCCACCCCAAAAGGGTAGGAGCAGTGCAATAGGGTATGTTTGTGGGGGGACAGTGTATACATGGGCACTTTGTTCCCACCCTCATGGGTGGAAGGGCTGGGCAGAGCACAATTCATTGGAGGGTGCCTCATGTTGGCTTTGGATTTAGGACCCACACTCAAACCAACCATAACCTTTCCATTCAATAATAGGCACATTTATTGATCCACAGGGATAACAGAAAAGAAGCAATACAAGCAATCAAGAAATTCTATATATCTACCAAATCTTAGGGCTCCCATCAAGGTACATCTGGCCAGGATGCAGTCTTCAGACTGAGGCTCTCTCTCAGGTGCCATATGTCAGCAGCCTGGATGTGGAATGCCGAGGCCCACACACCCCGCAGTGGGGTGGATGAGACGGGCTTCTGGTGTGCCTCAGGGTGGATGTGGTGGGCTGTCCATTCTGACCTTGGGGACCCTTCTGCGAGACAGAGACAGGGACCCCTCTCAGGGAGGAGAAGGAGCAATGGGGAGGAGGAGGGACCCAGGTGAAAGATCCTTTGTTATTCTCAAGTCTCTGCTTCTGTATTCTCCTTCCCTCCTGATGACTCTTTATCCATGGCTATCGCTGGTTGGTCTCTCTGTGTAGTTGTCATACATCCATGTAGCTCACCACAATCACACATACTAATTTGATCTTTCTGGGCCTTCTCCTAATTTGGTCTGTTCCCCCAAAACCAGGACATAGGCCCTTGCTCTGGGGCCTTGTTAGCTGGTAACACTTTATCTCATGTTATGGAACAATATGGTGTATGCCCCCCTCTTTCCCAAGCTGTGTGTCCTTGTTAGCCTTGTTGTGTTAGACAGGCTGTCTTATTCGAAGGCTGTGTGAAACTCTGTGTGTAAGATCCAAGGTTTTAAAAATCAATTATCCCCTGCTGCCCATCTTGAACCATGTTAATCCATATGTATATGTGCCTATAAGCCAATTCCATAAAACAAACCTTAAAATACCATTTGTAAGCTAACACTGCGGGCCAGATGATGTGCCTGGGAGACCAAATCCAGCCTGTGGGCCATATTTTGCTCATTCCTGAAATATATTAATAGGCATAATATTTCTGTCCCCACACAATGGCCTAACCAAGGTATTAATGAACTATAAGTATTTTTGCCAATCGTAAAAGTCACCCCGGGGTACTTTTCATTCAAATTAATCAGTTAAAAAATATTTTGCCATTCACTTGTATGAGTATAAGTAACTTATGTGATAGTAATAGTAAGTGATAATATTTTATAGTTCTTCAGCTACCTTTCTCCAGACCTCAGTCAAGGTCTTTACCACACAATTGACTATCTTCAGTGTTTTGGGCAGATTGGAATCACTTGGGAATCTGTTCTAGATCTTGCAATATTTTACTAGTGGAAAATAGTGATTCTACTAATTTCTGAAACTTAATAAAAATTTGATAAAAACTTCATCAAGGAAAGATTTCAACAAATTTCAGTGGCTTCTGGGTCAAGCCCAAAATAGGCAGTGAAAACTGCTGGTACAAGTATCACTTAAAATACTTATGTTGAGCTACAAAGAGTCTTTAAAGCATAATCTGTTGAATATGTTGTAATTCCCCCTCACTCTCCCTCTTAATGATGATACTTAGTTTCAAATGGTTAAACCAGTAGCTTGCATGGAGATAGGGAAAAAAAGTAAGTTTGGTTATTTCAAAATAAATTTCTGTCTCTCTTTCTTGGCACATAAAATGGAGACCAGGGAGTAGTATTTTTCTTAGCCATTCCTAGTCTCCGAAACAATAATCCATTAGCAATGTAGCTCACCATAAATGGATTGCAAAACTGCCTGTTTCATGAATTATAGCAGTCTTTCCAGAAGTAAGAAGTAAAGTTGCTGCAATTTTCCATGTCTTTAATTTTACTGTCACAAAGGTATATAAGCGCTATGTCCTGGAACCGATGGATTTCAAGTAGAAAAATTAGATTTCATATATTAATAGGTAAAAACAAGGCCTTTGCTAGTATAATTTTAATCTAGTTATTAGCTCAAGGAGAAGGTTTGGTGAATTAGGATTTACAATACAGTGGACCATCCTGTTAACAGTCTACACACCATCTAGATTGCATTATCAATAGAATTGCTTTTCTTTTGGAAATTAGATTTATATAGAAACATTTTCCCTTAGAGTCAAAAAGAAAATGAGGGGGAGGGAGAAGAGGAGAGGAGGAAAGCTATTTTTAACCATAACATCGTAGACATTCCACCCAAGGGACTGTCTGCTTCATGTGTTTTCATCTTTGTTTGCTGTTGTTATTACAATGAATAAGTGATCTTAATTAGTGCTTATGGAAAAGGCTATGTTGCTGGAACTCTTTTAAAAAAGGGATAAAAACACCTTTAAATGGCTGATAGGCAAAAGTGGAAAACCACTCTGGAATAACAAGCAAGCAAGAAACCTTCCCTAACCTTCCCCCCTCCCCCCCACTGTATTATTACTGAAGCAAATTTTGTGAGGCCTCTCCAGGAACTTTATAACACATGTCTAAGCACAGTCTGTTTTGTACATGACCCTCAGGAAGGGCACTTAGAGTAAAGAGGAAAGGGGTCATCATCTTTCAGTTTCAAAGGATAAATGCGCTACTTTGATGAAATGTCTTGGGCCAAATTCTGTGACATCCATATTAATCCATTCACTGTGGTGAAGTTGCCCATGTGTAACTGAGAGCATAACTTGAAGCAGTGATGCCACAGAAGAAATCGGGCTCGTGAATAAGACAGAACATCTAGGTTCAGTTCCTGCCTCTGTTACTTCTTGTACTTCAGGAAAAAAAAACAAATTTAGCTTGATTCAATAACCCCTCAAGTTAACTTGTGTCCTTTTGCTGCCTTTCATGGGACCTACATCAAATCATTCGTCCCTATGGGCATTTTTACATATGCTCCAGGGATGGAGGGTGGGAGCTACTTTAATTGGAGCCGGAGCTGCTCTAATTAAACCGCACAGATTACCTCATGTATCACTGTTCCCATGCTTCAAAATGGTGGCACACTAAAGCACACTAATTAGCATGCTGTAGCAGACTTGCCTAACCTAGACTGCTCTGACACGGTGTGTGAGAGCCGCCTTCTGTGCTTCAGTTCCACATCTGTAAAATGGATATAATATTACTTCCTTTCTCTGAAGCTTGACCTATCATCTGTTTAGATTTTAAATTCATTGGTTTAGAGACTATGTCTTGTTATATCATTGGGTAGAATTCAGCATGATAGAGCTTTAGGGCGGTTCTAGAATTCCTGTAAAATTAGTGCTAACAATTATTACAGTACAGTACTTAAGCAGTAAACATGGTAGGTGCACATGATTGTTCAAAGACAATACCATATTTACTTGAATCTAAGATGACCCTGAATTTAAGATGACCCCCCAATAATTAGATTCTATATATGGAAATTTTAAAAACTTATTATAATTTTCCGGGCATAAATCTAAGTACTGGATGGTTGTTTTGAATTAGTCCCCCACTGCTGCTACAGCAGGAAAAGTAGTGGCTAGGAGGGGACAGGCAGCCCGCTTTACCTCTGCTTCCCCCCCAAATATTGCAGCCTTCTTGTCCCCCGACCACCTGCACCCTTTACCCATAGCTCCCCACAGCCTCTGCCCCTTCCTCCCACACCGTTCGTGTCTGCTTCCCCTCCCCTACCCCCTTTACTGTCAAATCTTGCTTGGGCTCTGTTCCCTCCCCAGAGCACAGCATATGGAACTCAGCTCTTGCTGTGTCATGTAGCAGCAGCAGCACTGCTGATTGGCTGGGCAGGGGACAGAGTTTCTATGTGCTCTGTGCCCAGAAGGGAATCCAGTCTGAGTCACAGCCAAGGTGCATTTGATAGTAAGGGGGGAATGGGAGTTGGAGAGTGGGGCAGAAACTTCAGAGGACAAGTGACCTTTTTTTCCCCCCATGGTGATTGGGGGTGTGTGTTTTAGATTACAGAAAATACGGTATTTTATATGCAGATTCCTGAGTGTATGGAAATGCCTCATTTTACACACACAACTATAACACTGAAGCATATAAATCTAAAGAAGTGTATTATAGACCCATCACTGAACATTGAGCCTGCTGTGTTATTTATTCTTTCATAGTAGGTTGAAAAAAAAATATCAGGACCATATTCTGTACACTCTTTTAAAAGGGATTTTTTTTCTACTTATCATAGTAGAGTCTTCCTGGGATTTTGGGGTGCTACAGAAGTACAACTATTAAATAAAAACAATAAAGACAAAGTAGAGGCTGTGTACTGGAGCAGTAAACACCAAGATTCAGCATGCTTCCATGCACAGTAAAAGAAGATGCTAACTATTCTGAGTTTTAAAAACAAAAACAAAAATCTTTTCTGCTTCAGCCCATGCTGTTGAACATGTGATTGATTCCTTTACTATATATTTCTTTCTGACAATCTGCTAACTGATACTCTGTGCAGGAATAAATGAAATATTTATCTGACAGCAAACAACTGAAATGAAAATCCCTTCATGAATTCCCTTGGAAGACTTCCAGAATCACACAGTGCATATTTTGTTGTA
The DNA here is from genome assembly GCF_001723915.1 of Gavialis gangeticus. Classification (NCBI taxonomy): domain Eukaryota; kingdom Metazoa; phylum Chordata; order Crocodylia; family Gavialidae; genus Gavialis; species Gavialis gangeticus. The sequence goes on along the minus strand of NW_017729025.1, from coordinate 44,016,948 downwards.
CGTTTGTTTTTTACTCTCCTTAGCACATGTCACATGTCAGCTCCTGGAGAGAAATCTTTTGGGGTATCATCAAGTAAGTGACTTTCTTTTTAAATGTTTGCAGTGCACTGAAGAGAGCTCATTTACCAAACCTGATTGTGACTCTTCCTGAAACAGATGACTTGAAGGCAAAAAATGATGAAGGTGGGAATGACAGAAACAGCTCTTGAAAAGGAAGGATGCACAACTAATACATATCCATAAAACAAATTCCAATTTTGATGTGATGAAAGCATGCTTAAGGAATCATACAGTATTTATAAACAGCATCTTTAAACTTTAAGAAATCAAAGGATAAATGTTGAATACAAAAGCCACATAGGATTATGTAGAGCAACTTTACTTTGCTTCCTAGTTCACTGGTTATGTCCACATAGAATGAAACTGGCCAGGACACTAAACACTGTTGTGGTATTAATATAATCATGCTGATGTCTGTAATGAGAAAAGTCATTAGCTGCAGAGTGAAGAAGCAATGCCTAATAAGATCTAACTTCCTTGTACACTCTGTAATCTTTCCTAAATTGTATTATAATGCCACATCCAATTCATGTTTCTCTTTTCACATTTTTAAATAGAGCAGGCAGTGACACATTGTTCTCTTTTCCAATGAAACAACTTAGTGACCTCTTTTAATTTGGATTATAAAATAAATGTCCAGTTCTTTAGGAAAGAGTTAGTCTTAGCTGCCCATATGTTTTCTTCTGACAAACCTGGGCAAACTTCCATGCTCTTTCGGCTTACTTTATATACCTTTTCTCATAGAAGTGTAATTTCTCAACACAATCAGGAATTCCATACTGAAGAGCTGTAGTCTTCTTCTTGCCTTCAGTTTGTTCTGTAGCTCCAACATGATTTTAGTGTCATCCTGTTATTTTGCCTATTCTTTCATGGCCTAATAAAACTACTCTTCTCATTCAATACTCTAAAACAGATGCTCTTCCATTTATTAGGCATCTAAATATAGGGTTCCAGCTCCAGTGCAAGACACGGGGGTAAAAGCCCGCTGTGCCCCCGTGAGCCCAGGGACCCCCAGGAGAGACCCCAGGACTCCTGATGAGCTCTGGCCTTCCTGTGGGTAAGCAGGGGCCCAAAGGTGGGAAGGACATAGCCAGCTGGGAGATGGCTGAGTGGAGCCGAGGAGGGTCACGCTCCCCCGGCTCTTACTTGGCCAAGCCCCCCAGGTTGGGGGGCACTTACCCGTCCCCTCCTTCGGTGGGGGGGAGGGACCCCCTTAGCCCCCAGGATGTCATTCTCCCATTGTACTTGGCCTTGGTAAGGCCACAGCTGGAGTACTGCATCCAGTTCTGGGTTCCACAATTCAAAACGGATGTGGAGATTGAAGGAGTGCAGAGAAGAGCCACGTATATGATCAGAGGTCAGGAAAACAGACCTTATGATGAAAGGCTGAGAGCCATGGGACTCTTCAGCCTGGAAAAACACAGGCTCAGGGGTGATCTGGTGGCCATCTATAAGTTTATTGGGGTGCTTACCAGGATCTGGGGAAATATATGTTCACCAGAGCACCCCAAGAGATGACAAGATCGCACGGTCACAAACTCCTCCATGACCATCTCTGTGGGGGGCGCGAGCCAGGCTGTGGCTATAGCCCCGGGGTTCTGATCCCCTGATGTTAGTTTAGCGAGAGGGAGAGGTGGACTCGTAACAGTTGCAAAAGTACTTTCTTTTATTTAGTCCCTTTTTACATGCGCTCCACTGATATAGATGTGGCTGTGCGGGCAGTTACACTTGGTTACACACGACACTCAATGCCGAACAGACAACAGACAACAGACAACGTTTCTTACTTGTACACCACTGGTGTAAACGTGGCTGCAGGGTGGATTCCGTTCTAAGCCAGGCAAGAGACAAAAGGAAGAAAATAACAAACCCGTTGGATCTACGTTCGGGTGAGGCTGGGGAAATGATTGAGCATCCTTCCCGTTCGCTGGAACGAATGCGCAAAAAAACTCGACGGTTCTTGGGAAAACAGTAAAGCGGTGGATGCCTCAAGAACTAAAAGAAAACCGATCAGCAAATTGTTCTCCGGAGACAGGAGAAGCCGTGGGAAGTTGGCCAGGCCTTCCCAGCGAGCGATGGAAGCTCTGCCTTCTCAGCTAGCTGAGCAGGCAATGGATGCTGCGAGCTGCTCTGCTGTTCTTTCCGCTCTTCCTTTCCGGGTGGCAAACTCCGCCCCAGCTTTATAGGCCTGATGACAAGCCCAGATTTAAGCCCTTTGGATTGGTCCACCGGGTTCCCCACCGGGGCAGGGCTTAGCACATGGCCAGAGACCATGTGGATGGGGTCTTCCCAGCACTTGGCCAGGGGCCATACAGCAGGCCAAACAGGGGCTTTCCCAGATAGAAGGAAGAGTGCTTGGTGGCACCTATTGCTGGGCAGAGCTTGCAGAGCCCAGCCAGAGTGTGACAATTTCCTGCTGGACGTAAGGAAGAACTTCTTTACTGTCTGAGCTCCCAAGGTTTGGAACAGACTGCTGCCAGAGGCACTCAGAAGCACCTACTTTGAACACCTTCAAGAGACATTTGAATGTTTATCTTGCTAGGATCCTATGACCCCTGCTGACTTCCTGCCCCTGGTGCAGGGGGCTGAACTCGATCATCTTCTGGGGTCCCTTCCAGCCCAAATGTCTATGAAATCTATGAAATGTATGAAATGGCATTTCAGCAATTTTAGGTGCCTAGGTCTTTAAGTACAATTTCATTTCATCATGTCTATATCCCCAAAAAAACATGAATATGGTTAATTTTATATTTCTAAGTTTAGTCTTAAGTGCCTAAGATGACAAAGGGATCAAGGAAAAGGAAGAGTCAGTAGCAGGGTTGTCAACTGTCTGTACATTTATGGGCTGTCCATAAATAAGATAAAAAACATGTCCATAAAGTCCACTTAAGTCATCTGTAAAAACACTAAGCAGTTGGAGCTTTATCAAGCTGTGTAGATGGAAAGAGATGAGGAGCAGACAGAACAGAGCAGCACCACCTCATGTCTAAATGGAAAAACTGTACCCTGCAAGGACATTCTCTCAGGTCTTTGTAGACCACTCCCCTGCCCTGAGCCATGTGCTCCTGCTGCCTTCTGTCAGCCACCTATAATACTGCTGGTTCATAGATAGGCTTTTTTGAGAATCTGTGCCAGAGTAGACATTTACATTTATGAGTTCCAGTTACATTATGTAAACATATATTATTAAAAATGCATGTTAGTTAAAAAGTTTTATTGTCAATAAAAAGTTCAGATTATCTGTCAGTGAAACTAAAAAGTCTGGGGTTGGCAACCCTGGTCAGTAGTTTAGTGGGTATGACACTTGCCCAGGAACTGGGAGATCTTGGGTACTAGATACCACTCTGCCAGAGTACATTTGAACCTACATTTGTCAATTGCTGAGTGAGTACCTTAACCACCAGGCTATGCACTACAGAGAGCAGAGTGTACCCTCTGCTTCTCCTGTTGAAATTAAGCCATTAGGTGGAATGGAATGTGAGAGATGGGGCTAGAAGGAGAACAAATTGAAAGAACATGACTTCTGACCAGTGAAGAGGATCCTGTCCCCGATGGGAGGGGATCCTGAATTCTGCTCACATATTTAAAACAAAATGCATAATGTTACCATTCAGCTCTGTGTTCTTTGGGAGCCCTGGCACAGTACACAGCCTGAATGACTCACAAAGGACTCACCTTCTCCTCACCATTCCCAATGAACAAGAACTGATTAGAGGAAGGACTTACAAAAGACAA
>NW_017729025.1:43999571-44012519 GCF_001723915.1 Gavialis gangeticus | reverse complement strand
TTCAAGCTTCACTGAGTGGTGAGACCCCAACTCTCTCTCGCTCTCCCTCCCTCTCTGATTCCAGGAACCTGACTTTTATTTTCTTATGTCAGGCACAGCTTTCTAAACCTGACTTTTGCTAATTAAATTTGAGCTCGACTTCCCCAAATACCTAACTGAAACTATGTAATACTGTAACTATTTTATTTGTCTCTCTTGTATGGCTAGTAGTACTGGTATCATCATAAGTTCATATACCTGACAATAAATAATTTTTATAGTCAAACTGGTTGCTATACTTTCTCTCTGAACCTCACTTACTCTTCCTTGCCCTTGACCTCCCCATTTGCTCTGCAGCAATGCTTCTTTTACCTAAGCCAAAGATCCCTGTAATACCCAATACTACAGTTGGGTCTGATCATCAAGGGAGCTACTACTAGGACCATTGTGACAAGAGATTGGGACATGCTGAGTTTTGAGGTGCATGAAGGTATCAGCTGAAAGTGCTGATCAGACCCAGCCTGCTCAGATGTTAGTTAGTGTGCGTGTATGTGGGTCTAACTGCATTTATTGTTGTCCTGCTGAAATAAGGGATGAACTGAGTTCAAGGCATATGAGGGTGTCAGCCTGTCAATGCTGAATAGGCCAGCCTGACTCATATGTGCTCTGTTAACCCATGTGCTTGTGTCTGACTGCATTTTATTGTTGCCCTGATGAACTGAGTTCAAGGCATATGGGGGTGTTAGCCTGTCAATGCTAAATAACCTGGCCTGGCTCAGGCGTGTCCTGTTAATCTGTGTGCGTATGTGCATATATTTGTTTGATCTGGCAGTTGTAGAAACCCAGCCCCATTGAAACTGAGTCCTGCAAGATAGCTCCATTGGGGATGAGGACTTGCAGAAGGGAGAGATACAGCATCATATAGAAACATGAGTAACGCAAGCAGCACATGAATAGAATTACAGAGACCCCAGAAATGTACCCCTAATAAATAATCACACCCCAAAGTGACGGGCAAATCTCGTAACAATAAAGAGTAGTGGCAGAAAGTCCCAGAAGCTCCATCTCTGTGGGACCTCATACACACGTCTTCTATTTCCTGGGCAAGGCAACAGCTCATTGGTTAATGGGTAAAAATTGGGTAGCTTCTACTCTTCCCTGTGATGGTTTAAATAAGTGCCTCTTCTCCAGGTGATATAGGTCGATGATGATGGAGTTGCATATATGAACTCCTGAGTCAGATGCCTGAGGGATGAGAATTATAGACTTCTTTCTGCCTAGCATCCCTGTTGCCTGTAGGTGACTTTTTGCTTAGTGTATATATTCAAGCAGAGCTTTAGATGGCTCAGTGAGGGAATGGGTGGGCTATGTGCAGGTAGAATAGGCTTACTCTCCTAAAAGATTAATTTTTTGAGAGGTGAGCAACTGCATAAGCTGAGCCATCTTTTAGGTAGAATAGAGCTTTTAAATTCCATGGCAATCTCATGGCACCCTTTGTGCTTGGAACTGCCTCCCAGCCAATATTTCTCAATCATCCCCTTCCTGTATGTCATAAAGCATCTCAAGAGAGTGTCAGATTTCTATTCAATTACTGACTTTATTCATGGTTTCTCAACAAGATCAATACTCAGTTCAGAATCTCCAATTGATCCAGTATTCTTAGGTGGCATCACTAGTAAAAAGTGCCTTTTTCATCCATGTTTGATTACCACTGTTTCTCTCCCACATGGACCATGCCATTGCTATCTGTCCCTTAGTAAGTTATAATGAAGGCATTTATAATGTTTAGCTGACCTGTTCTGCTTTGGCAGTAAATGTGCTGCTCTGTCAGGCACTCAACAGCTCTCTAGTAAATCCAATACTGTATCTGCTATGTGAACTTTTAACAGACTCCTAGCTCTTAAAGTCAGCCATTAAGTATATCTAGTGGTGTCAGCATCTATTTTTTCAGAGGCAGAAGCTGGACTTCAGCACATTATTGTTCTCTAGATATCTTACCTGGACATCTGTCAGTAAAATTACAGTCAACATTCAAACAGAAGTAAATGGAGTAGATTTTGTAAAACAAAGCAGATCTAAGTGGGCTATTAGTTGAAACCCAAAAAACAGTACATTGCTCGTTATCTTTCTGATAAAGCACAGAGCAGTGTTAATTTCCTGGTTATCATGTCATGTCAAAAATCATTTGATTTTTCATAATCTGCTATGTCACTGATTAGCTTCCACCAGGAACAATGACAGGTGGTGAAGGAATTTGAACTGAGAAACTTGAATAATGCCATGTTGTTTCCTAAAAGACATGGGATTAGCATACCTCCTTTGGGTACAGCCAATAGCTAATTAAGATCAAGTCTATTGTATTTCTCTGTTCTGGGTATCTCAGAGAGAGAGACTTTTCACAGTATTATTTAAATTACCTTTTCTAAGACTCAGCATCAAACAAGACCATATCTGGAGTCCTGAGTAAAGGCTAAATTGTCTCCAAGTATTGTATAAGAGTTCATAGTAGTATGATGCTTTTCGTATTATCTTGGCCTACCAGGACATAGAGTGCAGGGGATGAAGGAGCCCATAATGGATGCTCTGGATGGAAATTCAATTCTGAATTTATCAGGACTTTGAGAAAGTGTTATATTGCCTGTCCTATGAAAGGTGCAAGTGTGGACTCTCATAAAATGATGAAAGAAATATTTGGAAGGTGTTTTCCAAGGAGTTTACCATCCCCTGAGCTTTCTGCACTGGCAAATGATTCTATATTATCAGTTGTTTCTGATAGAGAAACAGAAAGATGAAACCAAGTGCTAAGCTTTGATGCTTTAAACCTTCAGCATCCTAAGCAATTTCACTGAGATTTATTAGAGATTTTGCAGATATAAATGATATTTGATGCGAGGAAGCATTTTCAGGACTGGGCCATATACTGCTCGTGTGTCAATAAGGAGGAACTCAGTTCTGAATGTTATATTTTAAAATGAGTGGAAACTGTTAATAATCTTTAAATCAACACACATTTGGGATTCTGGAAGTCATCTTCAGATAATCTTGTCAATTGTTTAAATACCTGCCTCTTTGAGAAGGTCTGATTTGCTTGGTGTTTAACAAGGATTAGGAAGGATATCTTTTTGGGTAAGTGGCCTGCCCGTATTACTTCTTAGCTGTAAATTTCCTGCATATAACCTATGTAAATGGTATGTAATTCTTTGATGAAATAGGTCATAAGCTATCCCAGCTCCAACTACTGCAAAAGGAGAAGCTAAAATGAAAGCACTAGTGATTAAACCAACAGTCTAATGTTCTATATAGAGGATTAATTCGGTCTATTAAAACACAGTATTCTAATAGTCAAGGGTGAGATCAATGGTCTATACAGTATAGAAGATGCTGGTTAAAAAGGGAACCTTCTGAGTCTTGTCACTCTGGATTGTGACTGGCATCCCAACTGGAACTCCTGATCTCTAATGAAAGGATGGTAAAATATGCAGAGTCTGGAAAAGTCTGAGATAAGGAGGCTTTGTTCTCTTTGTCAAAGTGATTTAGTAATCATAAATTGGCTTAGTGAGCAGAGATAATCATTCTGATAAACTGTACAGAGACCAATACAAAAGCATATAACAAAACCCACAAACCAGTGGTTGTGTAGGTACTAGTGAGAAAAAAATATCTGGTTGCTGGAGTCAACTAGACCTTGTGCCAGCTATTAACATTTTCCACCGGGCTGAAATGTTGTTCTTGCATTTAATAAACTATATAAAATTTAATTAGAAAATTCAAAGAGGGGAAGTAATAATCTGAAAATGAAAAGAATGACTGCAATGCATTGTATCGATTTCTAGCAGCAAGAAACATGTTAGGTAGTATTTAAACTATCTGCTGAAACCATTTAAATTATTCTTATCATTGCATTATCTCCCAGGTAGTATTTCCTCTAATAAATAAGAGATTTCTGTTTTTAAAGAAAGAAGGCCAGATTAATTGTTAACTTGTTCAAAGGATCTTTTGTGGTGCTTCCCTGTGGCTTTAAGTTTCCCTTTCATCACCTGCAGCTGCACTTTTCTTGTTAAATCATTTAGTTTTAGGATGATTTTGTTTTTTATAAAATCATAGAAAAATGGGGCTTGAAGGTACCCCAGGGGGTCATTTAGTTTAATGTAGTGCTCTAGGCAAAATCATCCCTAACTCATCTCATCCAAGTGTTTGTCTAATCTGCTCTTAAATTTTACCCCAGATGTAGACTCCACAACTTTCTTAGGTGATCTGGTCCAGTGTTTAACCAATCTCATAGTTGGAGGGTATTTCCTAATATTAAATCTAAATTTCCCCTGTGGCAGTTAAAACCATTACTTCTTTTTCTATCCACAGTGGCCACAGAAAATTGTCAGCCTCTTTCTAAAACATGTTTCTATATTTGAACACTGTTATTAAATTCCCCCATGATCTTCTCTTCTCCAGACTGATTAGTTCCAGCCTTTCCTTATTTGTCATTTTTTTAATTCTTTAATAATTGTTATTGCTCTCCTCTGAACTCTTGAATTTGTTCGCATCTTTGTTTAAGGGAAGACTCCAGTGATGGACACTCCAGATGAGGCCTAACCAGTACTGAATGAAAGAATCAGTTCCCATGAATTGGCAGCAACTCCTGTTAATACATCTCAATATGTTCTTGACTTTTTTTTCTTTCTTTTTTTCTTTCTTTTTTTTTTTTTTTGCAACAATAGCATACCATTCATTATACCTCTCAGATCCTTGTCTGTAGTACTGTAGCCTATGCAGTAATTTCTCAGTTTGTATTTGATTGTTCCATTCCCCATACAGGACTTTGCATTTGCCCTCACTGATTTTTTTTCCAATTAATTTCAGAACATTTTTCTAATGTATCAAGGTCCTTTTGGATTTGACCCCTGTCTTCCCAAGTATCTTTTTCTCCCTGCCTCCCCAGCCTCCATCTGTAAATTCATTTAGGTTTCACTCCATTCTACCTTCCAAGTGGCTAATGAAGGTATTAAACGGTACCAGACTCAAAACAGACCCCTGTCCAGTTAGCTTTTCAACCACTGATGACCACCTTTTGTGTGCAATGATATGACCAGTTATGCACCCACTTTACAGTAACTTCATCTGGATTGTATTTCTTTAATTATGAGATCGTCGTAAGATACAATATCAAAAGCCTTGCTAAAGTCAAGTGTATCATATCTACTGCTTTCCTCACCCTCCACAAAACCTGTCACTTTATCATGGAAGGAAATCACACATTAATGCAAGTTGTGGTTTCAATGATCATGGATACATTTAGGAAGCTACATGTTTCCTATAATAAACAGAGTTGAGGCACATTAGCTCAGTACTGTGTATTGGCAAGATCATACTAAAGGCCACACTTTTACTTCCCTAAAGAGTAATGTTATAGGACTGAGGAAGGAAAACAGAAGCAGCTGTCCCTGATCTTTTTGCTACAGTGTTGCTAGAACACTCCTATTATCTCTGATCTGTAGGTTAACCTGCCATGGGGAAGAAACATGTTGTGCTGTTCTAAACATAATATCCAGGGGGGTGGAGTGGCAAAGACTCACCCCTCTTTCAACCACACTGTGGGAGCAGCACGTACAGATCTTTTTTGAATGTCCCTGAAGCAAGTAAGAATTACTCACGTCTCTTCCAGTTCATACACAGTGGTGCCTTTACCCTCACCCGTCTCCCCTGCCCATTGCTATGTTGTATCCAACTGCCCCAAGGGTTGGCAGAGGGAGCAGAGCACCAGAGATTTTCCTGACTGCTTCAGCCATGGTCTGCCTAGAGCTGGACCCAGACATGGAAAGCAGCAGCAGCAGGTGTGTCCCTTCTCCCTGCGCAGTCTCATTGGTGTTCCCTGCCAGCCAGGGAGGAGGCAAAGGGTCAGGGAACCCACCTGCTTCTTCTGCTGCCACTGCTGGTGCTGTCCTTAGCCAGGTCTGACTCCACATGCAGCCTGATTGTAGCAGAGCAGGAGCAGCTCTAGAGCCCCCCACCTTGCCCCTGGCTCAGCTGGGGACAGCAACAGCAGTGGCAGGCATGGGAGAGGAAGAATGGGAGGGGAGGAAAAGGAATGTGTAGCTGTGCATGGAGGAAAAGGGAGGGTGAAGGAAGATTTCTACCTTCTTGCGGAACTAAAAAGTCCCCTGTTGCTGCTCCTGTGGTATGGTCTGCCCACCCCAGTGTGGTAGGGAGGAGAAAAGTCTGGCAGACAGGATGCAGCTATCCCTGCAGCACAGGTCCTGTGCTTCTGTCCTGACACCTTTTCCAAAATCCTGAAGCCACCTATGATGAAAACAAGCAGGGTTTGCACACCTCCAAAGTTTTCAGAGGCAGTTGCAAGAACCAGCATACGTCTTAACCCTGCCCCAAATCTGTGAGCAATAAGAAGGATATCCATGTTTTATTCTTTCTTGACTCTTTTTTCCTTGATATTTTTAATAGAAAAACTGTTGTCTTTGATCAATAAAGCTCTAAATCTTTCTCACCCTTCCCACTTGGAACTGCCTTTTTCACTGTGCCACACTTAGCCACTTCACTACACTCAGAGCCTATAGACACCCCTAAACTATGACCACTTTCATATTCTCAGGCACCCAAACACACCACCAGTCACCCTTTTCCTTACAGTTGCTGAGACTTACAAGAGATTGCAAGAGGTTGATGCTGGATTGTTCTTGTCCATCTGCTCAATAAGGGTCTCATCTGAGCTGTCCCCACATCATGTGTCATGGGCCTGGGTTTGGTTCAGGATTTAAGATAGGCTTGGGGTCATGACCTGGTTGGGAAAGAGGTCCATCCTCATGCTCCTCCATGCCTGTTTTGATATCAGGTGGTGGCTGGGAGGTAGAGTTGTCACTGTCTTGTTTTTGTCATTGCACCATACCAGACCCATGAGTGTGTAGTGCAGTGATACAGGAAGGCACCCTTAAAATGTTGAATAATTTTCTCCCTTTTGATTAACTCTTGTTTTTTTTTATTTCTATGTTGTTCTCAATTTACATGTATAATACCACAAAAATATAATAGGACAGATGATACAGTGCGGAGATATAATATTAATTTCTGCATTCTGTTATAAATCAAAGAATAATCCTAATCAAGCTAACTAGGTCATACTGAATATATGGAAAGTATCATTTCCTTGGACCTCCAAACTTTGCTACAGGATTTCAGTGTGGTTTGAACTAAGTCCAAGTAGAATCTTAGGAGGAAGAGCCACTAACTTTGATGGACTTAAGGGTTTTGATTTGTTTTTGTTTTTTACCACTTCACTTCTAGTATAACACCTTCTTGCATGTTTTAATCATGCCATTATGGTAATGTGATTGGATTATTATCGCAATGGAGCCAATACAATACAACATGAGAGGTTAATTATACACTTTTGGTTTGACCTGTATGTGACAATTATATTGTTAGAGAGAAGTAATTAGCGATTTTAGTCTGAAATCAGGCAAAAGGCAAAGTATGATGGCATCTTAAAGATTAACAGTCCAGGCGACAGGTATCTGATGAAGTAGGAGGTCACCTACAAAGTTTCTGCTACTCTGAACCAGTTAGTCACCGATGTGCCACCTGGCCCTGCCTTCTGCCCAGTTTTCTTGCTGATGAGGTTGACGAGAAGAGACACTGCCTAATCAATTCTGAGCAGGTAATCCCTAAGGTTTTATAATTAATTACTAGACCCAATTACCTACTTTTGCTGCTTACACTTTGTATCCTATCCTTCCATTTTTTAAAAGACCAGTGGAGGTGAGAGCATTAGGGAATTAGGAGTTGTTTCTGTGGTCCCAACTTTGAGAGAGAGGCTACCTGCCGTTTTTTAAATCTTATTCTTTATGTGTCCCATTCAATTAAGCTTTGGAGTTTTTTCCACTCGAAAAACATTTGTCATGGTACAATGATACATGGTACAATGATCTGATCTGATTTTTTTTTTAATATAAGTTTAACTGGACTCTGTCATATCCAGAACTTCATGTGAGGTAGCTTTCACTAAGTAAAGAGCTCTCACGATGAACTGAGTCATTATTTTACTTACAAGAGCTATCTTTATCTCTTCTAAAACAGGAGGAGAACTAGAAGAAAGCAATGATGCAGTGTCTGTTTTTTGTAAAACTGTTTCTTCTGTACTGGATTTGGAAATATATTCCAGAAAGGGGTGTCATGACTCAGAGGAACGGGTTTTAGATACACTTTTCCAAGATGTGCTAACCAATAAGCATTTGGATAACTGTTTTCTTCTTTGACAAGTTTTACTTTTGTAATAAGCCTGTTTCATTTTCCAAAAGAAGGGTTTTTAGGTTTATGCGATAGTTCTTCATGTGTAAGACAGTGCCATACATACCTCTGTTAACAAACTTCTGCAATAAAAATCATGCTATACCAAATATAGCTTCTTGTAAGGTGCAAATTATCTGTGTGATTACAAAGTTAATAGAACTGAGAACATACCCCATATCTAAGGGGTTTTAGTCTCTTGTAGGGCTGGGTAATAAAGTGAGTCAGGTAAACATTTTATTGCTAGATTACAAATAAAAATGGTAAAGATCCACATAACAGTTTTCAAGGGAGCTGGCAAAATGTTTCCATTGAAACAAACTTCGAAAAAAAAGAAAAAGGAATTTCCTACAAACCAGAAAAACTCATTTGGCGAACACTGTTCCTCATATAGTACTATTTTCTCTGTAAATGTACAGTGTTTTTGTCTACATGATTGCTAGAAGTATCTAAAGCTCAGTTCTTCTCCACTTGCGGTCATAAGAAACTCCATGGCACTTTTCCAAAAAACATGGGTGATTCATGGCTAAATTCCAAGTCTAGTGGTTATCATCTGCCTACTTAAATTCCTGTTACATTTTCAGCTCAAACAAGGTAGTTCTCACTTCTTGTTCTTAAATTAACATACATTATCACAGGAACTTTTTAACAGCTCATATGTTGACCCCAAGAAGTAGCTATATTTCATGGCCAAATAAAGTTCACTAGGGAGGTAATTCATTTTTTGTAAAGAGCTTTTAGATCTTGAGAATAAGAGATCTAGAGAATCTATTTTTGTTCAGGTCATGCTTAATGGATTAGGACCTTCCAGGACTTAGATACTGGTCTGCCTCATATCTGGATTATAATGTAATTTAGATGGGAGTTCAGTGCCCATCTTCCTAGATTGGAAGCTTCAGAACATGCTTGCAAGCCTAGGTTTGGACACCAATGGACCAGTGCAGACCAAAACACAGATACCAAAAGAATCAAGAACCAATTGAGTGTTTGAGTGGGGATATGTTGGACTCTTGTTTGCAATTTAGGCTCTTAAATTTGCCTAGGCATCTAATTTACCAAGATATATTTTGGGGCTCATGGCAGAGGTGATATCTTTTATTAGACCAACAAGATTTTTGCAAAAAAAAAAAGCATTTAATTCCAAGCCTTTGGGCACAACCCCGCTTCATCAGTAATCAGAGAAAAGATTGTGAAAGTTATCCTGGAACTTGTAAAAATCTTGTTGGTCTAATAAAAGATATCACCTCTACCATGAGACAGGGCTGTGATAGGAAGACTCTTTGGTCTGTTTGGGATCCAAGCCCTGAAATCCTCTGCTGAAAAGATCTGCTCCCAATCTTCCAAGGAACTAAGTAGGGCTAGATTTTTTTTCTTTCAAAACATAGCAGCAGTAGCATCAAGCAATGACCACCTTGTGTGAATAGCCTAGAGGTCCTGCCTTGGTTCAAGGTAATTTGCATCATAACAGAGCCTCACAAGAGAGCTGAAAGACTCCTTACCAGCCAAGAACTGCCTGCCCAGAGAAGCTTTCCATCTATTGACTCCTCTGTGAAATCCTGTGAAATATGAACTTTCATTTCTATCCAGGAGAACTTTTATGATCTTTTCTCATTGCCTGATGAAGGGTGTTTGTGCTTGAAAGCTTACAATTAAAGAATTTTTTTGCAAAAATCTTGTTGGTCTAATAAAAGGTATCACCTGTACCATGAGCCCTGATTGCCTTTTCCTCTAGACCAATATGGTTACAACCTGGATACCTAATACACACACAGACACTGTTGAGTTCAGTACAAAGCTCAGCAGCCACTTTCTCTTAAGAGCACAGCTAGAGGACCTTGCCTTTGGTATAAAAGTTTAGTGGTTAGAACACTCAACCCAGAAGTGAGAGACATGAATTCTAGGCCTTCCTAAGCCTGAAGAGATTCAAGTCCAAATTTCTACTTTCCAGGAGTAGTCCAAATCCCAAACCACCAAGTCACAGAATAATGTAGATGAGAGCACTCTTTTGAAATTGGGCTATAGGACAGGTAAGAATATAAGAATCATCAGACCAAGAAAGGAATGAGTGTGTGAGATCCTGGCGCTATAGGTGCTTGGTTAGAGAACTCCCCCAGAAGAGGGGTGACTTCAGTTCAAGTCTATTTCCACAAACTTTTAATTCATTTTATATAGATAGATTTTGGATTGGATTCTTGGTTACAAAATGGCCCAGCTTCAAGAGGAGGAATAGAAGATGCTTAGACTCAGGCTATAGTACATGACACTCCCATGGGATATATCAGTTTGAATACCCTCACTGTGCAGGGTTTACAGTCCTGGCCTCTTACTTCCTGAGTGGCTCCTTTTACAACTAAGTTATTATACAACAAGTAGGAAGCAGCAGCACCACCTTCTCCCATAAGTTCTTTATTGGGAGTAGGCTCCTGACTGACTGACATATTATTTTTCTCAAGTGTCTAATGGTAATGGAAGTTTTAAATCACCTCAGGCTGAGGATGACCTAGAACCAAGGACTTCCACTTCATAGGTGAATGCTCAAGGCAGAAAGTGGTGACAGCACTTTACTTAAGTGCATGCCCTCAGAAGACTGGTTGGTAGCCTGGGTCTCAGGTAAATGGATACCTGAGAGGGAGTTCACACACACTCTTGAACTTGACATTTTTTGTTGGTAAACTCTGCTTGGTGTCTGGGCACCCTGAGAGACCTTTCATTCCCCAATCCCTGCATAGAAAACTTAGGCAGGCACCTAATCATTCTTCTTTGAATTACTCTTCTGGGGCTGCAGATTTAGGGCCAAGTCCATTTCCACCTATTAGGTACCTAAGTGAATTTAAGTACCAAGGATGGTTATTCCAGCATGTGTGTGTCCCTGAAAATCAAAGAAACCATCTATTCTTCTAGCATGCTGTCATTTTAACTTTAACACTAAATCACACAAAATAGTCAGAAGGAGGATCTTCCCACATTCATTTTAACAATTTTTTTTATGACTTGAGCAGGGTAGAATAGGATCACACTTAAATGCCTAAAACCTATCTATTAGGTGTTCCAGTAAGTGCTGGCTCTTAATACTTACTTTACAGATTGCTATAGTACCTCTATACGTTTCACCCTGGGTGCATCTATACATTCACTTAACTGTGCAGTAGACTAATTTGCCGCAGTGTAAAGCATCACAGTCTGCATATGCAATGCTATTAGACCGCAGCAAATTAATTTTCACTGCCATAAGATAGTCCTTTTTGGGACAGTACTGTCTTACGGCAGGAAAAATAACTGCACCTGAGCACATTGGTAAATGCTGACCTGGGTGTATATTGCATCCCAACAGCCTAGCCAGCAGGGGGCCAGACCCCTGCCTGCTGCCTAGCCACAGGGCTCTGCACACTGGGACTTTTTTGTGCCCCAGCCAGCCTCCTGGAGCCCAGAGCTGACCCTCCAGCCCCCAACAATCCCTCTGCAGTTTGAGCTGCTCTGCCCCAGCTCAGACTGCTGCAGTTCTGGGCACAGCATCTCCATATGCACTGAGCCATTAACTTGCCATGAAAAACTCCAGCACAAACTGAGCTGGAGTATATCACATTGCCTAATGGCACATGCAGATGCACCCTCTGAGAATGTCATTTAGAAGATAACAGAGAATCCCTGATTCAAAGAAAGTCTAAATATCCTAGGTGGTAGAAGTGTGCAAAATGGGCCATATTCAATTCAGATTTGGCCCGAACTGGGGACAGTGATTCCCTGATTTGGATCACTGTCCCCAGTTCGATTCTGCCGAATCTGAATCTGATGATTCGCTGCTGGTTCAGCCCTACACACAGCCTTAAATGTTTTTTCTACATACCTTGAGGGACCAGGGGCAGCTCATGAATGCTGCAATGCTGGGGCGGATGGAGCGTCCCACAGAAGTGTGTGGAGAGGGAGGGGGGCGCATGCTTCCTGGCAGACCTGGAAGTGGACTGAATTGGGGACTGAAGCTTCACACAGCCCTACTAGCTAGATAAAAGCAGGTATAGACATTGCACTTTTACTGGAGTAAGTGCTCAGAGACCAATCTAAACCTGTAACAGTACAGAACTTGCGTACACATAGACTGGTTTAAAAATGGTGGAACCTGGTCTAAGATACACCTGGATCAATGTGCATTCAAACTTAATTGATCTAGGTCAGACTGGGGAATTGAACTTCTGAATCTGAGCCCCTATCAGTTTATGTCAGGCTGCTGTCTTCCATCATCCCAGGTATCTTTGTGACCCCCCCTTCCACCAGCCCTCTGTTGCAGAGAGGTGTGCTATCACTTGCTCCACTCTTTCCTGCTCTGGCTGAATGCCCAGCCAACCCTGCCCCCAAGCTCTCATAAAGCCGGCCAGGATGATCTTCACCCTAAAGTCCTAAAGGAACTCGCTGGGGTCATTGCAAGTCCCCTGGCACGGCTTTATGAACACTTGTGGTGCTCTGGAGAGGTGCCAGAGGACTGGAAGAGGGCCAATGTGGTTCCCATCTTCAAAAAGGGAAGGAAAGAGGACCTGGGGAACTACAGGCCAGTCAGCCTTACCTTGATCCTGGGCAAGCTGTTCGAGAAAATTATTCTGGCACACATCCAGGAAGGGCCAGCAGGGAACTGCATGCTCAGGGGCAGCCAGCACGGGTTCATCAGCAGCAGGTCCTGTCAGACCA
>NW_017729025.1:43984756-43999028 GCF_001723915.1 Gavialis gangeticus | reverse complement strand
GAGGGTCCAGAGGAGGGCCACTCGTATGATCAAGGGACAGCAGGGTAGGTCCTATGAGGAAAGGTTGCGGGACCTGAACCTGTTCAGCCTTCAAAAGA
This sequence comes from Gavialis gangeticus, assembly GCF_001723915.1. Lineage (NCBI taxonomy): Eukaryota > Metazoa > Chordata > Crocodylia > Gavialidae > Gavialis > Gavialis gangeticus. The sequence goes on along the minus strand of NW_017729025.1, from coordinate 43,998,930 downwards.
GAAGGCTGAGGGGGGATCTTGTGGCCTGTTATAAACTGGTTGGGGGGGATCAGCAGGCACTGGGGGAGTCCCTGTTCCCCCGAGCGCCGCAAGGAGTGACCAGGAACAATGGTCACAAGCTGGTGGAGGGAAGGTTTAAGTTGGGCATCAGGAGGTGCTACTTCATGGTCAGGGTGGCTAGGGTCTGGAACCAGCTTCCAAGTGAGGTGGTGCAGGCTCCCACCCTAGGGGTTTTTAAGAGGAGGTTGGATGACCACCTTATTGGGGTCATTTGACCCCAGTGCTCTTCCTGCCATGGCAGGGGGTCAGACTAGATGATCTGCTCAGGTCTCTTCCGACCCTAGAAACTATGAAACTATGAAACTATGAAAGCCAAGTCAGCACATTGACTGATGATGATAGGAGAAGGGGAGAAGTGGTGCTCTGCTGTGCCCTGCTGCCCAGGGCACCTAACTAATGATACATTTCTCTGAGATGCCTTCATTCTTGTGGGGTTGAGTTTCCTATTACAGGTAGATGATACTTTTGGTGCCCATCCCAGCAATGGGCCTGTGGTTGGGAATGAGAATTGTTCTTGTTCTAGTAACACAAAGGGCTAGTGATCCTTCCTAGTTTCACCTTCCCTCTGTTCCTTTGACACAGAAGCATCTCTTAACTAAAGGTCTGGCCATAAACTATTGACTAATATATGTACCAATCCATAAAGATACACAGCATAGCTTAATTCATATAGTGATAAAAATGACATAAATGAATATAGCTTAATATTGGCTTTTAAACAAGACCAAACATAAAGTTACAACAATCAACCTTGGAACAGATGTCTTTAGGAGATACTCTAAACCCCAAAATCATTCCTGTTTTTTGGGTGGGTTCCTAAAACCTAAAAACTAGGCACCTAAATATCCCTGAGATTCAGGGTCTAACTAACTTATCCAAGGTCCGGGAAGAAAACTGATGATCATAGATCTTTTGAGTCCCAGTCTACTACCTTAGCCACAAGACCATACTTCTCTACATATGAGGGCTTAGATCAGGAAAATAATATTGTTTAATTAAATGGATGACTGTCGCAGTGCACTCAGGTGCCCTGCGCCTGAGAGCGGGGACTGCTCTGGGGAGATCCCTAGTGGTAGAAAGGGGGAGGCTCAGCTGCCAGCCACCAGGGCTGCACAGGTGCTGGTTGCTGGGACAACTGGTAAAACCAGCTGACCAGGAAGGGGCAGGGCTTATCCCTTCTTAAGCCCAGGTAGGAGGCCAGGAAGGCAGTCCCTCTCCAGCAGCCGTGGGAGTAGGGACTCAGCCCAGTCAGACAGAGGGGAGGACTCTAGCCATGAGAGCATCCCCTGGTCACTACTGAGGTTGGTGGAGCCCTTCTTCCCCCACTCCCTCGCTCTCTAGTAGGGAGTAGATTTTTGTTCGACCGGGCGGTCTAGTTATTATGTTGTAGCCCAGGGGCTTTATGTTTTATGTTTACTGTTTTGACCGGAGGACCGGATGAGGCTAATAGGGGTTGGAGAAGGCCTCAATGGGGCTCCACAGGGGTGGGGACCCTGGTGCCAGTGAGGGCACCGCATTTAGGGGTGTACTACCCCAGCCCTGAGAAGGGGCACAGAGGATGGGCCAGGTAAGGACGAGGCTGCCTGAGCCCCCACAGGAATCGTTGACCCAAGCAGGGGATTTAGGGGCCAGGCACGGCTATGGCCACCTGAGCCCCAAGCACAGAGAAAGGCCTTAGTGCAGGTAGAGCCCCAGGGAGGGGCATGCAGGCAAGAAGCCCAGTGAGGGCACAACGTTCAGGGGGCACCGACCCCAGCCCTGTGAAAGGGGCACAGAGGATGGGCCAGGTACGGCTAAGGCTACCTGAGCCCCAATTGCAATGAGCACCAGTTTGGGCACCGGCAAGAAGCCCAGAGGGTGCTCGTGTTACGCCGCAGGGTGGGCACACATGAATATGCTATAGAGACGAGCCCCGGGGGAGAGCAATCCTATAGAGGCGGGTGCACAGAGAGAGGCCCCAAAGGGGCGAGCACACAGAGAAAAGCCCCGAGAGGGCTAGCAAGCAGAGGGGCGCCAGTGAGGGGCGCCGGTTGCGTGACAAGCCTGGGGCGCCAATCAGGGCACAGAAAGGAAACTGACCAGACCACTTCAACTCCATCTGTGAGGCTTGGGCTGCGGTGTAGGGGAGGAAAAGGAGCCGCAAGTAGCTCCCCCTGTCATTGGGGCATGGGAAAAATAGGCAGCCTCCCACTGATTACAACCATCTTCTAATCAAATAAGATCAAGGCGTGGCAAACAAGTAAGCAGGTGGTTGGCCCATTACAGGAGGGCGGAGCCACTCCCAGAAAGGCTCCAATATTGATACTCCTGTCACAATGACATACTATACGTATACTCAGCAACTGAGAAATTAAAGTAATAATAATAATAATAAATACCCTTGAAACTGCTATTGTTTTTTTTCCTTTAGTCTTTTCATTTCTCTGTAGCACAGTAAGTACATATGAAAAAAACACAAAACACTTTAATGCCTGGTAGTCCTTGCAGAAAAATAGTAACAAACTATTCCCTAACGCATTTATAGTACTTTACAGAGTACAGGCACTTTCCAAAAACCTTTACTGTTTTTTTTTTTTTGTAATACATGGTATATTCTTCAAAGTGCATACACATAAACATACATGCATATCTTGACTTGATATTTGTAAGTTGCATCCTTCTTTTTTCCAACACAATTCCATGGAGAGTTCCCTTAGCTCTGTCCATTTTTTTTAGTGATGTGCCTGTAGGTGTAGGATTCTGGTATTATGTGATACTTGTTATACATAATCGCTAACAGTATTATGCCTGCCCAAAGGGAGCTCATCAGCTACAATCTACCTGCTCATTCACAACTCCCTCATTGATTATTTATGAAACAGATGTCTTAGGAAGCAGGTATTGGTTGTATTAGTGATGATAAGATGCATGCATCAAAAGCTTAAGTGCCATCATTTCTGCATTTTTCCAGTTGTAACCTTAAGAGCAGCAGGACCCTGTGACAATGCCTTTCATTCTTTGTACAGACTCAAGGGTCATATTCCCCATGTTGTCTCTGTAACTCATCTCCACAAAATGTGTGTGTGTTCATGCATGTAGAATCCTCTTTCATTCTGCAGTATAAACAGATGTTCCCTTTGCCTGGAAAAATGTCCATAAATCTCAGAGCATCTTATAGATTCAGTGCTGAGTGGAGAAAAGGAGGAGAGAAGAAAAGAGGCCAAATTATCAACTTCCTGCTACAAATAGTTGACCAAAGATTTTATTCTATTGAACAAGCCCTCAGGAAGATTCTTGCCTATGATGTCTTCCCCATGCCCACTGCTCAGGAATTAAGTCATCTCAACAGGCCATTTCCCTTAAACTACATAAGTACTGTAAGTACTTTTTTCATGATACGTATGTTTTGTTCTCAACTGCATGCATAGTTTCTTTCAAAAAAAATTCCTCACTTCATCAATTCAGCATTTGATAGTATTTCTTCCCCCTCTCCTCCTCTCTAACCCCATAAACACTCCTTTTTCATTACTGTCATAGTTTTTGTGGACAGGTATGTACTGCTTCCTTCCCAACCCTGTAACCTCTACTGGGCAAGTCTACACATGCAAATCTACTACTGGGCACATCTACACATGTAGATTACTTCAAAGCAAACTGAGCCAGGCAGGCATCTACATATGCAGAGTCTCAGGAGCAGATTTACTGCTCATGGCAGCAATCTGCTTCTGCCTGCACTGGCCCTGCAACTGCCACGTACAGCAGCCAGGGGAAGCTCTAGGCTTCTCCTGGGTGCTAGCCCAGGGGCTGGCAGGGAGCATGGGGCCAGGAGACAGCTGTCTCTTGGTGGGGCCTGGGACATTGCTCCCTGCACACAGGGGGCTGCCTGCTGCCAGTGCAGGGATTCCCCACCCAGCTGCTAGCTGTCCCACCAACAGACGGGGCAGGGGGCTGGGACCTGCTGCACTCCTGCAGCTCTTTCCAAGCCCCGAGTCTCAATCACCCAATCAGGGCGCAGAGCTGGAACCTGCCCCTGACTGGGACAGTTTCCAGTCCCTACTCCACAATCGGGAAGTGGGGCCTGGGAGATCCTTATCTCCTAGCACCAACTCTGTGATCATGGGTCCAGCTCTTGGGGGTCTTTCTCTCCCAACCCAAGTCCTGCACTTGGGTGGCCCAGGCTTGGATATCCTTATCTACCAGCCCACGTACCACAACTATGGAGCTGGCACTGGGAGATAAGGATCTCCCAGCCCAGGTCCTGAAAATGTGGGGCTCAGGCTGGGAGATAAGGATCTCTCAGTCCAGGTCCCATGATTGCAGAGTGGGGGCTGGGAGGTCCCTACTGCAAGCTCCTGCCCCTGGCTGCCCAGCTGACTGGGAGCACATTTGCTCCTGGTCAGGGATCTACATGTGTGCTATTGTGCAGTTATTAATCATGAATAAATTTACTACTTGCATTTGCAGGTAGCAAATTTACTTATGATTTGAGTGAATTACTGTATAGTAAGCATCTGCACGTGCAGACGCAGAAGTTTACTGTGCAGTAATTAGCTCTACTGCACAGTAAAGCATCTTATGTAGATGCACCCACTGAGAAGCAAACCATTACACAGTATAGACAGCTTCAAGGGGTACCAAAATGTCCCTAAGAGCAGAGCTGGGGAACATTCTTAGGACCACTCTAAGCTGCCTACACTGTCTAAATGCTGGTCTTTGGCGTGAGCAGAGTAGGGCATGTACAGCACTTGTACGCATGACAATGTCATGATGAAAATTTCTCTTTGTGTGGCTTAATGGTATCACATATTATATGTACATGACTTTTAGGGGTTTTAAATGAGTTTGCATTGTAGCAAACTAAACTACATCCCGATATAGCTTAGTTTGCAATGTTGCAACTTGGAACATTGCAGCCATTAGTCAGTTCACCACTTCCACCCCCACCCCCTCCCCCCCAGCTGAGGGAGAGGAGGGCAGGCTCTATAGAAAAAAAGGATTGGACCCCTTGCTGCTTCTGCCTTCAGCAGGCTTCTGTGGCTACCCAAGAATGCTGGCTTGCCCCTGGGGCAGTGCAGGGACATTGCAGGAATGCGTCTGGATGTGCAGGTGGCTGAAGAAGGTGTTGGAGGACAATGTACAGGGTGCAAGGCTACCCAGACAGGCTCCAAACTTCCCAGAGCCTGCCTAGGCTTCCAGTGCCCTGTGCACCAACCCTGCCACCTTCTCCAGCTGCCAGCACACCCATCCACCTTCTTGCCACTTCCGCACACTGCCTCAGTGGCATGCCATATCCAGGCTGATCCTTTTTTGATCGTTTTTTTCCTGCAGAACCTGCCTGCCTCTCCCACAGCTGGAGAGTGAGCTGACAGATTAATGGCACAGATTAATAGCCCCCTGGCCCTGGAAGAAGCAAGCAGGCTCCTCTGAGGGGGGGAAAAAAAAAAGGATTTGGCCCCTCACCACTTCTGCCGGCAGCTGCCAGGACAATAACATATATACAATGACGGAAAAATAAACCCACCATTTCCATTAAAAATTAACCATTTCAATATAGGAGGCATCAAATGCAACCCTAAGGACTAAAACCCTATCACGTGTAAAAATGCCTGTAGTGGGGCCTTTGTCAGTGATGGTCCTAGAAGCAGACTAACTGTAGTCTATGCCTCACAGTTCCTTTTAGTGCCCTCAATACATAAGGTTACTGAACTTTTTTCTGATTTACCAAAATCTCTAAGAAATGTTTCTTTTAGTAGCATGTTCAAGAAGACATTTTATTTTCTAAAAAACAAGAGATCTTTTTTCTTGGTGGTATTTTACTTGACACCCCCATGCTTTTTTCTGTTTCCATCAAACTCCTTTTACACTGGCTTGTCTAGAAATTGATTTTGTTAGAAGATAAAAGGATGAATATTAGCCAAGATATAGAAAACAGTTGGACTGTGTTTGATGGGGCAATTCTCTCTTGTGTCACTATTGATTACTGACATTTTCTATTATAGCTGTGCTCAGTAGCACTACTCTAGTTAAGTTTGTATCACTGTTACCACTATGGACCACATTTTTTCCAAGAGTTTATAACTTGTCCATTAAATTTCAGGGCAGGATGAAACACAATTAAGCTCTATCCCAGCTTGGGTTGAGATTTGAAAAAGGATACAAAATAATGTATTTGCCCATTCATGTTTTCAAGATACATAAAATCTAAATAATTATTCTGATTTACTTGACATTACATTCCAAAAGTAATAATGTGTTGTGTGTCAACAATGTGTTGTATGCATGCATACCATGGAGTATTTATGAGTACAGTTATGAGTTATGTGTCTTAGACACAATACAAAGTACTTTCCAGTACAAAAACTGAGGTAAAAGTGTGATGTTAAAGTGGTAGTAATGTCTTAGATTGCTGTAAAAAAGAAGTCATGCTGGTAAGTTAGGGTGAGGCAAAGGAGGGTGATTTGGGAGGGATGAAGGAAGCAATAGATTGAATGGAAAGAAACAAGAGCAAAGTTAGGCAAGGATGGAGTTTTAGTAAGTCTTGAAGATATGGATGTGACTGAACTTGAGGCACCAGACAAGCCAGTGAAGGAAAGAGATATGTAAAAAGGAAAGGGATGTGGGTCCCTATCCAGCTGAATTTCTTAGGCACCTATATTCAACAAGAAAGATCACTAAGTTTACATGCCAGGGAGAGGGGGAGGGGAGAGTCATGAAATTCAGTTTTTACCTTGTTTTGTTGAAACAGCAGTGAAAACTGTGGAAGAGGTATTAGAGAAGCAATTGAAGAATATATGAGGGGAAGGGAGTGGTAGATGCAGTAGTAACAATGATATGTCATATACAGTGCCTTTCTGCAGAGGCAGTGCACTGCTAACTTTCAACATAAGACTATGCCATAGCATATGCATTGCACTATTACAGCGGTGCCCAATATTTCTACCTTACAAGCCAGATGAGCGACATGTGGTCAGTTCATGAGCTGGATCCTGCCTGAGGTCAGTGCATGAGGTCAGTCCATAAATGCAATCCAGCGCACTAGCCTGACCCTGTGTGCCTGCATCTGTTGGCATGCCAGCCTGACCCCATGTGCCTGGATCAGGCCATACACTGGCCTGCCCTGGCGTGCCTGGATCCAGCTGTGCACTACCATGACCTGGTACAGAGCCACATGATTATCCAACCTGTGGGGCTCCCCACAGGTCTGCAAATTTGACTGCAGGGGTTCAGCAATTAATGCTGCTTCTGCTCGCCTGCAACAAAATTTCTGGGCCCCTGGGGAGCCCCGCCCCCCCAGATGACACAGCTCTTTGGGCGGGGGGTTGAACATCCCTGCACTGTTATATTACAGTCTGTTATTTAAAACACATGTTGTAAAATTTTTGCATTTACTTTATTCCTCTTTTTATCCATCCACATTATATTGAGTGTAATGCTAAGTCAACAACAAGCAACCGTCTGCCAGCAGGTACTGGCATCTATACAATAACAACTTTAACCAAACAGGCAGCAGTTTATACTTTATAGCAGCAGTTTTTACTGTTGAATCTCGTTACTGATTATCTGAACTTTGCTTTGTTTGGGTTTTTTAAAAAATTTTTGGAGGGCCTTAAATTAATAAAATTTGCATGGTTTTAATAAGTGCAGAATTGATAACTTAAGCCAATCACTGTTTCTACCAATGTAAGAAAAATGCAACAGTTTTTAATTTAGGTAACATGTAGGAAGGTTGTTAATAAATTATAGAAACAGCTTTTCATCCATTCTGCAAATAAATTCTGGAACAACATAGGGGTGTTGCTATGAGTTTTAATATGTGGTGTGAATCTGATTATGTTGAAAGTTTCCAGATTGGCAGTCTGAAAGCTGAAGTCCTTGATTTTTACCCACAAAGTAGAGCACAGGTCCTAGCAATATGTTCTTCCCCATACTATCCTGCAAATGCACCTCATTGGTGTTCTGAAGGGACATCATTAGGAATGGAGTTTATATTTCATAATTCTTTAAGCCCTTGAACTCTCTCTTCAGAAAGCACCAACAGAGGTTCTGATTAGTGTTAGTGCTAGTGGTTGTTTTTTGATGTGAACATATTTCCACTGGGAACTGGACTTAGGTCATCAAATGACCATCAGTTGGTAATAAGTTTTGCGTATTACCACAAAAGGGTTGGATTTGTATCAGGAATGGAGAATCCCTTGTGATCTAAGTTTGCCAGTGTCCCTTTAAAATATGTATTCTGAGTTTAGACCCATATCTGCATACGCATGAACCAGACCCTTAAATATTCAAATGTACTTTTTTTCCATTATCAGTAATAATTCTTTAAGTGCACTAAGAAGAAGGCAACCAATATAGTCTCATGACCTCCCCCCTCCCCTACAAAAACTCCATTTGGGATGCAATTATAAATTAGTTACTTTTGGGTTTTAAAAAAGTAGGTATTTATAATTGCATGCATTGGAGTTCTGTATCAACCCCATAGCCTCTTCATAATTTTTGTAGAAGCTAAAGATAATAGGAGATCTTCTGCATTACTTCTTTCTCACTCTTTCTTTCTCTCTCTCCTTCCAGAATTAGCTTCCTAATATATTTTGTGTGCCTGCACATACTGATTTCTGTTATCACAAATAGAAACTAGTTTTTCCTAACAATGAATATTTAAATGTAATGAATTTTTTATATGTCATAAGATTGGATCTCAGCTTGTCATAAACATGTGTACAATATGCTGAAATTTACTGACTAAACATAATCACTGCAGCATGACTTTAAGAAAAGAAATACAAATACAGTGCACTAAATGAATACTAAAGGCAAGCTGTAAAATATGCTTGTGGTTAATTGGAAAGTTTTGATTATGCCAACTGATCTGCTGGCGAAGATTTTAGTGGAGCATAAAGTCATACCATCTTGGGACCTAGTCGTTTGACATTTGTTCATGAATGACACTTGTTCACCTGTCATGCATGTGAGTAATTCCGCTACAGATATTAAAGTGATTGAGCTTATAGTCCATGATCTAAAAAGTTGAGACCCTCCCATTTGAGGAATGGGCCCAGGGAGAAGAAGAAATGCTCTCAGTGCTCTTAAATTTTTGCACATAACTACAAATAAAATGTCATGCTACCGAAACAGCTAACAATTCCTTCTCCACTAGAGGGCTTCTTTTTAGCTCACATAGATATTAAAGCATCAGAGGTATCCAAAGGAATGTGAAGAGCATACATTGTCTAAAAACAAATCAAACCTATATGAAAGTCAGAGCCCTTTCCTAGATGTGATAACAGGTTACATCACGGGCCTTGTTTCAGTTCCAACATCAGTCTTTATCAGCTCACAGTGAGAAAGAAGTCCACTATAATACCATGGTATGCCTTTTCTACCTTTTCTAGCCATTCTGACTTCCTAGTCAGGAATAAGACCCAACAATATGACATTGGTTTAAAAACATGAGGTTGGTAATATTGAGTTGTTTTTCTTTGCCTTCTGGGTTTTGAGCCTTTGATGCAGGTCATTCTCAAGCTTTTCTGTGCAAATATGAACTTGAGAACTTACATTTAAGAAAAAAGCAAGAAAAGTAAGTTGTCACATGATCACAGAAATCACAAAGCTGTAGCATTAAGGGGAAAAAATCAAGTAATATGAGACATGCTATCAGTTTATAAGACAAGAGACTGTTTTACAGCTACAGTAAAAGTTTGTAGTTATGTATTGTTGGGGTTATGTGCTTCATTTGCACTCGTCTCTCTGTGACCTTCTTGTGTGCTTCCCTCTGGATCTTTAATGGTCCAGCCAATTCCTTCTAGGCAGCCAAGAGGTTAGCAGTGATTTCCCATCTGCCAGTATTTACACCTGAATAATCATGTTTTATCTGTTACTAACCCTGGATTTGCTGTGTATCTGTTCTGCTAGAGAAAACCCCCCAGCATTTTCCCCTCAATCTACTGATAAAAAAAATTCCATGGTTTTTTGTATTTGCCTTCCTGGACATTTGAGAGAGAAAGTTTTAGTGTCATTTGCATTCAGAAGAAATCATTTTCAAAATGACTGTTTCTATAAGCATGTCTGTGCCACCTCTGACTGTAGTAGGGAGCACTGCCATGAAATACATTCCACCTACTTCCTCCCATTCTACATGTTCCAGGGACTGGAAAAGTGTTATAGCCACAGGGCATGCCCAGCACCATTTGAGGCTTTCAATCTGAATATGCTTATTGGAACACACCCAGCGCTGCTGTAGGAGTCACCACATTACCTTTTTTTTCTATGCAATTTGCATGGCACTGGAGTGAGTAGAAGGGACATGTTTTCGTGACAGTACTTACTAACATGATTGGAAGCAGTTTATATGTGCCCTGTGCATTTTCATCCCCAAAGTGCACGTGAGTTTGTTCCAGGGAAGGACCAGGTGCAATACAATATGATTTAGCAACAACTGAATAACACAGCTCAAGCAGTGAATCATGCTGAGAACTGGTCATGATCTTTAATTTTTATGCAATTAAAAAAATTAAATTACTATAACTACATAGGAGGAAATCACATTGCATTTGAGGATGTGCCCAGGGCAGAAAAATAAGCAAAAATTAAGGGAACAGTGGGAGTTACTATACGCCTGCAGAATCATCTGGACCAAGAGTTAAGTACTGGGAAGGAGAGGAATGTTTCTCCTGTAGCTATGTACATATGGGGATTGTGAAAAACTCCTCTGAACTGGACATACTTCTGTTTCCTTGGAGTTCACTTAATTGCTGTAAAGGACTTTGTTTCTTGTCAAATCAACTCAAGTGGTTTTATGGAAAGATGGGTGATTTTTCATGTACAAGTGCCACTTTACAACAGGAAAATAAACAGTGTACTTAACACATTGCTTAACATTCAGGTTTCTTTCATTTAACTACATTCAAATCTAACAGCATACTGTACATGGCCTCAGGGTGCATACAAATGTTTCATTTTTTACCCATAGAATTGTAGTTTCCCTAGAAACCATTCACACAGTTTCTGACAGACGAAAGGCAGCCCAAGGCTAGTGTTTAGCTGCCCATGGCTTCTAGGTCCCCAGTCCCCATCCTGCCCTACTCCCACACACCTGGGCACTATCCCGTATCCCAGAATGTCAGGAGATAATCTCCCAGGGGTTCTCTGTCCTGCCAGTTCACATGCCCTGTGTGCTGATACCTTGGCAAGAGTTGAAATACTTTGGCAATACCTTGGCTTGTCCCTACCTACTGCGCTTCCTCCACCCTTCCTCTGTTCATTGTGCTTTCTCTACCCAGGCCTCATGGGCTTCCTCCACCCGAGGCTTTGCTCTAGCCTCACAGATGTTTTAGAGGATGCAGGCAGTGACAATGAAGTGTGGCAAGTACTCCTCAGCCATTTTGAGGTATACACCCTGAGACCTCCAACAGGCATTGAGGTGATCAAAGGTATACACAACAGTCATTTGGCATCTGCTGAGGCAGTGCTTGAAGTACTCCTTCCTGCAGGCCAGGTGCCCCAGTAGGGCTTCATGGGGCAGAGGATAGAGTATAAGCTGGGTCTCTGATGATAAGGGGTGGGGTGAGGACTCTACTACCCTTGATGATGTGGTATATTCTCCACTCTCTACCATTTTGGGGAAGGTGGAGTTGCGGAAGGACCTTGTTTCATGGGCATTGAAGTCAGTGAAGATGTGGATGAATTGGCCATGGTGGCCCACAATGCCCTGAAGCGTGACAAAGAAGAAACCCTTGTGGTTGATTAACTCCAAGGTGCATCTGGAGAATCCTATGCAGTAGAATCTGGTGATAACCTCATGCAGGTTGCTAAGTGCATAACAGTTCGTGTCAGCACATCCTGCACAACCAGGCACGGCTCCTAGACTGCTGGTACAACTATGGTAGCATGCTAGCCTGTTCTGCACAGACAAGAGAGGGTATGTGTTGTGGGTTTCTTTTCTCACTTCCTTGTATTCAGAAAGAGCAAGGTCTGACAGAAAGGAGTGCCAAGAACAATAGAGCTACCTAATCCTCCAGATATATTTTTCTTTCTGTAGCGGTGGAGGGGAACAAGTTCAAGGCAAACCTCCAGTAATCAGATTCTAATGCCTAGAAATGTATTACATATTTATAAATTTTTCATATATGAAATCTAATTATTTGGGAGTTGCCTTATATACCAGGTCATCTTATATATGGTATATAAAACATACAGGTAGGGGGTCATTGTATCTTTATTTTAATTTTTAAGGTTTTGGTTTTTATGAGCTGATTTCACAAACATGAAAGCTGAAATCCTGGAATAATCACAGTTTTACAGGAGCTGCAAGTTTCAGAACTGCAAAAAAAGTATAAGAGTTAGCAACTGTGACAAAACATAAAACATGGCAGAATCATGGTACTTAATAAAGGTATATACTCTGGCTGCAGCTCCCTAGGTACCTTTCAAATGATCACCTATGGCTTCTGACAGAAATATTATCAAATACGGAAGGTATTTTTGTTTATTTGCTTAAAGCATGCATTGGGTATGTCATTCCTCCTGCCATGAATAATGGAACACACATGTCTTCTCTCTGTATTGATTCTATATAATACAGTGAAAGGTCTGTAGGTTTTTTTTCTTTTGAACTGAAGTGTGTTCACTACTTAAGTTTGTGGTTCTTTGGCTAACACTGGGTGCATCTACATGTACTTTACTGTGGAGTAGACTACTTAGTTCCACAATAAAGCATCACAGTTCACACATGCACTGGGAGACAAGTGTATGTGGACTGGGAGACCAGTGGATGTGGTATACCTTGATTTTAGCAAGGCTTTTGATCTGGTTTCCCACAACAGTCTCATATGCAGGGTAAAGAATTGCAGGCTAGAGGAATGGACTGTAAGATGGATAGAAAACTGGCTTGATCATCAGGCTTAGAAGGTAGTAATCAATGGCTCAATGTCTAGTTGGCAGCCAGAATGAAGTGGGGGGAACAGGGGTTTGTCCTGGGGCCAGTTTTTTTCAATATCTTCATCAATGACCTGGAATATGGAATAGAGTGCACCCTCACCAAGTTTGAAGCTAACACCAAGCTGGGGGAAGTAGTAAATATGCTGAAGGGTAGGGCTAGAATTCAGAGAGACTTGCACAGATTGGAGGAGTGGACTAAAAGAAATCTCGTGAGGTTCAATAACGACAAGTGTAAAGTCCTGCATTTAGGACAGAACAGTCCAACGTACCAGTACAGGCTGGGGACCGACTGGCTGGGCAGCAGTTCTGCAGGAAAGGACCTGAGGGTTATAGTGGACAATAAGATAAATATGAGCCAGGAGTGTGCCCTTGTTGTCAAGAAGGATAATGGCATAGTGGGATGCATTGGTAGGAGCACTGCCAGAAGATCAAAGGAAGTGATTCATCCCTTCTATTCAGCACTGGTGAAGCCACATCTGGAGTACTGTGTTCAGTTCTGCAGCCCCCACTACAGAAAGGATGTGGACAAATTGGAGAGAGTCCAGTGGAGGGCAACAAAAATGGTTAGGGGGCTGGGGCACATGACTTATGAGGAGAGGATGAGAGAACTGGGTTTATTTAGTCTGGAGAAGATAAGACTGAGAGGGGATTTAATAGTGGCTGTCAACTACCTGAAGGGGGGTTTGAAAGAGGATAGAGCAAGACTGTTCTCAGTGCTGACAGATAACAGAACAAGGAGCAACAGTCTCAAGTTGCAGCAAGGGAAGTGTAGGTGAGATATTAGGAAGAATTTTATCACTAGGAGGGTAATAAAACACCAGAACAGGTTACTAAGAGAGGTTATAGACTCTCCATCCTTGGAGGTTTTTAAGACCCATCTAGACAAAGCTTTGGTTGGGATGATCTAGTTTGGGACGGTCCTGCTTTGAGTAGGTGGTTGGAGTAGATGATTTCCTGAGGTCCCTTCCAACCCTAATTTTCTTTTTCTATAATTTTATGGTTCTATTAGGGTACAGTAAATTAATTAACTCCACTGTAAAATAGTGCTGTTGGGGCCAGTACTATCTTACAGTGGAGCCATTAAGTGTGATTAAACGCATGTGTAAACAGTGAACACCAGGCACAAATTGCAGCTGATCAGCCTCTCTGGTGCATGACACTGCCACCCAGAGCCTAGAGCTGACCCCCCCCCCCCCCCCCCC
>NW_017729025.1:43978113-43984727 GCF_001723915.1 Gavialis gangeticus | reverse complement strand
CCCCCGCCCCCCAGGCCATAAGCGCCCCCCCCCCCCCCCCCAGCCAACCCAGGGCTACTTTATCCCAGCTCAAATTAATGAGGTCCCAGGTGCATGAGTAGATGCTGCATCCAGGAACAGTTGACTGTGGCTCAAACTGCTCCAGAGTTTATTGTATCATATGTAGATACACCTAGTGACTGCCCCTGGACAGTCTGCTAGTAAGTTAATTGAAGATATTTAAAAAGAGGTGAATAACACTTTTAATCTATATAGTATTAATTGGAAGAAATACTTAAAACAATGGACATTTTCCTTTCCTTTTCCTAAGGGAAAAGATACCTTAACCCTGCAAACAACAATCACCATTTAATTATATATATATATAGCTACACATTACACTTAAGGCATGATTAACCAGTTAATCATGTATTAAGTGGTCAGCTGGTCACATGATCAATCAATTAATGGTGTGATAAAATAAGGAATAAGCTATGAAGTTATTTCACAAAATATGTGTAATAACTTTGCCGCTGCTTCCTATCACTTGAGTAATTAAAGTTGGGGCCAGAGGCCCCTGTGGCTGGAAGCTCTGTCAGCTGATTAGAGCTCCCAGCATGGGGTGGGGTGGGGCCTGCATGCATCCCGAGCCTGGAGGCTCCCAGCTGAAAGGGCTCCCAACCATGGGGGGTGGAGGGGCCACGAACCCATATGGATGGGAGACAGCAGCTGCTGCTGCCAGATATCCCTACAGCTGGGAGATTGGACCAGCTGCAGTCTGTCAGCCATTGGCTGTACGGGACCTGCCTACAGCTGGCAGTCCTGTCAGCTGAGGGGGCTCCCAGCCACAGGAGCTTGCTGCTTGCCAGTGCAGAGGGAGCCTGACCAGGCTCTCTCTCAACAGCAATAAGGTGTGAAGGGATCTGATTTGCAATTGCACAGTCACGCTTCCTGCCATACACATGTTGCATGGCAGGAGGCGCAATTGTGTGGACCTCCCATTAGATCTCATTGTGCCTTTACCTGCAGGTGTAGAGGAGCCCTGAGTCTCTCTTTTAAGACTAGCCTGGAAATCTATGAAAATTCAGGGAAATTCCAAAAGAAATGTATTGTGATTCTTTCCTCCTTCACAGCAAGATCTTATGCTCTTATTTTTTCTCTACATTTCCATGATGCCATTTGTGTGATTTACAAGTTTATACAGTCTTCCTCAGCAACTGTGACTTTTCTTTGACAAAACCTGTCCTTTGGAGCTGAAAAAGTGTTGCCTTTGAATAATTTATTTAATCAGTTTAACCTTTTATTCTGTTCACCGAGTAGCCAGCAGCAGATCAAAACATTCCTGAATGTACTTGTTTGAATTGACATGACAAATATCTTTATGAATTATTTACTGTAGGAATTGCTTGGGTTTCAAGTCTGGCCTTTGTTGCTCAGGTTTGAATGGTCTCATAAATTACATGGCTTTGCTTCTGGTTCAGGAAGAGGCACAAATATTTCTGCTGCAAATGTTTGTGCAGAGAAAGGCCTATATAGGTTTTTATAAGACCACTGATTTTGTTTGTATATGATTGAACATTAATCTAAAGCTTGGATTTCCAGCTTTGCTGGTGCCCAGGTGTGCTGAAGTTCACCGTCAGGATGGAATTATTATCACTGCTGCTGATGTTGTTAGCAACAACAACAAAAATTGTGTAAAATACTCAGCAGTCATATAATCCTTATCAGTAGATATCAACTTCTGGATTCAGGTCACTCAGCTAGCCATTTTCAGAGCCAAGTATCCTGAGTCCGAGTCTCATGTTCTTTCTACTGTCTCACAGTGCCTCCCAATAATCAGGCTTTAGGAAACATGAGAATGGCTTAAATATCCTGAGATTTTGGAAAATGACATTTTACAGTATGTTCTTGCCCTAGCTTCTGTTTCTGAGTCTGTATAGTTTACATTTTCAATCTTTCAATCTAGAAAGTTTTTTTTTAATATCAATAGCTGGGAGACTTCTGATTAAATCACAGTTCAGCTCTTGGATGCACTAAAAACACATAGACATGCACATATGCAACTCTGAAATTTACTTTCTATTAGTGTATTTCCTTGAAAGAAACTTTTGCTCTAATTCTCCTAGAAAGTGAAGGCAGAGAACGGTAAATGCAACTGTCACAAGTTTATAAAAGTGTAAATGGGGAACACTGGGTGCCTGTACCTGAGCATGGAAGCTGCTCCAACATGCTGTAATTCCAGCGCATCAAAGCAGACTCAATTAATCAAGTTTGCTGGAGTGTGGCAATTACTGCACTTCAGCAGCCTCCTGCATCTTGTGTACCAGTGTCCCCATGCTTCAGAACGGTGGCAGGGGTGCTTGAACTAAAGCGTGTCAAATGTGCTTTAATTTAAGCACCCCCACCACCATTTTGAAGTGTGGGGGTGCTGATACATGAGATACGGCAGCATTTTAATTGGAGTGGGTCTCAGAGCTGCTCTAATTAAAGCCTACACCCCTGGAGCACGTGTAAAAGTATCCATAGGCTATAACTTTTCTCACAGAAGAACACTGTTTTCTGATGCGTGCTTATACCTTAAGGCAGTAGATTAACTAAGCTGAGGCCAATGGGGAACCCACCCAGGGCACCAATTTAGAAGGGATGTCAGAATGGCAGCTTCCACAGCCCCAGTGCCATGGTGGCAGCAGCTTGCATGTGCATACCTTAAGCTGAGGGAGCGACAGCAGAAGCTCAGCACTCCTCCATCCCCAGCTGGGGGCCAAAAACTTTAGTTATGCCCTGCAATAGGGCACATCTATACCTTTCACTAAGCCAAACACTGTCAGGCTGCCTGTGCATGATACCTGCTGACCTGGAAGCAGTATGGCTCCATTTGCTGCAGGTTTGGTAGACAATGTGATACTGGTTTCAACACAATGCTACCTGTATTGGTAAGTGAGAAGTATAGACATGGGCATGTGGTGCCTAGCACAGTGGAACTTGATATGACCTTTTAATTAGAATACAAATAATAAGTAATACTATGGAGAGAACATGTTTTGCATTACTTATAGTGGCTTTGTAGTTATTCTGGAAGATAATACTTGGACTGAATGAATTACAGCTGTTAGGATTCAAAGTTGACAGAGTACCTGAATGGCTACTGAATCTCTGTACTGTGTACTGTCAACATGTTTTTGTGTACAAGTATGTATGCTGTTGTCCTTTATTGGTGCCTTTATTAAGTGAGTGAACTAGTCTATGCTCTTTATTTTATTTAAGCTGCAAAAATGTGCCTAGTCTTGTTAGGTATGTGTAAAGAAAATAACTAAAATCCCATACAGGATCAGTTGTATCAATGTAAACAGCAACAAATTCCATAAAACCTTGTGTTACACTTAAATATAACAACCTAGATACTCTAAGCCTGAACATCCCAGCTAATGAGAAAGGCTGGAGTAAAGCTGTAAGTAGGGCTGTGCAAAATTTCGCCACCAGTTTTGTTTCAAAACTGTTTCGAACCGTTTTGAGGTCAAAACAGCAAAATTGAAACAGAACAGATATGGTCGAAACAGCCTCGAAACAAAATGAGGCAAGTCGAAACATTTTGCCGTTTCACGCTGTTTCCACGTTTCGCCCATAGGCTATAATGGGGAAGGTTGAAACAGCTTACAACTTTGCCATTTCTGGCCAGATTTGGATGAAGCTTGTAGAAATGGTAGCCCCTTCTGAGGGCATGATGCATGCCACATTTCAAGAAGATAGGTGCAGGGGGTTGAGAGAAACTGCATGCCAAAGTCTTAAGAGCAAAACTCATGTCACATGTGTGTATTAAGCCCCAGTGGAGTCAAAACAGCAGGGATGGTAGCCCCTGATGAGGCACCAAAGCCTGCTAGGTTTCAAGAAGATAGGTGCAGGGGGTTTGAAGAACCTGCACCTCGAAATCTTGAAAGTAAAACTCATGTTACGTATATGTGTTAAACCACAGCGAAGTCAAAACTTCAGGGGTAATAACCCCTGCTGAGGCCACAAATCCTGCCAAGCTTCAAAGAGATAGGTGGAGGGGTTTGGGGAAAACTACATCTCAAGCTGCAGACAAGCAAAACTCGTGACATGGGTGACACAGTGTGTGTTAAGGCACAGCAGGGTGAAAGCTGCAGGCCTGCTAGCCCCTGCTGAGGCCATGAAGTCTGCCAGCTGTCGAGGAGATAGATCCAGGGGCGTTCTGGGCCCCTGGACCCCTAGCTGCTGACAGGCAAAACTCATGACATGGGTGCTTGTGCAAGTGCTGCCTCTCATCAGGCAGCAGGACTGAAGATCCCCCATCACTTGTCACCAAGACCTAGGGGTAATAATTGACCCCAGTATGAACGTGACCCGGCAGTGTGATGCTGTACCCAGCAGGGCGAACAATATGCTTGTGTGCATCAATTGATGCATCTCCAGCAAAACCATTGCAAGGAAGTGATTCTCCTGCTCTACTCGGCATTGGTGAAACCACAGCTGGAGTACTTCATCCAGTTCTGGGCACTGCACTTTAAGAAAGATGAGGTAAAGCTTGAGAGAGTCCAGAAAAGGGCTACCTATATGGTCAGAGACTTGTACCACAAGCCATACAAAGAAAGGCTAAATTCCCCAAACTCCCTGCACCTATCTCTTTTAAACTTGGCAGTCTTTGTGGCCTCACCAGGGGCTACCATCCCTGTAGTTTTCACATCCCTGTGGCTTAACACAAACACGTACCACAAGTTTTGCTTTCAGGATTTTGGGGTACAGTTTCTCTGAAACCCCTACACCTATCTCCTTGAAACATGGTAGACTTTGGTGCCTCATCAGGGGCTATCATCCCTGCTGTTTTGACTCCACTGTGGCTTAACACATACATGTGACATGACTTTTGCTCTCAAGATTTTGGGGTGCAGTTTCTCTGAACCCCCTTCACCTACCTTCTCAAATCTTATCACGCATCATGCCCTCAGAAGGGGTTACCATTCCTGCAATTTACATCCTAATCAGGACAGAAAGGACAATGTTATAAGCTGTTTTGACCTTCCTCATTATATTCTATGGGCGAAACGTCGAAACAGGGTCGAAATGGCAAAATGTTGTGATGGAATAGAATGGAAGAGCTGTTTCAATTTGAAACAAAAGTCAAAACAAAATACTGTTCTGTTGAAATGCTGGTCAAAATGGAGCGCTTCCATTTTCCACAGCCCTAGCTGTAAAAGGAGGTGGTCTCTAAGGTGGATGAGGCCAGCCTGAAATTTTGGAAGCAGAAAGTTGCATGTATAACATGTATGTGGTAAAATGTGAAGTTATTTTGGCCACTTAATTTTTCTACACTGTACAGACATCTCAGAGATGAAAAAAAAATAACTAGAAGTAAAAAATCCATGAAGTTAGGACAGGTACATGTGGATACTGATAACTTTTTTTAAAGGAAAAGAAAAACATGTCTTCAAGGTAATACCAGTTTTATTGATAACAGTGTGAAAGGTATCTTAGAAACTCCTAGAACAGATACTTTTCCTTTAGCTTTGGATTCTGGTTTGGGGACAGGAAGAAGCAGAAAATTACCTGGCGGGGAGATAACTACACCTGGATAAATTAATCAACTGATGTAGTGTAATTACCCTTGGGATTAATTTAGCCCACTGCATTTATGAAGTTCAGCATCAGGGTCCTGTAGGAGTATGTCAGTTTCCGAGATAATTATGAGCAAGCGATGAGTTAAAAACTGGCCGGCCAGCCATGATTTCAGAGATCTCATTTCTTCCTCTCAACCAGTGCAAGTGAAGTGTAAACAATATCATGACTTTTCCATTTTATTAGTAGTAACATTGAGAAGTTACCCAGGGATCAAGGCACTATTGTATTAGTTACTGTACAAATAGTCTCTGCCCTAAAGAGCTTGCAGTCTAACAGGAGAGAACAAATAGATACAGCAAGCATAGTGGGGAAGCACTAGCAAATGAGACAATGTTGCCTAGCATGGAAGCCTATATGTTGCACTCATCTCTGAGATGAGTTAAGCACAAACAGGAGAATCAGACATTCCTCTCATAGTCTCTGACTGCTACCTTCACTTCCTGCACTGTTGCAGAAACTTCCGTTGGGGCTTTCCACTAAACCAAATGACGCTTGCTAGATATAGTGACTTTTTAAGCTTTTCTGCAGCTGTGCATACAGATTTATGTTGTGCTGGACTTTAACAGTTTTCATAAAAATGCAGCACTGCACTTAAAATAGATTCTTGCACCACTGCAGAAATACTTACCAACTCTTGTTTTGTTTTGGGAAATATACTGAGAACCACTATTCCAGTCCCACCTACTCTGACACAAATTTAAGCAGACACAAATTTAAGAATTAGAGATGCCAGCATGAGGACAGATAGGCTGGCAGTGAGACTGTCATGAACTTTCCCTTTTTACAAATTGTAGCAGCATTAAAAATGGACCCATCTGAAGGAATAGGAAGGGCTGCCCTGCGGAGGGACAGAGTCCAAACAGAGTTGTCCCAGCAGGGACACCATTTGCCCTGAGGGTGAGTGAAGCTGTTTTGGAGGTTGCCCTCTTGGAAGTGGGAGGGGTGATGTAACCCCAGCAGGGTTTGAATGAGGGACATTAACAAAAGCCTGTGAAGAGCCCTGG
>NW_017729025.1:43976196-43978019 GCF_001723915.1 Gavialis gangeticus | reverse complement strand
TCAGAGAACAAAGGAGGGCGGGGGGGGGAGACAGGCTGGAGACCAGGGAAAGGATCTTGCCATGCCCTCCCCTCCCCAGCCCCTGGAACAGCCCTGCAGAAGTAGCAGCAGGGGCTGCACCAAGAGTGCTGCACTGTGTCTCTTCTCCTTCCCTTCCCCTCCAAGCCCTGCAGGGCAGGAGAAGAGAGGAGCTGCCTGTGAGAAGACTCCAAGCCTGGGAAGACCCTCCTGCAAGCCCCTGTGTGGCTGGGTGAGCACAGCAAGGGAGGGGGATGCAGGGCCAGGGGGAGACGGCTGGAGACTGCCCTGGTTTTTCCCCTGTTAGTGAGAAGGCACTGGGGAGGGGCAGGCTCAGATGCTGGAGGAAGCCCTGGGCTAGAGGGCAGGGACTTCTCCAGCCACCAGAAGCCCCAGAGCAGGCAGGGTCCAAGGAGAGGTTGCATTTACTGGGTGCTGTGAGGCTGTGCTGGGCAGGGAAAACTGTTACAACCTGCAGCCCAGACACTGCTCCCTGCTGAGCCAGGGAAGGGGTCTGGGCAGGACTCATCTCTCTTGCAGGGACTGCAGGAGAGGAGCCACTGCCTGCTGCACTGACACCCCTGGAGCTCATGCAAGGGGCACCAGCACCAGGGATCACCCGTGGATCCTGTGCCAGAGACACAGATGCAGTCCTGCTCCCTGAGACACCCCACCAGGGGCAGTGCACACAGGGTCCTCAGTACACACTGTACAAGTTATAGACTGTGTAGATAAGTTCTTGATGGTTTATTACTTGGAGTATGAATGTATTTATGTATTAGTCCCTTATTTATTGTGGGTAATTTGTATAGCTTCCCCTAGTGTAACATGTATCTAAAAAACATTAACCCTTAAGCTACCATCACCAAGTCATGTGGTGTAACATTTGGTCTGTTACCTTGTAAATAATTAAATCCTGTAAATAGTTTTATAATGGTCTGCAAGGTTGTTTGATTGTAAGGGGAGGCTCTCTGCTCGGGGACCCTGCAGCAGCTACCCAGGGAGCTGAATGGGGCCACTGGCTATCTGGTACCCCAGGATACCACTATTCAGGTGAAGGTATGGGTACTGTTGTGCCCAGGGTTACAAGATTAACAAAGCTCTCCTTTGGCTGAAAAACCTGCTGATCTGTAGTGAAAAACTACAAACAACAGGAGGCCCTTACTGGATTGAGTTTTATTCTAATGAGGTCTGCAGTTGTCCTGGGAAGATGGTGTGGCTCCGCATTCCAACAGAATATGCTCTTGTGGAAAGAATTAAATAGACGATCTGAATCACTAGTTGTGATCTTATTTGTTTTTTGAAGAAATAAGAGGAAAATGGATTTCCATTACTGGGAAATTTGAACTACTGGACTAATGAAGAAAAAACAATCTAGCTTCTCTCTGGTGATTAGGAGCCTGTCCTCGCTACTTAGGTGTATTTGCACTACTTGCATAAAGAATATGAGCTAAAATTAAATAGAATTCTCCTGTTTTGTTTTATTGTCCACTGCTTCATTTTATATCATCATATACTATGTTTTATTTTAATGTTGTGTGAACTGATAGAATGTATAATCTTAATGTATTGTTTTAGAAAAAAATATAAATTGCATAAATGTTATTTTATTATATTTTTTTAGCTTAACACCAGCAAATTCAATAAGCAGTATCAAATTTTTCTCTCTATGCCAGTACCTGGTTTTCCTTCTTTTGCTATGTGATTAATGCATTTTTGTGTATTTATAAGCTGTTGGTCTATGAACTTAGGATGAAGTAGTTAATAAGTCCTCTGCCCATTCAGTTCTTATGACATACCCATTG
>NW_017729025.1:43966451-43971196 GCF_001723915.1 Gavialis gangeticus | reverse complement strand
TTTTATTAGCTTAACACCAGCAAATTCAATAAGCAGTATCAAATTTTTCTCTCTATGCCAGTACCTGGTTTTCCTTCTTTTGCTATGTGATTAATGCATTTTTGTGTATTTATAAGCTGTTGGTCTATGAACTTAGGATGAAGTAGTTAATAAGTCCTCTGCCCATTCAGTTCTTATGACATACCCATTGGCTAGATGTACCTTGAAGACTTCCCATTACTGTTTCAGCCTCTAAATGTAAAGGTTTCATCTAGTCCTTGATAGAGCATTTTTGTCACCTGATTGTTCATTAATCTCAGTTTCTTATACACAAAGGAAAGATATTAGCTACATTCATTAAGGTATTAGCCTCCAACCAGGAAGCATCTAAAAGTAGAAAACTTCAGTGGGGGAAGAGGGGGGTTGTCAGGGAGAGGAGAATGGGAGAGGGAGTGGAGGAGTATTATCCAGGGACAGAATGCCATGTGGAATGACAGGGGGATTATTCCAGTCCTTGAATAGATTGTAGTGCTCCCTTTGGCCACTCTGACTCCTTGAGATCACTGGCATGAAGTCACTTGATTGCTCTGGCTTACCCTATGACCAGGCCAGCACAAAGTTAGGGAGCCACAGCTATCTCTGCAGTAGGTAACCCTTCTTTTCCTGACTCCTGCACTGAGTTCGGTTCAACCGCTGAGGAGAACTGGAGTATGAGACACTGACAATAGGTAATAAATCTCAGTCTCTCAATTAGAGGCTCTAAAACTCAGCCTAGTATTGACACCTTGCTCACACTAAGCCTGCTGCTTCTGCTATGTTTTATAGAAACTTTCTTTTGCAGTGGTTCATCTCTAATGACGTGGAAAGTATCCAGCTTTGTAAGAGTCATCATTATGGGTATTCACACTGTTTTAGAGGGGAAGGCTCAACGCTTTAATATTAATACTAATGTTAAAGTTAACTAGTATAGCTATCTTTTTTCCCACTTGGTTTAGTATGACTGGCTGTCCTTTGAAATGTAATGTGTATAACAGCAGGAGGAGCCAGGGGTCAGTTTGCAGAGCTGTTAATTTGGACTGCAACTCCCAGAAACCCCCAGGGACTGGGGTGGGGAGAGGCAAGGGAAAAAGGAAGAGGATGCTTAGGGCTAGAGTAAGGGAAGCAGAATAGCGTGTATGTGGGTCCTGGTCAGCCCTGCACAGCGGAGCTGGAGATCTTATTGGGTCCGTCAGCCAGGACTATGGTCTGAAGGAGCGAGGCTCAGAATTTAGGGACCAAAGGCTTGTTTGGGGACACCTCTGGAGGTGTGGGGCAGAAACTAAGGTGCTGAATGTAGGTTACCATAGCACTGATGTTTCTTTACCTTTTAGCTGGTCCCTCCCTTTGGCCCATGGGCTTGTGACCCTAACCTTAAGTGGGAACTACCCCTTGCTTCTTGTGCCAGTTTCTGGGGCTGCAGGGGTGGCACAGAAAGGTCGTCTCACAATAATCCAGCAAACAAACTCCAAGAGAGAAGCAAATAAAAAGGTAACAAAAACAATATTACAAAAACAGGCCAACAGTAACTCTGCAAGCCTATGAGATATGCATGCATAAATAAAGCAAGATTTCCAGATTGATGATGCTGAACTAAAAGAAAAAAATCCTTTTCCTAAAGGCCCCTTTAATGTAAGTTTATTTTATGGGATTTTTTTATGGGAATAAGGGGGTGAATCAATGCTCCCATCACAGAGAAATGGCCTTTTAAGTGCTAGGCATTTTTCAGAAGCTCCTAACACTGACTACGTCACAGCAAGAGGGATTTTTTAACTACAGGAGATCATTAGGTTTTCTCAGCATTTAAAAGGCTATTCATCTGCAACAGAAGCACCAATTTAGAAAAATATCTGTAAAACATGTTGACATGAATAGATTGTGAAAGGCAAGGATGGTTTACTTTCACAGGAAAGTGGCAGTTCACTGGCTTAGGTTTCATGCTGCTAAAGGGAAAACTCTCTGAAGTATCTCTCAAACCCATACATGCTTTCTCTTCTTTCCTTCTTTCTTTTAAACATATTTTCCTTGCAGCTTATTGTCTTATCATATTATGTCTTATGTCACCTCAGTGGGGCTCCATTACATCTGCCCCACCCTCCAGGAGGACTGAAAGCCCCCCAGACTGAACTCCCCCTGCTCCCTTTCCACCTCCCCTTCTGAAAACAGGAACAGGCTGGGAGCTCTTCAGACAAGTTACAAAAGACAGTACATTTTCTAACATCTTTATCTGGTACCTCACGCAATGAAGGGTCAGATTTTCACAAATCAGCCATTTTTAAGCTGTTTGCAGCCATGCACTTATGTTTGGTAGCAGCTATAAACTCCTTTCTGTGGGCAGAGTAGGCAAAAATTGTCACTTCTGTCTGTGACTATAGGAAACCCTCACTATTCACAAACTTTTGATTCGTGGATTTGAATATTCATAGTATGCTGCACCAATGGCACAGCTGTGCTCTGGGTGGGTCAGGGTGCTGCACCGAGCTCTTGGCTCTGGTGCTGTGTGGGGTGGGGGAGGACAGAGCTGGGAGGCAGGCAGAGAGTGAGCGCTGGGGACAGGGAGCATGCACAGCATGGCAGAGGGAAGGGCTCAGTCCCCGGGCGCTGTGGAGGAGCCCCGTGAACAATGAGCAGGGGGAGCAAGGGGCAGCTGTGAGGTCTGACAGGGAGCCCCGTCAGTATTCACGGATTTTGCTATTTGCGGGGATCTCTGGAGCACATCCCCCGCGAATGGCGATGGTCTCCTGTACAATGATGCTTCTCTCTCAGTTCTGAACATCCTACAGCTGCTGAATCCAGAATCCTTTCTGGTTCACAGAGTGAAAAACTGCTCCAAGATCATGCATCTGGGGTCTGTCTCCAATATTCACAGTTCTAGGCTGCTGAGTGTACGCTGTTCTGGGTAGCTTTTGTGCAGAGCAGAGGTAGGCATGTTTGGTCAGGCACTCCAAGCTGACCATTTTTACTTTTGCTACTGGCTTTAGCTAAGGACCCACGGTTCAGGATCCTCAACTCTGCTCTAGCTGAGTTTAATCCATAACACCACCATCCTAGGCTTGCAAGCAAAAGAAACAAGAGTTGAACAAATAAACTGCCATGTAGCTTTTCACTGGTTTCATGCCCTGGCTTGCTAGCCTTCTCAGAGGCTTCACTTGCCCTGTAGACTCTTTTCTTTCAGAGGCTCTTATGCAACTAAATAAAAGAGAAGTCTTTCTCACAGCCCCTCCCTGTGGATGCTAGACCTGGACTAACCCTAGGCTCCAGGCAGCCTTGCTTTCTGCCAGTACAGCCCCCAGAGGCTGCTTTCTGCATCTTTTTATTTCCCCCCTTCCTGGTTCCTGTGAATGGCTCTCCCTCATACCTCACATCTGGGTTAGCTCCTTTGCTGGGAGGTTCACTGCATCTCTGGACCTGGAACCTCAGCCTCTGGTGAGTTCCTCCAGCGCTGGGGTAGGTATGGGGGAATGCTTTCAGGGTGTGGGGCTGTTTGGGTTGCTCCACACCCGTTGTAACAGGGCCAGGATCTGTTATACTGAGTAATACAGCTTCTACATGTTTAAAGTTATTACCAGCCATTTATTCATTAGTTTCATTATAAAGTTTAATCTCTCCTCAGTTCACTCATATAACTGCTGCAATGTTAATACCAAAGGTATTTGTTCAGGCATTCAGATAGAGCCACAAGAAACTCTGTTTCTGCATAAAGCTACTATCTGGCTCTATGAAAGTGTTAAAAGAAATCAATGTACTGTGTTAAGGAACCCTCAAGTAATAAAAAAAGCTTCTAAACCTGATTTTAAAGGCAGTACTGCTGAATCCATGTTGGGAGTGAAGAGATTTCATAAACATACATTTAGAGACTAAAAAATGCAGATAGTGTTCCTCCTGCATCTTGCAAGTACAGCCCTTAACAGCACCATCTCTTTGGAACAAGAAAGGAGATTCTGGGCACATCTACACATCCATTAATGTGCTTTTGCTAATGTGCTTTAAATTTAGTACATCCATTGTGAGGTACTAGAAAAAAAGCATATTAGCCTATTTTAATGCACATTAGCGAAAGAGCTGGTTTTTTTGATGCTTTAATGCTCAGTAAAATAGACTACTTTGCATTAAAGTCCACATGTGGACACACCCGCTGCATCTACCTGGCCAGTCCAAACAGGAGCTGACCCTATTGTGTCATTTGCTTTTTCAAGTTCTTTTTTTTTTCTTGATTGTTCTAGACATTTTGATAACAGTTTCCTTCTGCCTCTCTTAACAACATGTATCAATTTCACTTGGATGTTTGCTAGGGGTAACTCAAAGTGATCTTAAACATCTAAAAGATAAATATAGATAATAACTCCCTAGCAAGCATTTACACACACACACACATATAAATGCATTATATCAGGGGTTGTCAACTGGGAGTACGCATGCCCCGGGGGTACTTGGACCAGTTCTAGGGGGTACACATGGGTGGGTGGGGACCAAGCACCACCACCTCCCAGGAGCAGGGCCAGGGTGGGGTTAGGGCAGCGGCTCTCCTCTGTGTGTGGGGGAGAGTGTGAACTCGGTGGCCACTGCTGCCACACACCAGCCCAAAGAGCTTCCCTGCCCCAGCCCTGCTCCTGGGAGGAAGCGGCGCTCCATCCCCATCCGCACACCCAAACGCCGTCCCCACCTCCCTGCTCTGTGTCTGGCCATGCACTACCCCCTCCTCCCCCTGCTTGGCATTCAGCCACATGCTA
>NW_017729025.1:43961323-43966182 GCF_001723915.1 Gavialis gangeticus | reverse complement strand
TCCAGCTGCCGGGGTACTAAAAAGGTTGAAAACCTCTGCATTATATAAATGCAGATGAACTGGTAAGGGGCTAGAGGTGTCATAATATGCTGCTAGTGTAGACCAGCATCAAATGTCTACTCAGAGTGGAAACGAACTGCGCCTCAGAAGTGCATCTCTGAGTCACAGTGCCTTGTTCCGGTTTGCTTGATAGTCCTTGTTCAGGATTGTATCTGAAGTCAAAATGCATCCCCCAAAGACTGAGATAAACATGAGTCAAGCTAGGAGTGGACTCAGGAGTCCTGGCCCCTCCCTTTGTACTTAGACAACTAGACTGCTCGACTTCATGGCTGAGGAGATTGTGTACCTCATGGAAACTGAACTCCCAGTGGCAAAAATTGTATAGACTTCAACAGGGCCTGGATTTCTCACACTTAACTCTTTCTTTCAAGTTCCCTTACAGCCTAGCCCCTCCACACTTTGCCATCCTGCCACGATGTGAGATGCCATGATCATTGCAGAGCTCTACCACAGGCATGGCTGGAGGTTTTAGATTAGAGGGGGTTTTTAAGCATTTTTATACAGCAACAGAGGGGTTTTCATGCTCCTTTCCTCTTCCCTTTTTATTCCTTTTTAATATCACTTACTGGCAATTAAAAACTAATACATAATTCTGAAATTGCTGGCTTGTATTAACCTTACAGGAAATGGGAATGGGCATATGTTGTGTTTATAATAAGCATTTCTGAACCCAGAGGACAAATTGACAAAGAAGAACTGTTTTAGCCATAAAAATGCAGCCACATCAGCAGAACTGTCTGAACTTCAGATGCCAGGATTTTCTCAGAATTCCACCTACACAAAGAAAATGTAACAATGGCAGACTCAACAAATGAAATGTGAGGTAGGAGCACTGTATTATCAGAGGGAATGTATTATTGGTTGGTCAAAGATCTTGAGGGAAAGACAGTATTTCCTGTAATGCTTAGAAAGTGCTCAGGAATTAGGTTTGCCAGGAAAAAAGGGAGTGCTTTGTTAATGAGCTGGATGAGCATTCTACACAGGCTGAGTCTGCTTAGGCCAGGCATGCCTAAATGCTTAACAAATTCATTAATTTACCCACTCCTGTGCTGACATTAAATTACCTCATTGGAATTATTACATTTATACTTGGAAATTGATCGTTTTCTTTGTGGTACATCATCACTTGGAGTACTTTGAGAACACGAATAAAAAACTTAAATCCTCTATTATTGCCCTTCCCTCTCCAAAGTTTCAAGAAAGTCAGCGTCTAGGACACTAGCATACCTCAAAGTGACTGCAACAGATTGGCCAAGTTTACAGTTCTTTAAAGTGAGGCAGTCTTTCCTCCATAATCATGTCCATCCCAAATAAGGCTAGAAAACTTCTGTGAGCCTTCTGTGAGTGATCATTCACGTGGGAAAAATGATGTCCCCAATCCTGTATGGGCAGACCTCTACATTCGGGAAGACTCCATTTGGTTCCTGCCCAACACAAATTTCTAAATGTCAAAATATGACTGCTGGCTCAGGGTCTAAATTATTTGTTGATCAACCTTCAAATTCAGAATTTTCTTTCTTACAGCATTTGTTTATTCCAAGTACAGTGATATCCCTGTAGAGGAAAAGATGTGTCTGTTCTGAACGCCTCACAAGGCAACCTTTTCAGAATTGTAAAATAGGTTATTTGAAAATTCTGTTTGGTTTCTTCTTTCCTGTACTTCCCTTCTTTTCCATAGCATTTCATTAGCAAATAACCAAATATTTTATTGGGGTTGAAACAGAAATAAAAATCCAGGTCTATGAATGTTCCTATTTAATTGTGGCTACACATAATTAAGTGTGGCAATCTGGTGATAAAACCTTTAAGTAATGACTCATAAAGAGATAAAAATGGAGCATGTGTTTAATCAGTTTGCAGCCTTCCACAGAAGCCAGCACAGCTCAGGTACTAATGAGACATCTGTTGCTTAGGACACTAGAGAAAGCATGCAATTCAGCTATGAAAATAACATCAGTAAGTTATACAAGACAGATGTACTTGCCAACAATTCTAGCCTTAATGTTAAACTTTGATAAGGTTTTTGAGTAGCAATATTCAACAAATTATGTATCTTATGTACCTGTCTAATACACCCAGCATTAAGGAGTCAAAAGTAAGGCATATTACTATGGCAGAATTGAGGAGGGGAATCTCAATGCCAAAAGGCTATGAACCTTAAGATCTCAACCTGCACATGGTGAGGAATGTAGTAGTAGATGTCAACTTGGGCATCAGCGACCACAAGATGATTCAGTTCAGGATCCTGAGGAAAGGAAGGAAGGAGAGCAGCAGAGTAAGGACCCTGGACTTCAGTATAGCAGACTTTGACTCCCTTAGGGAATTGATGGCAGGAACCCCTGGGAGGCCAGTCTGAGGAGGAAAGGAGTCCAGGAGAGCTGGTTGAATTTTAAAGAAACCATACAGAGGGCTCAGGAATGAACCATTCCAGTGGACTGGAAGACTAGCAAGTATAGCAGAACAGCAGCTTGGCTTAGCGGGGAACTCCTCAGTGACCTAAACCACATAAAGGAAGCTTACAAGAAGTGGAAAATTGGACAAACAGCTACATGGTCAGCCCCTCCTCAGTCCCTGGAAAAATCATGGAGCAGGTCCTCAAGGACTCAATTTGTAAGCACTTGGAGAAGAAGGAGGTGATTAGGAACAGTCAGTATGGATTCACCAAGGGCAAGTCATGCCTGACCAACTTGATTGCATTCTATGACGAGATGACTGGCTCTGCGGATGTGTGAGCAGTGGACATGATATACCTTGACTTTAGCAAGGCTTTTGACAAGGACTTCCACAACATTCTTGCAAGAAAACGAAAGAAATATGGGTTGAATGAATGGTTTGTGGATAGATACGGTGGATAGAAAATTGGCTGGATCATCAGGCTCAGAGTATAGTAATTGATGGCTCAGTTAAGTGGAGTGCCCCTGGGTTTGGTCCTGGTGCCAGTTTTGTTCAATATCTTCATCAAATATCTGGAAGATGTGGTGGAGTATACCCTCAGCAAGTTTGCCTCTGAAACCAAGCTGGAAAAAGTACTAGATACACTGAAGGGTAGGCCTAGGATTCAAAGAGCCCTCAACACATTGTAGGATTTACCTAAAATAAATTCTCATAAGGCTGAATAAGAAGATGTGCAAAGTCCTTCACTTAGGACAGAACAATCCTATTCACTGGTCCAGGCTGGGGACTGACCAACTCTGTAGAAAAGTACCTGGTCGTTACAGTGGACCATAAGCTGAATATGAGCCAACAGTGTGCCTTTGTTGCCAAGAAGGCTAACGACATACTGGGCTGTATTAGTAAGAGCATTACCAGCAGATCAAGGGAAGTGATATTCCCTCTATTCAGCACCGGTGAGGCCACATCCAGGGTAATAAATCCAGTTTTGGGCCACCCCCCTCCGCACTACAGAAAGGATTTGAAGAGAGTCCAGTGGAGAACAATGAAAACAGTTAGAGGGCTAGGGCACAAGACTTTTGAGAAGAGGCTGAGGGAACTGAGCTTATTTAGTCTGGAGAAGAGAAGACTGAGAGTGGATTTAATAGCAGCTTTCAACTACCCAAAAGGTGGTTCCAAAGAGAATGGAGCTAAACTATTCTCAGTGGTGATAGATGTCAGAACAAGGAGCAATGGTCTTAAGTTGAAGCAAAGGAAGTTTAAGTTAGGTATAAGGAAAGACTGTCTTACTTCCAGGGTAGTAAAGCTACTGGAACAAGCTACCTAGAGAAGTTATGGAATCTCCATGCTTGGATATTCATAATACCCGACTAGAAAAAGACTTGCCTGATCTAGTTGGGGTCCTGCTTTAACCAAGGGGTTGGACTAGATGGCTTCCCATAGTCCCTTCCAACCCTAATTTTCTATGATGCTATGATTTATAGGTAGAAGTCAAAGGAAATAGCAAATGAAAAGTGAGACCCTTGCATGCTTCCAAGAGATGAAGTTAGAAAGCCACAAGGCCACAGTTCTTACAAAGAAACAAGAATAGGTAAAATGTAAAGAGGAGAGAATTCCTTAGGAAAGATGAGGGCCATTAGGCTATTTCCTCAAGACTGATTTTTGGATTTATTACATGTGGTGGCCCAAGTGGCTTTGGAATATTAGAACAGCATTACCTAACATCTGTTTAATTTGAATATTAGATTAATCATTCATCATTTGATTTTGGGAAGATGCTGTAAGATTTAGTTCTGCACTGGCAGCAGGATGGATTAGATAACTAATACATCTTTCCATCTCTCACTTCTCTGGTATGATGCTTCCCTTCTTTTTACATGTAATCTTTTCCACATTATATTTTTAGACAGTGTGAGTGATGTTGCAACCATGCTGGTCCAGAAATTATGCAAGAGGCCAGGATGTCTTGGAGTGATATCTTTTATTGGACCAACTTCATAGTTGGGATGAAGTTAAACAAGCTTTCAAATGCAAGACAGTCTTCTTCAGGTCTTCATCTTTAGACAGGTAATGCATTCTCTTCCTCCAGGGTGGATCCAGGATTTGGCAGGAGAAGCCACCCCCACTACAGGGGTGGCTGTATCCCTGCTCACAGCTTTCTCTCCACCCTTAACTGGTAAGGACCCACCCCACCATGGCAGGCTGTAGAGACTCTTTGTAAAGATCCCAAAGCATGTAAGAATCCTCACCTTCCCCTCCATGTTCAGAGGCAGATCCTCTCGTTTTCCCTCCCCTCCTGCTGCCACTACTTTCCTTGCTGTCTAGGGGGCATGGAAGCTTAAAAACTGCTCCTGCTCCAGCTAGGGTACACAGGGGCTGGGAACAGTAACAGCTGAAGCAGCAATATG
>NW_017729025.1:43959445-43961312 GCF_001723915.1 Gavialis gangeticus | reverse complement strand
GAACTGAGCTTATTTAGTCTGGAGAAGAGAAGACTGAGAGTGGATTTAATAGCAGCTTTCAACTACCCAAAAGGTGGTTCCAAAGAGAATGGAGCTAAACTATTCTCAGTGGTGATAGATGTCAGAACAAGGAGCAATGGTCTTAAGTTGAAGCAAAGGAAGTTTAAGTTAGGTATAAGGAAAGACTGTCTTACTTCCAGGGTAGTAAAGCTACTGGAACAAGCTACCTAGAGAAGTTATGGAATCTCCATGCTTGGATATTCATAATACCCGACTAGAAAAAGACTTGCCTGATCTAGTTGGGGTCCTGCTTTAACCAAGGGGTTGGACTAGATGGCTTCCCATAGTCCCTTCCAACCCTAATTTTCTATGATGCTATGATTTATAGGTAGAAGTCAAAGGAAATAGCAAATGAAAAGTGAGACCCTTGCATGCTTCCAAGAGATGAAGTTAGAAAGCCACAAGGCCACAGTTCTTACAAAGAAACAAGAATAGGTAAAATGTAAAGAGGAGAGAATTCCTTAGGAAAGATGAGGGCCATTAGGCTATTTCCTCAAGACTGATTTTTGGATTTATTACATGTGGTGGCCCAAGTGGCTTTGGAATATTAGAACAGCATTACCTAACATCTGTTTAATTTGAATATTAGATTAATCATTCATCATTTGATTTTGGGAAGATGCTGTAAGATTTAGTTCTGCACTGGCAGCAGGATGGATTAGATAACTAATACATCTTTCCATCTCTCACTTCTCTGGTATGATGCTTCCCTTCTTTTTACATGTAATCTTTTCCACATTATATTTTTAGACAGTGTGAGTGATGTTGCAACCATGCTGGTCCAGAAATTATGCAAGAGGCCAGGATGTCTTGGAGTGATATCTTTTATTGGACCAACTTCATAGTTGGGATGAAGTTAAACAAGCTTTCAAATGCAAGACAGTCTTCTTCAGGTCTTCATCTTTAGACAGGTAATGCATTCTCTTCCTCCAGGGTGGATCCAGGATTTGGCAGGAGAAGCCACCCCCACTACAGGGGTGGCTGTATCCCTGCTCACAGCTTTCTCTCCACCCTTAACTGGTAAGGACCCACCCCACCATGGCAGGCTGTAGAGACTCTTTGTAAAGATCCCAAAGCATGTAAGAATCCTCACCTTCCCCTCCATGTTCAGAGGCAGATCCTCTCGTTTTCCCTCCCCTCCTGCTGCCACTACTTTCCTTGCTGTCTAGGGGGCATGGAAGCTTAAAAACTGCTCCTGCTCCAGCTAGGGTACACAGGGGCTGGGAACAGTAACAGCTGAAGCAGCAATATGAAGCAGCAATACAGGTAGGTTCCCCCACTCTGTCTGGTCTCCAGTGGAGCAGGCACAGGAAAAGGGAACTCCCCTTGCCCATCACCTCTTATATTTTCACTGTTCCCAGCTTATCCCTACACGAGGAGCAGCTTTCAAGTTTAATGCTGCCCCAGACTGGGAGAAAAGCAGCACCAGCAACAAGAGGGGGAGGCAGGGGAGGGAAGGGGGCATTCCTGAGCATGAAGGGGAAGAAGGGGAATTCTTACATGCTTTGAAAACTGTAAAAACTCCTTCAGAGCCTCCCAGGCTGGATCCAATCTAAAAGGGGGATGCAGTTGCACCACTGCACCGTCTCTGGATCCACCCCACTCTTCTTCCAAGCTTTATTTGATTCGTTCAGTGCTCTAATGGCAGGTTATTAATACTAAGGAATAATGGAAATCAGGAGCTGAATTAGCAAAGGAAATATGATCTTTTCTGCTGGGAAAACAATGCCAGGCTGACTATCCTGGATACTGAAGTTCTCCATCCATCATAGATTCATAGTTTCATAGATTTAGGGTCAGAAGGGAC
>NW_017729025.1:43948229-43958549 GCF_001723915.1 Gavialis gangeticus | reverse complement strand
CATCAATCAAACACAACATAAGCAGCAGTAAAGTTTTCCTCCCAGTAAAGTTTTTATATAATACAAGCACTTCTTAAAATTTATAAGCTTTTGGAAGCAGGTAAATCCCATTTGTTCTATGTTTATACAGAGACTAATACAATGAGGTGGTGGGCCATGACTAGGTTGCTGTTGGAGTACAAATAAATAACAAGAGCAAGAGAATTAACTCCCAGGGCATGGGGTCTCTCTGAAGCTGAGTTTTTCACTTCGTATACCAATTCATTTCTTGCCCTTTTTGCTGGGCCTGAAACTTTATGGCAAATTCTGAGATTTAGTCTCTAAGCAATTAGGGTGTGTATAGACAAAACAGGGGCCCTAAACTGAAGTGGCGGGGTTTAAAAAACACTGCTTCAATTTAGGCCTAATTAAACCCCCATGTTGTGCACATCATCCTCTGACTTACCTGCCTCTCTGGCAGAGAGGGGAGGGCAAGCTGCCAGTGGGCACACGTGCGGCTTCAGGGAGACTAGCTGCCTGGGCTGCAGGGGGACCGGTGCTTCTCTCTGTGACAGTAGTGGTGCCTCCCAGGTGGCACCTGCTTGCAGGCATCTGGCTCAGGCAGTCCTAGGGGGCACTGCAGCCATGGAGGGAAGCACGGAGCCCCCACGCAGCTCAGGCAGGCAGGCAGGCTCCATGGGGGGGGAAAAAAAAGATCAGGTTCACCACTTTTTTGGGGCAGAGCCTGCTTTCTGGGGCTGCTGCCAGGCTGCCTGCAGGGCTTCCTGCAGAACCCCTGAGCTGCCTGGAGCCCGATGCTTCACTCCACTGCTGTAGTGGCAGGAAACTAAAACTCCTCAAAGGAGTTTCAGTTTGCTGTACCCCAAGTTATTTAAGGTGCATTATGCCACCAAATTTCCTACAGCAGCTGGAACTTACCCTGCCACCACCACCAGGGGGTCATGGATATGGAGCGTGGTGGGCCCCAGCACATCCTGGAGGGACCCGCACACCTCCAAGACGGACTATTTGGCAGTGGCCTTGTGTATGCCAAACAGGTGTCCAATGTACCAGAGGTTCACAGGCGTGGCCAGCTTCATCAAGGCAAGGGCCAGCTGGGTGTCTGTGGGGAGGGCCAGGCACATGCCAGTGTGCTGTCACTCCAGGTGGGGCTAGAGCTTCTGGAGGAGGTCCTGAAAGGTGGCCTGGGTCAGTCCGAATGTGTCCAGCCACTGTTCATCATCCCAGATATGCTGGATGACATGAAGCCACCAGTTTGGGTGGTTCAGCAGCCCCTGAGGCAGCAGGCCTGGGGGCCCAGGAGGGCAACAGCAGCCCTGGTGGTGGTGTCCAGAAGCCCCTCTTTGGTGTCCCTGCCAGCAACAGCTCTGAAGCCATGGTGGCAGCCCTGGGATGGTGCAGGGTGTGCAGGCAGGCAGTTACTGGGCATAGGGGAGCCAGAAAAGGCGAGACAGTCATGGGCCAGGTGGTGGTCAGCACTGTGGGCCAGCAGAGCCAATGCAGCAGCCAGCAGGAGGTCAGGGCACTGGTCATTGCTGCCAAGGGCAGGGTCTGGAGCAGCCATAGTGTGGGTAGACAGGGTGGGCAAAGAGATAGCTGCCATGTGCTGCCCCTGTGCTGGACACGTTGCTCCTGTGCAGGGAAGTGGCTGATCAAGGAGCAGAGAGCAGGACTGAATTTTTAAAAGGGCTGCTGGCAGCTGCAGCTGGAGCATGGAGCTCCCTCAGTGTTACCAGGGGCCCATTGCAGGGCGATAGGAAGTTTGGTTCTAAGAGCGGCGAATGTTCTCCTTAGTCACTGCATGTGTAGACACCTGCCTGGGAGCCCTTAATCTACTGTAGTTTACACCAGTGTAAACTAAACCCAGATTAAATGCATGTGTAGACATGCCCACTGAGAGGGAATGACTACTTTTTAGGGCACTCAGCAGGAATGCAGAGCACCTGGGTTCCAGTTCCTGCTCTAATGAATAATCAAGTAGTCTTTACAATATGGAATAATATCAGTGTGACAAATGTATAGGCTTAAGGTAAACCTGTAGTGTGGTAGTTATGGATCATACCTGAGCTGTGAGAGATATGAGTTCAAATACTCAGGTAGAGAAGGAAACTGAAATCTGTTCTCCAATATCCTGGGTGAGTGCCGTGATCCTTGGTTTTTAGGTAAAGCAGTACCATTGCCATAGCTAGTTTTGTGAATGGTGCATAATATAGCCCAGCAGCTTGATAGCTTTGCTTTTGTTAAGGATGCTTGAAATTAAAGTACCTTTTGTTTGCTTGTTTTGTTTGTTTTCTTTTTAAAATGAAAAACAAATCACAAAAAAATCCACAGATGGAGCCATTTTTTTCTTTTAATTTTCAGTTCAGTAGCTGATGAAAGAAATCAATTATTTTCCCTACCCCAGCCATTAATCCCTTTTTCTGTGGCCACTACAATATCTAACTGAAAGATTCTTTTTTTCAAGGAAATGCTTTGAAAAAAATTAAAATGTTTTTATTTTGAAGTTTTCAAAACAGAAATATATTTCTTGATATTTTTGTATTACGGGTTCTTTTTGTTGTTTTTTTTCCTAAAAACCAAAAATATTCCAAACCACAAATAGCACCAGTTCAGAGACAAAACTGGAGTGAACCTACCAGGTATTTATGAGCAGACTCATCCAATCTGGTGGGAAGGACCACAAGACAACATGTCCCAAATGGTTCCCCAGCTGACATTATACTGCTGCAAAATGAACACAAAATAGATCTGAACATCAGAAAAAAGTTTTTTTTCCCATTAAAAAGCAATAAAACATAAATTTTTGAGTCATAGTGTAAATAAGAAGTTACATGATTTTCTGTAAAAAAATCTTTTTTTGTGTATATGCTATTTTCTCAACAAAAAAAAATTTCCTATAAAAGTTCACATGGCTAAACTAACACACATGGGAAATAGACTGGATAGTGAGACAGCCAGAAGCTTGCTTCTGCTTCCCAGAAGAACAAAGAAGAAGTGTGCAATTGGCATGAATGATCCTTGTGTACATGCAAGCTGGGTTGCCAGAAGGAAGAGCTGGGCATTTTCTTCAAGAAGAGAAAGAAAGTTTTGTTGCTTACCGCAACAGAATAGCAGTAGCATGTAAAGAGAGAGAAGAAAATGAGGAGAGGGCAAGCGGGAGTAGGGGCAAAAGGAACAAGGGGAAGAAAGGGGAAGAAAACATAGGGGCAAGAGGAACAAGGTGAAATAATGGCAAAATAATACAAGGAGAATGATGAGGGAGAAAAATAGAAAGATGGCAGAGAAATAGAAGGGAAATGGCAGAGCTGGTGGAAAATCAAAAAGAAAAAAAGATGGAGACCTAACCAGTCATGACAGTGATTAATAAGGTTAGAGCCAAAATCACTATTTGACTTGTACACACTATTTTTTTGTCAAACTTTAAAAAAAAAAACCATCTCATTTACACAGAAGTGATTGAAAAACCAGTGACTCAGAGCAGTAATACATTAGAAGTGTAGCATTGTTAATCTACACTGTTGATCCCCTTAATTAAAAGAAATCTAATCTTGCAGACATGATTTCTAACCAAATTCATATTTACTCTTTCTTGTCTATGGCTCTGGTTCTCTGTGCAGATCCTTAACTACAAATTAGGGGCTGGCAGGGTGGTTTGTTTTCAAGTTTCTTTCATCCATCTCTCCCATACTAAGGTCAGGCAAGGGTAAATTAGAGTGGCATGTTCTAATCTGCGCCACCTGCCGATGTTACAAATCATTTTGCTTTCCAGAATGGAATAGCAGTAGATTGGAAGAGAGAGAAGAACATTATCACAAGAGGCCAGTGTTACAAGTAAGGACTGTAGGGCTAGGGACACACATTCAAAAAGCCTGAGCCTGCATTAATTCAGTCTTCGAAGGTTAGTCTAACCTAGCTAGGGTAAATCAGTTTTGTAACCAGACAGACATCCCAGAAATTCAGGCACATGCCTGCAGTAGTTCAGGCTAGAAGCTGGGGGGGTGCTAGAGCAGCCCTCCCTCCCTTCCACAGCATGGAGTTGAGGGGGGCATGGCCAGACTCCTTCAGGAACTCTGACTAGCTCAGCAGGGAATTGATGACAGTGTTTATCACCCAAGTAAGAAAACAACAGAGGGACATTACCAGCTACTTGTTGATTATGCCTGTTGATTCTACCTGTTGATTCAGCACGGACAGTAGCTAACATGTGGTCTGGTAGCTAATACACACACATGTCCTCAGCAAGGCAGAGGGGAGGGAGGAATTCCTGCTTAGCAGAGAGTGGTGAGGGGTATGGAGGACCTCCATCCCAGCCTTCTCCCTGTACCTCCTTCACCAGTTTTTTTTCTCTTTGCCATTGTCTCTTACCAGCCTACATGACCTAAGCTGAAGACATTCCTGAGGTGGGAGGGAACCTGCTCCCTTTGTCTCTAGTTTCCCACTCTTGCCAGGCAGGTGACTGAGTCTCTTACCTGTCTATCACTCTAGTTGTTAAGCAACCCTCTAGTGTACATGTGAGACCTCAGGTATCAGGGAGGGGACTCAAATCCCTATTGTCTTAGCAAAGACCTCATGACTGGGAGTGGGGCTGGAGCCCCTGCCAGTCTACCCAGCAGCCAGTGATGCATTTCCATTTGATTGGCTTGTAGCCAACTTCAGCTAGTCTCCATTGGACTCCAGAGTGAGGTCATAAGGTTTATATAAGTTAAAAACTGCCCGGGAGGAGGAGTGGCAGCCATGATGAAGATATGGAGATGAGTGAACATCTGCAGTTCTCTCTCTCTCTTTCTCTTTTGAAATGCATGGACACACTACAAACTGCCTCCCTTCAGAGGAAAGCTGTATCAGCCTCTGGATGATACTTGTGAGTAAGCTACTTGATACCTAACTAGATATCTAGCTTGCAGTAACTCAGATGCATGATCAAAGGCTACCCAGCCACCCTATTTGCTCTAAGATATTTCTCTAATATTGCTCTATCCTGTACCTTACTCCAGACAAAAAAGTTACCCTCTGTATCTATCATGGGAGACATATTGGGAGAGAGTCTAGGTTATGCCTTGGGGTCCCCTTGCCCTGGCTGACTAAGGGAGACTACTATTTGTGCTTCAGACTAGGGAAGCACTCTAAGTTCTTTCTGTGGGTCAAGTACTCTCAGAGACTAGTAGGCCTGTGTTTCCCAGGGGGCACAGGGGCAAAAACAGTCCAGACCCTGGGTAGTGTCAGTGTTACTCCCAGGCTTGCTTGTGTGCTCCAGGAAGGGGGTCTGCCAGACATGAGGAGAAACTCAACACCTGGAAGGTGGTTGTGTGCAGTGAGGTGGGTGGCTCAGTGCAGGAGCACCCCCTACTGGCCCACCACAAGGGGAGTGGGGAAGCAGCTTGCAGTCTCTGCCAGAGCTCCAGCCAGGAAGCAGAGGGGAGGAACCAGCCCTGTTGTGGAGCAGAGAGACCTGCTCAGCCCAGAGAGCATTCCAGGATGCTGGGGGTTTATCTTAAACCAGCAAGGGGTCTGGGATAGACATTGCATAAACTGGTTTGAGCCAAATCAATTAAATCTGATACTACATTTGACCGGGTTTATCTCAAACTACTTTTAGCCATTTTCAAACTGGTTTATGTGCACTGAACATCTGTTCTGTTACAGGCTTAAACTGGTTTCTGATGACTTAAACCAGTTTATGTGTAATGCCTGACCCAAGCCTATAAGTTTAATGGAGCCTTTGTCAAGTTCCTTCTTCTAGCACTGCTTGATGGATGGCAAGTATTGCCACATGAGTGTTCCTTTATGCTGTAGTGATCCTCACAAGGCCACTTTTGGTCATCTTCACACCCTAATGCAAAGCAGAATTTGCACCAGTAAGCTCTCCACAGATGTCACACAGGCAAAGGTTTTAAGCCTTTTGAGCATTTTGGGCACATCCAGATGAGCATGGTCATGTAATATGTGACACTGCAAACACACTTGCAGTGCCACACACCACACAGTCAGGTGCTCTCCATGCTGCAAGGGTGTGCTGCCCTAGAGTGTGCTGGTCCATTTTTTTTCCTGTGGGTTTTTTTGACCCCTGGATAGGGGTAAAAAAAAAATAAAAGCAAGGGAAAAAATGAAAGCAGCACATGCTTAGACAGCATGGGCAGCATGTGCTGCCGAAAAGCAGAGCCAGGCCACCTGAAGCCATGCTGCAGCTGCCAGCCAAGCTCCACCTGGCAGGATTGCTGTGGCTGTATCCCCAGTAGGTCCCCAGGACCAGGTAAGGCTGCTGGAGCCAGCACAGTGCTGGCCTCAGCCTCCCCTACCACCCATGTGGTAACTTGCCACATGCCAAAGCATGCATGGCACAGGCGTTTCCCAGGGACAAGTAACTGTAGCACAAGGTGCACTGCTGCTAGTTTTCCCCAAGAAACTAAACATGCATGCATGTCTAGACATGCCCTTTAAGTCCATCTTTAACACTGACTGAATATGTTTGAGTGAAATACTGCCTACCGAGTCATGGGATTGCATTGACTCTCCTGGGAGCTTCCTAGGACAGAATTTAATTTTAATATACATTCTTTGAAATATGATCCTACCATACTGAGACAGGAAAAACTCTTACTGAAATCAGTGAAAATTCTGCCTGCCTCCCTGGTTACCAGACTGATCCCTTGAGATGTTATGCATTATACAGAAATCCAGAATAGTATTTATATTCCATGTTCATATATCAGAGCAACAGCCAAATAAATAGATTGTAACCTAATTACTTTGCTCAGACCTTCCTAGGGAGGCCAATCTACCAATTATAAGTTTTTTTGGGACACTAGGGCCCCCTACCATTCTTCTCTTCTCCTCACCAGTGTTATCTTGGAGAGAAATTGTTGGCAGGGACTGGTCAAACTCCAGGCACTAGGAGCAGCTACAGAAACAGCCAGGACTGTGGCCATTCAGGGAACTTCCTATTGCGGCTCTTTGCTTCAGTCCTCCCCTACTCAGTCTTTTCACCATGCTTTCACCCCACACTACTACCTCTTATCATCTTTTCCTCCCCTGTTCTTTTATCATTATCTTCTGGTGTGTTCCCTCCTTTTGCCATCTTGTTATTTAGTTAGACTGCAGTCTATTTGACTGTCTTCTCATCTGTGTTTGTATGGTGCTTAAGTTTGGTTCCTCAGCACCACTATACAAAAACTATTAATAACGTTTAAAAGTTAATAAACAATTATTTCCAGTCCTCGTTCAAGTCAAAGGTAAAACTCCCATTGACTTCAGTGGGAGAAGACTTAAGAAAATTATGTGTGCTTTTGAACATCCCACATTACGTATTATGCATGAAGCCGCTTTGTATGGAAGACATTTTTCTTCATGGTTTCAGGATGAACATTTCTTTTTACTTTATTTTATTTTTTTATTAATGGCTGGTAAATGAAAACTATTGTTTAGCAATATAGCTTTAATGTGATTAAGGCTCACATTCTTCCAGAATTCTGCTTCAGAAAACTTAAGTGCTTAATCAACGAATGTTTTGACTATTTTACATTGGAGCTGTAGGATGGAGATTTGAGTTATAATTTAAATTGACATCTGAATGGGTATCCTTTCTCTGAACTGTGAAAGACAATCATCTTTCTTAATGATCATTACACCAAGAAATGGTAACATGCCATCCTTCCCCATCTCCCTTGTGAATTTATTAGATCTATTCCCATCTCTCTTTAACAATACTAATGTGGCATTTACATATTTATATAAAACTGTTGGTTTATTTTTGCTAATTTTAAAGTCTTTTCTTCCATGTCTCATATAATGATACCTATTAAATTTAAGGAAAAAATGCCTGTTTTATTTATAAATTAAAGATACTTGTTCCAGGCTACGTCTGTGATCAAGTATTTTGTTGAAACCTAGGCCAAGATTTATGTAGAAAGGCATGTCACAACTTCAAATAAGATTTGTCATAATATTTGTATTTAATGTGATTGGTTTGTGTTTAAAAGTCATTGCTCTTTTACAGTGTGACACATTCAGGGGAAAACATTTAGGATATGCAGGGGTTCATTTTTTTCTCACAGTTATACCAGTTAAAACAAAGTTAACAGCAGTGCTGTCAACATAAATGATCCTGATTTTATACTGAGACCATTAACTTTCTTAAATGTATAGGTTCACTGGTGGGGAAAAGTACCAGAGTGAGAGTCATTGTTACTGAACTCATTTGTCAACCCTCAGAAAAGGTATATCACCAAAAGTATTTGTATGTTTCCTCCCAAACCAAACAGACCAATGTTTATTTTATTTTAGATAATCAAATAGTTGAATACAGCATTGATACAGACTTTAATAACCAAAGCCTGATGGGGCATCTCCCAGGTCCAAAATGGTGAAAAAAATTTAGAAGTGTATTGGGTGCCAAGTCTAGCAATCTCATTGATGCAGGGACTAGTAGTTGGCAGGATGGAAAGACTACATTCCCAAAATGTTCTTACCCCTAATTTTAGAACAATGAGAGTTGCCAGGAACTGAGCATTATGAAACATCTGATCGCTTCATTTACTTGCCCAAATGCAGCTGAACACTTGTACTATATAGCTCCAAACCATAGGAAAAGGCTGTTTCAAGAGCTTCCCCTAACTTCCAAAGGTATTGTGCACACCCTAAACATCAGAGGCTGACTATATCTGAGAACAGTTTTTCTCCCTCAAACCTATAAGTTCAGAATCAATATAATAACCAAAAATGATGAGTGGCAAAACAAAATTAAAGAAGGCTGTTACTGTGTCAGAATGGAACTACATTTCCATTGTCTAAAATGTATTATATTTTCTTCTGTTGATTCTCTCTCTAGTTCACGTCAAAACAATATATCAGTCTTCTTAAAGGACAGGTTTATCTTCTGCTTGAAGAATCGCATGTGAACAATTTATAAATGAATCAGTTAAATTAAAAAGTTAAATTTAAGACATAGGGACAAATCCTATTTCACTACTAATTTTGACTTAACTACCTTTCTTGCCAAGTTCTTGTCAGGAAACACTGATCCATAAAAAACAGAACTTTTCAAGACACCATATCACTTTTGACTAATTTTTTCTCAGGAAAGGTTTCTAAGCTCCAGGATGGAATTTCTGTTGACAAGTATGGCACGTCCACATGTGCAAGCACATATGCTTGCAGCAGCTCTAATAGAAGCGGTGCAAATTTGAGCCAGGGCTTGTTGCCTCAGTGCATGTGCCTGGACATGCACTTTGTTGTGGAGCAAATTGTGCCACTTGGGGCAAAATAACCCTGCCTGGCTTCTCTTGGATCCTCAGCCAGGGGGAGCTAGAGCCCAGAGCCAGCATCTGTGCTGTACCGAGAGGTATAAAAAGCTGCTCTGTCCTGGCCATCAGTACAAAAAGTTGCCCTGGCAAGTAGCTCAGGGCTACTCGCTCTCAGAAGTTTCTGGGGCCCAGCCAATTGGTACCTGGGGACAGTACCCCGTGTGCTAGTCAGACTGCTGAAGCACTGGACTGCTGAGTTCCCTGCACCCTTTACCTACTGCAGCAGTCTGGCAGTGGGGGCTGCTGCCTGGCTATGACCTGCTGCACACCTGCCAGACTCGGATGGGAACTGCACAGCCAGTAAAGGCATCTGCCCCTCTGAGACAGCTTCCAGTAGGCTGCGGCTGCAGGGTTCGCCTCTGTGAGGCATGACTGCCATGTGTGTCCCTGCCCGGCCATTTGGGCAGTTATTGCCTGGAAGATGTTCCAGGTGTGGTGGCCTGCTTTGAACTGTCAAAGCATGTCCTCCTGGCCCCATTTGGCCAGGAGGTCAGCCACAGCCAGATGGGTCCAAGGTGCCAGCTCTGAGCAGGCAGGGTCCTGCCACTGGCCTCCCTAGCAGGAATTCTGTTATTCCCTATTGGAAAACTAAAAAATCCCTGATAAAAAAATCCCAAAGTCACTCTGGAAAATACCCCAAAATCAATGTTCCTCCACAAGTGAAACAAAAGGCTGCTATAAAGAGAGAGAGTGAGACAGAGACAGCGATCAGTTGGGCAATGTCTGATCGGTATTTCTACAGTGTTAAAGCAATGTGGAAGTCTACCAGTGTCTCTATCATAATAATAAAGTGAACT
Organism: Gavialis gangeticus; assembly: GCF_001723915.1. Taxonomy (NCBI): domain Eukaryota; kingdom Metazoa; phylum Chordata; order Crocodylia; family Gavialidae; genus Gavialis; species Gavialis gangeticus. Next base: position 43,948,453 of record NW_017729025.1, on the reverse strand, counting down.
CTAAATACATGTTTCATGAATTCATGAATATTTATTTTGCTGCCCTCCCACAGGGGTTATGGGCCCCCCAACAGGGGTTATGACCCTCCAGCAGAGGTCAAATGGCCCCTGCAGGGGCTGCCCCACCCTAGAAGGCTCACATGCCCCACCCCAGACCCCCAATTGCTGCCCCACCTAGCCCCATCCCCCACCAGCTGCTGCAGCCCCCATGTTGGTTGCCCCAC
>NW_017729025.1:43947363-43947723 GCF_001723915.1 Gavialis gangeticus | reverse complement strand
GGACTGGGCAGGGCAGGTATGGTGGGGTCTGCGGGCAGGCAGGGAATGGGGCTGGGCAGGAAAAGGATCAGGGGCCTTGGGGGGGATGGGGCCAGGCAGGAAAGTGATTGAGGGCCTCAGGGGGCTGGGCAGGAAAGTGATCTCGGCCCTTGGGAGGGTTGGGAGGGATGAGGCCAGGCAAGGCAGGGATTGGGGGCCTCAAGGGGGGCAGGCAGGGGATAGGCATGGGCAGGGCAGGGATTCATAGATTCATAGATTCATAGATTAAGGGTCGGAAGGGACCTAGTAGATCTTCTAGCCCGACCCCCCGCCAGGGCGGGAGAACAACAAAAAACCCCAAAAAGAGAAATGGGACTCAAA
>NW_017729025.1:43915619-43946725 GCF_001723915.1 Gavialis gangeticus | reverse complement strand
TAGAGGGGGAGGATCACCTCCTTGGCTCTACTCGAGATGCACCTGTGGATGCACGACAAGGTCCGGTTAGCCCTGCCAACCATGACCTCGCATTGTCGGCCCATGTTCATCTTGGAGTCAATAATGACTCCAAGATCCCTTTCTGCCTCCGTGCTCTTGAGTAAGGAGTTCCCCATTGTGTTAGTTTGGGGGGTTGGGGGATTGGGCAGGGCCAGCAGGGGTCCCCCCATAGTCCCCTCCCCCCTCCTTCAGCCCGCCTGACCCATTTCTTACTGGCACTGGAGCCCTGGTGCTGAAGCACATGGCCTGCCCCACATGGGTGAGGGCCATCCACAGAGACGCTTTGGCAGCCAGAGTGTCTCTGTGGAGGACTCAGCCTCCAGTTCCCTCGGGGCATGGCCCTGCTTTATTTAACTCTGTTTTTTCTAATTTTCTCCCTGTGCTCCAAGTTTACAGCATGGGGAACTTTTTTTTGTTCCCACATGTGCCTCTTGCCCCATCTCAAAGAGGTTTGAGGTGAGGCAAGAGGCACGTGTGCGCTCATCTGGACATGCCCGTACAGACCAAAGCCTAATAAACAAAGTCCTCACCTAACACATGGAGGCTCAGAGTTTTTTGGCCTGAAATAAGCAAATACTTCTACTTCGGATCCCCCATCCAAAACAGGTGGTCAGATCACCACACTCTTATTCTGTGTCTTTCCACCACACAGAATAATAAAAAGTTGTTTTTTTTAATAGTGACAACTCCCATGAGGTGGGAAAAGCATTTCCCTTTCGTATCTGAATACGTGTCTTACCTCAGGAGAATGTTGCAGAGAAAATTAGTAAAAAGGAAAGAAAATCCTATCGGAGAGGGCTGGAGAACTCTGAAAACTCAAATGCTTTTATCACACAGTTTTCTTCACCAAGTTCTTTCAGAAGGTTGGGGATTGAAGACAGACAGAAGAGACATGGAAACATCATGGAACCCTGCCTCCTGTCATATAGTGTCCATGATATATTTGCTCTTCCATTCATTGACCACGTGGGAACTTTATCTTGCAGCTGCATATAATAGAAGCCAAGGAGTTTGGCTTGATTGAAACAGCATTAATTCACAATAAGACATCCTGGTGAACTATGAGCAACTCCATAAAGGAGTGAGACATAAATTATTTTACTGAGGGCTAATAGTGTCGCACACATATATAGTGATGCTTTACTCTGCAGCTAATTAGTTTAATAGTTTCTAGGGTCAGAAGGGACCTGAGTAGATCATCTAGTCCGACCCCCTGCCATGGCAGGAAAGAGTACTGGGGTCAAACGACTTATTCTAGAATTATTCTACTCCGCAGTAAAGCACATGTGTAGACATAGCCAACATTGCCTAATGACAAGTTCGGTGCTAATAAAGCAGAGATCTTGAGTAAAGACAGATGAATTAGTGTTCAAAATAGCTGAGATGTATACCCTGTTTTACACAACAATATATTATTTGTCCCAGCAATATCAGTGCCAGGAGTTAAATCTGCTTGTTTCAATTTGTCTAAAAGTCTCTACATTACTGAAGCCTAGTTTTATTTATATTCTGATTATTTAATCCTTGACCCTCCCCTATTATTTGAAACAAAATTGGTTAAAAAATGTTCACTTGTTTTAATGACAAACAGTTATTTTAATTAAAACAAAACTAAACAACAGTTTGCTTTCAATGTTGTTGGGTATACTGATAAAAATTGAACAGAGAAAAACTAAATTCATTTTAGTTTTCAAAAATGGATATCAAATCCCTTACTTTGAAAGGATAACAATCCAAATAAAGCAGAAAAGAAACACTATTTAGAGATGGGAAAATGAAGCAGAGAGCTACTTATTTGGTACTAGAGCCAGGAATTGAACTCAGATCTCATAAGTCAGTTTTCATTTTTTTAATAACAAGGCTGTCATTTTTAGGGCTAATGTAACCAATTTTTCCCCTGATATTCAAGCTACATGCTCCTTTTATTATTATCCTATTACGCTTAGTTATATCCCCTTTACCACACTAGGCAATTGTTCTCCATCTTTGGTGTTTCTGCCTGTCAAGCTCTGCAGATATGCTTTGAGAAATTGTCTGTATTTTTAGATAACAAACACAACTATATGGAATGATTTGCATTTAGCTGGTTTACCTTAGATTTTCCTTGTGCAAGCAAAGTTACCAGGAGTTTATTCATAGCACTCATTTAAAATAATTCTTTCCACCTTTTTCTCCTCTCATAAATATATCATATTGATTGAACATTGTTTTAGTCAGTCCTTTGCATCATTTTATCTCTTATGAGTTCTGCAACCTTGAAATCTGTAAAAAATTACAAAAGTAAGTGGGAATGATATTTTTGCCTGTGTGTTTATTCTCATCATGCTGTTAAGGTGTCATCTTGTTGACAGTCTGAGTACAGACCCAGAACAGCAATGCCACCATATGCTAGTGACTAATAAGATGGCTTCACAAGTTGATAGCACTGAACTGCCTGTGGTGGTTAGAAGTTTTGAATAAGCACATCTAAGAATATGGAGAGATGTAAGGCTTAGAACAGCTTAAATATACTTCAACCTCCAAGGGAGCATCCACACATGCAGGTATTTTTGCTTGCAGCAGCTCAAATAGAAGTGGCGCAAATTTGAGCCAGGGCTTGTTGCCTCAGTGCACATGCTTGTTGTGGAGCAAATTGTGCCACTTGGGGCAAAATAACTCTGCCTGGCTCCTCCTGGATCCACAGCCAGGGGGAGCTAGATCCTGGGGCCAGCACCTGTGCTGTCCCCTGCAGTATAAAAAGCTGCCCTGTCCTGGCCCTATCAGTGCAAAAAGTTGCCCTGGCAAGAAGCTCAGGGCTACTTGCTCTCTGGAGCTTCTGGGGCCCAGCCAATTGGTACTTGGGGACCCCCTGTGCCAGGCGGAATGCTGAAGCCACTTTCCTGCCCAGACCCAGCCCCTTCAAGGCCCCCAACCCCTTTTCTGCCTGGCTCCATCCCCCACATCCCCCTCAAGGCCCCAATCCCTTTCCTGCCCAGCCCCATTCCCTGCCTCCCCCAGACCTCCACCCATCCCTGCCCTGCTTGGCTTCACCCCCCACCTGCCCCCCAGCCCCTCTGATCCCTGCCTTGCCCAGCCCCATCTGCTTATCCCTGCACCCTCTACCCACTGCAGCAGTCTGGCAGTGGGGGCTGCTGCCTGGCTGTGATCTGCTGCACACCTGCCAGACTTGGATGGGGACTGCACATCCAGTAGAGGCATCTGCCCCTCTGGGACAACTGCCAGTGGGCTGTGGCTGCAGAGTTGATGTTTCTTTGGCACTACTGCCATGTGTGCCCCTGCCAGGCCATCTGGGCAGCTATCGCCCAGAAGATGTTCCGGGTGTGATGCCCTGCTGTGAGCGGTCGAAGCATGTCCTCCTGGCCCCATTTGTCCAGGAGGTCAGCCACCACCAGTTGGGTCCAAGGTGCCAGCTCTGAGCAGGCTTCTCTTTCTAGGTCCTGCCACTTGCCTTCCTAGCATGAATTGTGGTGTTCCCTATTTGAAAACTGAAAAAACCTAATAATAAAATCCCGAAGTCACTCTGTAAAATACCTCCAAATCCATGTTCCTCTACACTTAAGACAAAAGACCACGAGAGAGAGAGAGAGACAGAGAGAGAGAGAGAGAGAGATCAGTTGGGCAATGTTTTATTGATATATCTACAGTGTTAAAGCAATTTGGAAGCCTACCAGTGTCTCTATCATCATAATAAAATAATTTCTAAATATCTATATGTTTTGCTGTTTGCCTTTGGTTTTCTTACCATAGAGCAGTTAGAGCTCCCCCTGACCCCTTTAGTAACCAGGATGTGGGGACAGCTGCCCCTGCAGCCACAGCTCGTTCCAACAGGTCTCATTCTGTCTGGCAGCTGGGCATGCAGGGTGTGTGCTGGGGGAATGTGACTGCAGGGGACAGGGGACCCACCCCTTCTGAGCAGCCACCCCCACAGTCCTGCAGGGTGCAGTCCCTGGAACAGCTCACAGGTAGGTGGGGGCTGGGTGGGGCAGTAATCCAGGACGGCTCAGGGGGGTGGGACAGAAGGGACATGGGGCCAGGTGGAGCAGTGATCTGGGGGGCTCAGGGAGCAGGCAGGGAATGGGGCTGGTGGTCCCCATGGTCCCTTCCCCCCTCTTCCAGCCCCCCCAACCCACTACTTACTGTCACAGAGCCTGGGTCCAGCTTCCTGCGACTGGCACACTGCCTGCCCTGCATAGGCAGGCAGCATGTTTCAGCAGGAGGGCAAGGGCCAGCCATAGAGACACTCTGGCTGGCTACTAGAGCATCCCTGTGAGGACCAAAGCCTCCAGTTGCCTCAGGACATGGCAGGGCATGGTCCTGGACTGTGCTCTGCCTCACTTTTTTTGCCTCAGGTATTTTTTGACCCCTGGATATCCAGAAGTCTAACTTTTTTTGTTCCCGCATGTGCCTCTTGCAGCATCTCAGAGGATGCTCTCCAAGAGTCCAGATATACAGGCCACCTAAGACTAGTTAAAACTTCCTGGAATTTTTCAAAAGTACACCAGAAGAATTGAGTGCTATTTTGAGCCATTCCTCCATGCACCAATTCAATGTTACATGGGACACTTAGCAGTCCATTTGTAGTGTTTGGTGAATCCTCCATGTACCCCAAACCATACCGCCCGTCACTGTCCTCTGCCCCCCACCCAAACACATTCAGGGCAAAGGGCTGCTCTGGAACGCAGCCAGGGCTCTATTGTGCAAACAACAGACTGCAGTTCGCATGAGTGGAAAGTAAAGTGCCTATGTCAGTTTACTTTCCCTGATACAGACAGTAGGCAGTGAGGTCCCAGGCTAATTTGGGATGGGAAATGGGAGTGGAGGGGTTCTCAGGTGCTGGGGGTGCTGTGTTGCCCCCTACTTGTTGTTCCTAGTGGGCTGGCTATTCCAAGGGCCCTAAGATTTCTGCAGCCTTTTTTACCCCTGCAGTGGAAAGGGGCTTCTAAATTTTAGTTTTCTCATAGAGCCCTTCACTTTAGGGTTCACTGGCTAATTTGGGGTAGGAGTGGGAGTGGAGGGGCTGCAGGTGCTCCAGGGAAGCTGTGTATCTTTTTATCTGTGTCATTGTGAACAATAATGAGATTGGTGGTGGTGCAGAACCAAGACCAAGATCCTCACATTGAGATACAGAAGGGCATGAGATGCCAGTTGGGTTTCTCATCATGATAGGTAGAAGTGGGCTTGTCACCCCTGGTCAGCACAGTTGGGGACCACACAAAAACCTCTACAATCCCACCTCTACCCCAAATTAGCTTGCAAGCCCCAGAGCACAGGACTCTAGCAGCTGATATTCACAAGCCTCCTTCCAGCACAGGGGTTGAAAAGCTGCTAAGATCTCTGAGGGGTCTTTCCCTGGAGCATCCAGCCTCTTGGTCACCACACACAGAGGCCACATAGCCCCTCCCCGCCCTTTCTTCTCAGCTTCTGGCAACTCCATTCCCCCTACCCCAAATTAGCCCAGGATCCTATAAAGAGGGGTTCCTTTCCCAGCATGGAGTCCCAGCTGCCACATACACCTGTGCATCCCTGATCAGCGTACCAGTACAACAACTGTAGCTGTGGGCCATAAGGTCTTCCTTTTTTCTGATGACCAGAAAATCCAGGCCTTCTTCTCCCTTCAGTGGAATTTTAGGAAACTTCAGACACTGGAAGGGTTGATGGTTGATGGCCTGGATAGTCTTCTCATCCTGTGATGGCATTCTGGCAGCAGTGCAGTCTTTAAAGGTGACCGTTATACTTAGAACTCTTAGCAATGTACTTATGGACACTTGTAGCCAGGGAAAAGTATGTACTGGTTCCCAGTCAGTAACATTTTTTGAATGGGTTAAGTCCTGTGTCAGGCTGCATCCTGTGTCTGGCTGCACCCTGCATTTCTCTCCTTCTCTCCTTTACCTCTCACCTTTAAGACTGGAGGTTGTAGGGTCAATATATTCTGAAGAATGTTGTGTCCCTGCTAAGTGCCAAAAATCACAGGCTCTTTAGGCCAACCACTTTGAAATGTGATCTGTGAAAACAGACAAGTTAAGAGGCATCCAACATTATTTTGACATGTAAACCAACATGCTCACTGTTATAGTCCCAGGTACTCTGGGTTGCAGAGCTAACATGTCAACATGAATCCTTTCTATAAATTAATCTCTCCCCCAGAAGTGTATTGGGGACTGCACGAAGATCTATAAATCTCCAAGCTTTTAAGGTAAGCACTCCAGGCATAAAAAGGGGGCCAATCTTGCCTAGGTGAGAAAAATTCAAGATATCTCTCTGCTAGGGTTTTTTTCCCCTGTGAATTTTTTTTGGGAGAAGTGAGATTCTGGTTTTGTTTATTTATTTTTTTGGCTAGCTGTCACCTTCTTGCCAATAGTGGGACAAGAATACTGCAGGAAGTATCAATCGTGTCACTTTTTCTTCACCAACAGGGGACAGCATTTTATATGTTACAATAGCACTCTTGAGAATACTGTTGGGGAAAAAAAAACGTATTTGTGCTTCAGAGAGACATATTTCAAGAAGAAAAAGCATATTTTCCCTAGAGATGTACTATGCATTTTTAGATACTGTGTGGGACAATTCTGATTCAACCCATATAAAATAGATCGGTGGCTATGCTGTCTGTACTTGTTTCTATCACTTTCTTTGCATAAATCAAATCACCATAGTATCTGAGCATCTGAAATGTGTGGCCCTTGTAGTTCTGTCAGTTCTGGAGAGCACAGCATTATGGAAGAGAAGGTATAAAATAAACAGAAGTCATCAGCAGCTGACAGGCAGTAGGCTTTTTATAAAATGTCATACATTTGCAAATGAAATGTGTGCAGCTCTCACTCTCTGATAAATCACAGCTGCACATGTTCAACTTCTCAATTCCTAAACATTTGCCACTTGTGAACATTTGCGGCTTTTTTTTTTTAATTCGACCCATTCCTTTCTTTCCTTTGTAAATCAACACTCATTATAATAATATGAACCACAACCACAGGAAAGGTGGGGGCAGGAGCTGTGAAAACAAGAGAAGTACTGCCCCAGAAATAGCTGCCACAAACTTGATATGAAAAAAAGCAGACTCCATACCTCTGGAACATTGGAAGCCTGTGTTTTAAAGAGGCAATCCCCTGTAGTGCCAAAATGGTTTAAAGGGAAAGAAGTAAGTTATTTCTCTGCCTCATCCTGCCTTTTCCATGGGGGAGAGGATTGGAATCCTGTAGATGAGTTAAACTCCTCCCTTGATGCGCTCCAAGTCTTATCAAATTCTCTCTCATATCTGTTTAGTTAGGCATAGGGGTTATCCTGTTCTCCTCCCTTCCCTTCTGCATTATGATGATGTAGTTAGTGACCATAATGCAGTTCTCAGAAGAGATAAATCTGGGGAAGAAGCAGGAGACAAAATGAATTGGTGTCAAACCACACATACCTATCTTGTTTCCTTTTAAATATTATCCTAATACTCTTTAAAAGACTGAGGATTAGCTTTGAAGATGGCATTATTAGCATTATTGCTTTCATTAAAGTCTAGGGCTGTAGCACTGACCAACTGGAAATGTTGATATTCTCAGGAGATTTCTTCTAAGAGATGCTTTCAGGTCAATGGCTTTGAAAATGGCAGTGTTGCTCACTCATTGAGATACAGGTGGTCTTAAATTACTGTACTTGTCTGAGACTTTGAAGTCTTCTATCCCCTCCTTTGTAACAGGCTACCAATGTGAACTTGAAAAGTTGTTTAATCTATTTAAGCCATAGTTCCCCATTTGTAAAATGAGGTTAATAATTATTCCTTTCATTCACCCTTCATCTGTCTTGTCTATTAATACTGTAAGCTCTTTTGGACACAGATTGTCATGCACTAAATGGGAGTAAAATTCTTAGGACAATGGTGTCCTACTCTGACTTGCAAACTATATGTGTTACTGTGATGCTAAAGAAAAAGAAGTAGTTTGGTTGGGGTGCACCAATAAAGATTTTCTTGGCTGGTACCCATAGCCGATTATTAACTAGCCATATCAGCCAATACCAATCCAATAACTGATATTTAGTAATAAAGCAAGTGCCCCCACTGCTATTTCTAAGCATAGGGATGCTGATACAGGAGACATGGCAGCACTTTAATTAGAGGCTCTTCCCCCCACTCCCCCTCTTTCGGAGCACGTGTAAAACCACCCAACCCAACAGTATCCTGCAGTCCACACCACGCTGTCCCACGCCAGTACCCAGGATACCATGGCAACTGCTCCACTACAGCCCAGCCTGGCCCACTGGTGAAGGGATGGGGGTGTATCCAGAGTCACCCCAGCTTGCAGAAGGGAACCCAGGCATCTGTGGGCCCCGGCCCTGCGGGGAAGAGAGAACCCAGGCTCCCGGAGGCCTTGGACAGAAGGCATAATTAATTATTGGAAAACATTATCAGCTACAACAGCCAAAAAAAGCCAGTAGTTGATAATGTAAATTTCCCTTTTATCCGTGCTGATCTGATAGGCAGCCAATATATTGGTGCAGCTCTAAGTTCAGTGATTCAAGTAAAACATTTTGTAGATCATCTCTTTATCACAGATCCAGACACCTCCAACTTTCTAAAAGTTTAGACCTCTGCCCAAACTGTATCACTTTATGTTCATTTTGAATGTTATAGTAATGGAATACATAGATGCATATACAGCATTACCAGGGATCCCCGAACTTTAGTCCTCAGTCAATCTGTTGTCCAAGAGACCCTCCAACTCTAACAGCTATACAAAAGTAAACAGCTAAAACAGTAAAATCATTCATTTTTATTGATAATGGCTCATACGGCAGAACCACAAATCACTAAAATAAATTCACACATAGCCATTTGTTTTCAACAGTGTGATATTAATAGGTCATGTCATATATGTTGTTATATTAACTTTAAAAAAAAAATCTAAAATTGTTTGGCTTTTGGTTTTTATCCATAAGATAATTTGAGGTCATCTTTATTTCCTTACAGGACATTAGTATATAATTGTTATTACACTATAATAATAAACTTAATCTAAATGCTATCAATATAATAACTTGATACTTATATTAAAATATAAAATATATTTAAAATCAGATTTAAATTTACATTTTAAATAAGTGTGGAACAGTATATTCTGCCATTGACATAGTAAAGTCTCATACCTGATAAATAAATTACCATAAATAAAATAATCACCTATAAAGAGCTAGCTGACAAATAAAGTACCATAAATATAATAATATTACTAGAATGATGTTGTAGCTGTGATCATCCAGAAATTACAGAAGAAGCAAAGATTTCTTAGGGTGATATCTTTTATTCGAGTAACTGTATAGCTAGGTTAGAGTTAGACAAGCTACTGAATGCAAGACACAGATTAAGCTTACATCTGATGAAGAATGTCTTGCATTCAATAATGTATCTAACTATCCAAACTATATGGTTAATCCAAAAAAAGGTATCAGCCTAAGAAATCTTTGCTTCTTGCATAAATATAATAATCGCCTAGAAACAATTATTTAAAGGGAACAAAAAAAGACTCAGTTATATGAATGACGCAGCTGCACAGTAGCATATGTGGAGGGGGAGAACATTTCAGAGTTTTGGAACACTGATTGAGAAGGTAATTGAGTGTAGGCATAGTTGTGCTTTTGATAAAACATGTTTCTAAAGTTAAAGACTGTTTGTTATGCAAGTTACAGATGGAGCCAGAAGGATCAAAAGCTGTTTAGTTGACCAATTTTAGTAGGTATTTTCCCACTTCTTAGAGCTCAGTTTTTGTGGTTGTGTGTTTATTGCTGTATCTGTTTCTTGTTTAGAAGCAAAGGCTGTTGTTTGCAAATTTCTTGACTGTTTTTATTTTATTTTATTTTATATTATTTTGATATCAGTCGTGAGGTTTTTTTTCTTGCTTAGCATTGCTGTCCTTAGGTTGGTCTCAGCTGAAGGATGGAGGTGAACCTGACTATTTCTAGTGGAAAAGAGAACTTTTATAACAGAGAGAAACTAGTAATAAGAGGGTGCATCTACGTGCTTAACTGCCAAGTAAAACCCCTACATGAGAGGCTTAACTGTCTACACATGGGCACACTTACTGTGCAGTAAAAACTCCTAATTGAGTGTAAATTTGATGCCTGTAAATTTGCCCCTGCAGCTAGGTGGGTATGAGCCTCTCACACACTAAGGAAGGTGTTGATGCCAGCAGCAATGTCCTCCTTGGCAGCAGGGGGCAAGGATGTGTAGCACAGCCATAGGTAGCCCTCCAGGTGGTGGCAGAAGTTGTGGGGCTTGGCCCCCCACTGCCATCTTAGCTCCACCCTCTAGGTACCCCCACCACATGGCCTCCCACCCCAGGATGGCACACAGAGGACCTTGTACAAAGTTTTTATACAGAAGAAGATATTTTATTGTTGGTAGTGGGGTAAGTGGTGGTGGGGCTCTGTTGGGGAGGGGAGGGCAAGGGGGACTCTGGCTGATGTGATGGGAATTCAAACTTGTTCTTCTGAGACGTGTCTGTAGTAAGCATGGTGCTGGGGGTGGGGGGCCATGGGCAGCAGTGCAGGTGGGCTAGAGCAGTGGTTCTCAACCTTTTGCAACCTACATCTCACCAACCATTTTGTCAAAAAACCCTGGTTCCACCATGATAAAAACAAAACTCCACTTTTTCCAAGAACTGTATTTTTATCTTTACATGCGTTTTAGTATTATATTAATCATTAATGGAAATTTTCAAATAAGTTGAAGTCCCACCTACATGACCTTCACGTCCCACCAGTGAGAAACACTGGGCTAGAGTGTGAAGTGTTGGAGAATCTGGCCAGCCAGCACTTCCCACACCTCATGACCTGTCCCCTGTTGGCAGGTATGCAGCTCTCCTGGGGCATCAGCAGGAGGGGGGCCACTGCTGCTGCTGCCACTGCAGGTGGTGATACTGTTGCCAAGCATCCTCTGCTCACCATGCCTCCTCCTCCTAGGCATCATGGAAGAGCTTCTCCCAGGCCTTACAAATGATATGCAGCACACAGGCCGCAACAATGACCCTTGGGAGGTTGTCCTTGGTGAGCTCAAGGCAGGTACACCAGCATTCCTTGAGGCACCGGATCCGGCTTATGCAGCAGTTAAAGTGGGCCTAGTCAGAGTTCAGGTGGCCAATGTAGGGCTGCAGGAGCCAGGGTAGGAGTGGGTAGGTAGACAGGGTCCCCGATGAGGAGGGGCAGTATGGCCATTACATCCAACTGCAGGTTTGGCACCCCTGCCATGAGACAAGCACTCTCCACTGGGCCCAGCAGTTCCTGAAGATGCAGGTATCATCCTGCATCTGTCCTTGGACCAGTACTGTTCAACATCTTCATCAGTGATTTGGATGAGGCTGTAGAAAGCACTCTGTCCAAATTTGCAGATGACACCAAACTATGGGGTATAGTAAACACACTAGAGTGTAGGGAGTGAATTCAGGCAGATTTGGACAGACTGGGGAAGTGGGCGGATCAGAATAGGATGCAATTTAACAAAGATAAGTGGAAAGGGCTGCACCTGGGGAGAAAGAATCACCTGTAGACTGGAAAGTACCATTCTAAGTAGCAGAGCAGCAGAAAGGGATGTCAGAGTCATAGTCAACAGAAAAATGAACATGAGTCACCAATGTGACAAGGTAATAATTAAGGCTAACCACCCTCTTTCTTGCATTAGTAGGTGAACACGAGCAGGTCTAGGGAGGTGATACTTCCCTTCTATGCGGCATTGGTCAGGCTGCAGTTGGAGTACTGTGTCCAGTTTTGCGTGCCGTACTTCAAGAGAGATGTGAATAGTCTGGAAAGGGTTCAGAGAAGAGATACTCATATGGTTGAGGACCTGAAGGTAAGATCCTATGAAGAAGGCTGAGAGGTGATCTTGTGGCTGTCTACAAACTCATCAGGGAATAAGGGATACTGTGTTTACCAGGGCACCCCCAGAGTTACTAGAAACAACGGCCATAAACTGAAGGAGAGCAGATTTAGATTGGACATCAGGAAAAAATTCTTTATGGTGAGGGTTGCCAAAATATGGAATGGGCTTGCAAGGGAGGTGTGCTTTCCCCTACCTTGGAGGTGTGTAAAAGGAGATTAGACAAGCACCTGGCTGGGGTTACTTAACCTCAGCGTTCTTTCCACAGAATGAAAGACCCTCCACCTGTAATAGTCACCATAGGCAGGCTGGTGACAGGGATGTGGGTCTTATCCTGAGCCCCAATGCACTGGGGGAATCCCAGGGCACAGAACCCTACCACCACCAGGGGATTGTGCATGCATAGCATGGTGTCCCTCAGCACATCCTGGAGGGCACTGCATATGCCAAGTAGGTGGCCAACGTACTGCAGGTTGGTAGGCATGGCCAGCTTCAGCAGGGAGAGGGCCAGGAGGTTGGCCATTGGGAGGGGAGCCAGATGCTAGTGTTCTGCCACTCCAGGTGAAAGCAGAGCTGCTCCACGAGGTCCCAGAAAGTAGCCCAGGTCATGCCAAAGACCTCCAGCCACTACTCGTTGTCCCAGGTGTGATGGACAATGTGCCACCACCAGTCCTGGATGGCCCAGTGGGCCCAGAGACAGTGAGGCTGGAGGCCCAGGGGTGTGATGGCAGCCTTGGTGGTGGCATCCTGGAGCCCATTGTTGGCATCTCTCCTGGGGTGCAGAAAAGTGGATGGGATTAAGGCAGCAGGTGCATGGTGGTCCTGGGAAGGCACTCAATGGCCTGGCAGGTGGTCACTATATGTGGGGGAGTCAGGCAGGCCTAGACAGGCATGGGCCAGGCAGCAGTCAGTATGGCAGGCCATTAGGAGCCCAGGGCATGGGTCATCACTGCCAGGTGCAGGGGCTGGAGCAGCCATAGCATAAGGAGGCTGTCACGGAGTGGGGCCTAGGAGCGGCCGCGATCCAGCTAGCGCCCCCTACCGTGCCAAGTGAGCGATCCAGCACCCTCAATTCTCGCCCACCACGTCCTGTTGGTATAATAGTTTGATATGGGAGGCTGTCTTACGATTCCCTTGGTCACAGTGCTCTGCTCATACTGCCCCCCCGTACCAGATGGGGTGACTTGGTGCAACCCCAGCCTTATGGGCTATGCGTGCCTCCTACCTCCCCTTTAGCACGCCCCAAGCCTCGCAGCTATTCCAGACGTTCTCGTGTCTCCAATATACGCGCCCTCACCAGGGCCTCTCCAATATATGTGCCCTCGCCAGGGTCTCTCCAATATACGTGCCCTTGCCAGGGCCTTGCCCCGCTCACCTTTACTCTGGGCTCTGTCTTGCGCACCCAGCACTGTCGGGTTCCATCCCGCGCTTCTCAACCTCCCGTGCTTGTACCCACGCGCTTACCCCTAGCACGCAGAGGCACCACTGGGATTTGACCCCAGAATCTCCTGTTGCTCGCCACACACGCCCTGTCTCACCCCCTTGGGGTTCGGCTAGTGTACCCACCCTCTTCGGGCTCCCGACCGCATGCTCTGGCCCGGCTTCAGGCCTCTACCCGCGTGCTTGCCCTACTCTGGCCTCTCACACTCGCTCTCGCCCCCCTTATGGGGCTTCCCCCTAGACTTGCCTTGTCTGGGGCATCCTAATAGGCATCCCCCCCCTTTCGGGGCTTATGCCTCCCCCTCTTTGGGGCTTCCTCGGTCAACTCGCCCTTCTCTGGGGCTTGTCCCGCGCGTCTCGTGCCCTCACCCTTCTCTGGGGCTTGTCCCACGCTAAACCGCGCTCGGGGCTCAGGTGGCCTGTAGCCATGCCTGGCCCCCTGACCCTTCTTGGGGTCCTTCACCCTACTGGGCCGAATACCGCCCTCCCGGGCTGGGGTCTCAACCCCACACACTACACCACGTCAGCGCCAAACAGCTGTGCCTCCCCGGCACTGCTCGGTGCCCGAACAGGGCACCCAGGAAACCCCCCCAGACAACTGGGGATCTCCTGTGAGGCCTTCTTACACCCCTACAGCCTCACCCGGTCCTCCGGTGATATACCCAACTAACACAACAGAACCATAAGCCAACCGGCTGTAACAGAACAATAAGCCTACCGGCTATAACATAAAGTCCAGGCCCCACCTGGCCTTCCAGTAAGGCCTCCTAGTCAGGGTTCTCTCCCCCCTTGCCATGATGCAGCTACTCGTTCTATCAGTCTGCCCAATGCCGCTCTGCTCCACTGCAGAGCTCTCGCTCCTCCAGCTGCCAGCAGGGAACTACCAGCCAGGCTCCGGCCTGGGCTGTTTATAAGGGCCCGGCCCTGCCCCCTTCTGGTCACCTGACCAACATGGTTGCTCCAGCAACCAGCACCTGAGCTGCCCTGGCAATTAGCAGAGGTTCCAATCCCTACTTAGGCACAGGGCACCTGAGTGCCCCCGTGACAGAGGCACAGGCAGCAAGGAAAGCACTGGCACTGCCCTATGTTGGGCATGCTGCTGTTGGCCAGGGAAGCGGCTAGCAAAAGAGCAGCAAGTGGGACTGGCTTTTGAAGAGGGCTGTCAGGTGCTGGCAGCTTCAGCCAGATCCTGGAGCTTCCCCTGATGGTGGCAGAGGCCTATTGCAGGGCCCTGGGAAGTAGGAGCAGATTAGTAGCAAATCTGTTCCCACTTCCCAACATATGTAGATGCCTGCCCAAAACCATTTACTCGCAAGTAAACTGGTGCTGTAGCAAATGCACATGTAGATGTGCCCAGAGAGAATGAAGTGGACTTTATCAGTGAAATAACTAGAAAAGCAAGGAAAGAGAGAGACACAGGCAACTGACTCTAAGCAAAACCCAAAAAACCAGCAGATTGGACACCTCACAGTGGATGAAACTCTAACCTTGCCCGCTACATTGACTGCTTCAGAGAAAGAATGAACAATGAAATAATCAACAACACACACCACCATAACAACCTCTCTCTACCAGACAGAAAGGCCATAGAATCTCTAAGATCTAACCACCAAATAGTAATAAAACCTGCAGATAAAGGAGGAGCCATAGTTATCTTAAACCATGAAGACTATATAAAGGAAGCCAACAGACAACCTTCTGACACCACCTACTACAAAGAGCTACAAGAAGTTCCTACTCCCCTTTTCACCATGAAACTCAAAAACATCATCAAATCATTTCCATCAGAACTACAAAAACCCCCCCCCTACAGACCTTGATCCCCCCACTACCCAACCCAGGGACTTTTTACATGCTCCCTAAAATCCACAAACAAGGGAATCCTGGCAGACCTATTATATCCAACTATGGAACCCTAGCTGAGGAAATATCAGGTTTTGTCAAATCAATAGTGAAATTGCTTGTCACCCAAACAGCAAGTTTTGTCCAAGACAGTACAGACTTTCTACAGAAACTTAAAAACATAGACCACCTTCCCAGCAATGCCCTCCTAGCTACTATGGATGTTACCAGTTTATATACCAGTTTATATTCCCACACCAGGATGGCATCCAAGCCTGCCTTACATACCTGTGATAGCAAAATAACAACTCAGAATACAGACCCAAAGATATTACTGACCTCATACACTTCATGCTCACACACAACAATTGCACTTTTAATAACCATCACTTCCTCCATGGGCACAGCCATGGGCACCAAAATGGCCCCACAGTATGCCAACCTTTTTATGAGCCACCTGGAAGAAGAATTCCTCAAGGACTGCACCATCAAACTCTTGCTATACTTAAGATATATTGATGACATCTTCATCATTTGGACTAAAAACCTGCAATCTTTGATTGAGTTCCATCAGAAATTCAACAATCATTATCCCTCCATCTGACCATCTTTTGAATACTCCAGCACCAACATCTCCTTTTTAGACATGATCATCAATATCCAGAATGGTAAAATACAGACCATGTTATACAAGAAACCCACACACCGACATACACATCTGCACAAAACCAGCAATCACCCTAAACACACCAAAAAAGCTGTGATATACAGCCAAGCCCTCAGATACCACTGAATTTGCACTGAGGAGAACATCTGGGATTGCCACCTCTCTAATCTTAAAAATGCTTTCACTCAGATGCCACATGAATAGTTGCAGTACAGAAGAAAGACCCTATTCTTAAAGAGATCTTCCCAGAACCACCCATCCTAGCATTCAAACAAGCACTGAACCCCACAATTACTACACTCCACAACAGAGCCATCAGCATTCCTGCATCTTACAGCCGCACCTCCAGAAATGTAATATATCTCATCCAATGCACCAAACGCCCTAATGGAAAATACGTAGGAGAAACCAAACAACAACTGCCCACCAGAGTGAACACACAAAGGAAATCTATCAAAGACAGGAATACCCAATGACCTGTGGGGGCACATTTCTCACAAGAAAACCACTCTCTCTCTCCAATCTTTCAGTTCTAATCCTCAAAGGGAAATTACAAAACACTTCTCACAGATGAGCCTATGACCTTCACTTCAACAACCTCCTGGATACAAAAAATCATGGACTAAATATAGACATTGGATTTACGACACATTATAACCTGCCTGATATCTGCTTCCTCAGGTACCTCTCCACTATTTAACTGCTACATTCATCCCCTTTTCACAACCAACGGCTCTCGCACCCACTGAGTCCCCAGATTACATCTTCACTGACTGTCTGTCTTGCATGCATACCAGCCTCCGGCTTCGTTACTTTTCATTCCATCCAGGAAGAGCAGACACCAACTGCAGAGGTTTTCTCAACCTGATGAAGAGTTTTTAAACCTGAAAGGTTGCTAAGAAATTTTTTTCCAAGTATTTAAGTTGGCCTAATAAAAGATATCAGATTCACCCAAAGAACTTTGTCTGTCTATACTCGAGAGAATGAAGAAGTGGCAGTTCAGAATACAGAAGAACAGAAGATGGAAAAGGAGCAAAACCTAGATAAGTCCATTAAAGGAAACAACCAAGAGAAAGAAAGAAATAGTCATAAATATCTCTGACTGGTAAAACAAGCTACAGAGCCACAAGTGTATATTGAGCATTTGACTTTTGTCAAAATCTTTTTGAAAAAGACACTATCATTTTATTTTGTAATATGCAATTGGAAAGTTTCATATTCAGCACTATAATGATGATGAGAAATAAGCATTGAAGTGTTTCCTGTAAGGTACTTCAGTTCTTTCAGACAATTCGGTAGTTCTGGAAACTACACTAGAACTCTTTCAGATAGCAGATGATTTTGTAGGAGTAAGCTGTATTACCAGATCCTGTGGGCAGTAAGGTCTTCATCACTTACATCCACTTTCTAGCGTCTGAGACAAGTTAATGTCCTTTTCTGACCTGGTTATAGAAAGATCTTTCAACATTGTCTTTAACAACATTAATATTTAATGTATTAATTAAGATAAAACATTGGACCAATAACAGTAATAATATTGGATTAAAATGCTTAAAAGATCCATCCAAATTTTAACTGGCTGTAGTCTTATTCTAAATTAATATTTGGTTGGAGTTTTGTGTTACTTCTTATTCTAGTTGGTCCATCTCACGCTTCCATAAATATAAAGTAAATAGATGTGTAAAAATGAGTTGGGTATATTTTTCATGCAGCTAGAGGGAGCTCATATGTATTACATAAGCCCTTTATTATTCATTTTTATTTATCACATGGTAAATCTATAGAAAAATGCCATAATTGAATTTATATAGAGGATTCAGCTCCCTATTGATCTGATACAAGACAGAAATATAAAGCTACACTTTCATTCACAATGGCTGTATTTGTTTTCCATATTCACTTTATTGGAAAATATTGTAAAACTTAATAAGGATGAAATTCTATATAAATTACTCTATAGTAATCTGCCTGCTGGCTGGCTCCGCACTGGAACACCCTCATGCCCCAGCAAGCCCCTCCACAGGGTCAGAGCAGCCCCAGGCTGTCACGCTTATTCCTGGACCTCTGCCAACTGGGGCTGCTCTCACGTAACTCAGTGTGATGTGGTCCTAGGTGCAGTTTCAAATGGCATGCCCAAGAGCAATAAATGTCAGTGCAATGTGCACTCGCATTTACTTCTGTTTGCTAATAGCACATGTAGACACACCCAGTGTCTTTAAAACACAGTCAGCCTAACCATTGTCAAGTCCTTTGGTAGCTATCATAGTAGAAGCAAGTTTTAAGGGGGATCTGAAGGAATATAGTGAGGTAGCATTGATGTTTAAAGGGTGTTTGTAAGGTTCTCTTCACAACCATGAGGGATGACATGAGAGAAAGCATGAAGTAGCTTGTTTGAAAAGTTGGCAGGTATGCAATATAGACTTTTAGTGTTTGGTCATTGGTGATAAGAGTTGATATTTTGATACTGAATAAGAGATGATATTTAGTGTGCAGATAGAGCAAAAACTTTCTTAAAAGTGAGACAAAATACTTGTGTTTGATACAATAGAGAAGAGGGAGGCTTGGAAGGATACAAGAATAGAGTTGGTATGGTCAAAAAGAGGGCCCAGGTGAATGTTGTTTGCAGGAGTATTTTGAACAGCCCCAAGTTAGGTAAGCTTGCATATGCCATGGCTACAGAGAAGCAGTGGTGAAATGTAGAGCATGCACAGGAGTGTACATGCACCCCCTGAGAGTGCTGGTGCACCCCCTGGCAGCAGCACTCCCTGCTTAGGTGACAGGCAGGGAGGGCAAGCTGGAGTGCTGGTGCCCCCCCTGCAAGTGCTGGCTGGGAAGTGGGGGTGCCGGGGGGGCTCACTTCCGGGAGCGCCGCTGGCACTTCTGGGTTCCCAGCCCATGCTTCTGGGTCAGCCCAATCGGCTGTGGGGAAACTGCCCCCCTGGTGGGTGCAATTAGCCACAGGAGATTCCTTCCCCCGACCTGGTCGGCAAGAATGGCTGTGGGGGACCCCCCCAGTCGCTAACTGGCAGCTGGTGGGGGGGCATGTGCCCTCCTGACTCAGGAGGAACCAGTCACCCATGCAGAGAAGAGTACTGTAGTAAACAACACTTACGATGATGACAGCCTGGATAAGAGCTTTATGTGCATGGGTAGATAGGGAAAGCTGTATTTTAGAGTTTCTAGGCAGGATGAATCTATGAAATGGCTTGAACATGAGTGACCCTTCAAAGACATACTTAAGGAATGATTGCAGAGACAGGTAGTTCTCTGATTATGAAAAGCAGTAAATATGAGGAGTCAAATGACCTTCTCTAGAACATACATTCCTTTATATACTACTATTTTATTTACTGCCTTTCTAAGTTAAGCAGACTCATTACCTCATATTGAAATATTTCTAAATGTTTAATTATCGTTGTCACCAGTCCCTGAACCCTGCTATTTCTTTTGACAGGTCAAATAACCAGAAGGGCACAAAGCATTCCGTGTTCATAAAAGGTAGTGTTTGTGGCTCTGATGTGTGAGCTATAATGCTATATCTCCACATCTATCTGCTCACCCATAAAAACAACAGTTCAATAAACTGTATACTCAAATGAATGAGCATTGTAGTCAGATCTAGAGAGTGAGGTAGCTTGATTATGAGTATGAAAGGAAGAAATTATAGGTATAAATACTAAATCAATTAATCTTCACAAATTATCTAAAGCAAAGTCTGGATTACACTTTTAACATGGACATAAAGAAGGAGCAATCAATAGTCAATATATATTGCTGTGAACAGTGGGTGGATGGATTCAGTGACTGAAACATTCCTCAGACAGGAAAACCAGTTCTCTCCAGTATTTGCTAGTTTCAGTATCCCATTACACTGTAAACTGTTGGGTAAGCCATTGGGAATGGGGCTGTGGCATGAATTTTGCCATTATGCTCCTGTTGCCTTCTTGATACCACATAATCTACAGGAAACATCTAGTTTATGCAACACACATTTGTAGCAAAGACTGCTGTCAAGGGTGTCATCTGTAGAACTGTTTTCTTGTAATAAGGCCAGCTCTCCAGTAAGAAAAAGGCTGAGACCACCAGCTGCCTCTAATGAAGTTTGGCTATTACAGACATGTGTTGCATTCAAATCAGTGAAAAGGCTCAGTATTCCATTACCAACAACTGAAGCTATCAAATCCCAGCAACTTATCCATTATGTCAGTGTTTTCTCTTCAGTGTTGGCTCTTTCTTCTTGTAGGCTGGTTACATTAAATAAAATGCTTCCATTACCAACCCCCATCAGATAGTAGCATATTCCAAGTCAGATCGATCCTGCTTTTATCTGGTTTCTATAGAGCTACCCTAGCTAAACGGTAAGGGTATTTAAGTAATGATGTTTGTTTCTGCAGCCTGCCATCTGAAGAGAAAAAAGTATTGATGCTAGGAAAAAAATATTTTGCCCCATACACAATGTATATTTTGCAAACCAGCAACCTTGAAGTACTAGTCATGAAATACTCAGTTTGTATTTGTGTAAACTGTATTTGCAGGTCATTAGCATATATAGCAAGCAGGCTCTGTCAAATTGCAAAAACAAATTTAACTTGTGGTCCCAGAGAAATTGCTCAGCATTACTGAGAAACTCTGTCAAATACCAGAAACAAATTTTCATTATCCAACGTTCTGTTCCCAAGTGGAGCTCAGATCTCAAAGCTACTTACAAAATTGGCAGATTTTAACTGTATCAGTTAAGGATCGTATGACAGTGAAGGCTAAACATCAGAGGCATAAACCCCAATTGTTGATTCTGTGCATTTGTAAATGAAAGAGACAGCAAGATATATAATTGTTTACCATCATTATAGCTCATACTGACAAGTCTGGCAGGCTTTTTCTGCAATTATGCACAGGAACCTCCTGTATTTGGCATATGCTAAATGTAGGCAAATGTAACAAATTTTTGTTTCCATGTATATACAATGTCTACATTAATTCTTAGACTCTAAGAGCAAGTGTAACTCTGAATCTAGCAACAAGAATAATGTTAATACTGTTCCCACTTTCATCAGCTTCTCCCTGGCCCCTGCTCTTTTCTTTCCTTCCTCATTTCTAAAACCACTATCCAACTGGCCATTAGATCATGGAATATTCCTTCTAGGAGACAAGCTTGTTTCTCAACCCTCACTTTACTTCCCCAGTCTCTGACCATGGACTCTCCCTGCTTCAATAAATGTTGGATTTTTCATGAGCTCCCAAACTGTTCCTCCTCCTTAACGGAGCCCAGGGGTAAGATTCAGGACAAATCTCTAAGAAGTTTCAAGGGGTTCACTGGTGTCCTGACCCAGCCCATGGTCACAAATATTATTCCTCCCACCTTAATTGCCACCCTAGTCTTATGACCCAGCTTTCCAAAATGGTTTCTAAACATGGTTAGGGGCAAGGGATTCATGGAGTTGCTGTAGTGATTGAGTGGAAACTTTCTTGCATGCGTAACTAGAAAAATAGCCTCACTAAATGCTTGTACTACACATACATGTGACAGAAATAGGTAAAAACAATAGTGAGGGCTCAATGCTATCATGCAGATAGCATGGGCAACCACACAGAGATCCTGGATCAAGTATTTTTATGTCAAAGTAATCAGTCTTCTTAGCAGAGTAAAGAATCTGTGATATGAATATTTGAGATCAGAGCCCACCTGCTTCTGGTAGTTAGCTTGCATAAACATGCAGAAAGCATTTGGCAAACCTTGAACTTCATGGTAAATCAAGTCTTCTGCAAAATGACACACACACTATCCAATCAACTGTTCTTCATATTCACTACCCCAAGCCAAATACCGACATCTGCATTTGGCCACATCAGAAATTTCCTTATCCACCCTCTGCAGGGCAATGCAGTACTCAGACAGTTAAACCTCTAAGATTGTGCTAATGTATCAACAGACTAAGGTCCAATCATGAAGTCAGTAAGAACTGAGTACACTCAGCACTTCTCAGGACATGCTTTTTGCCTCTGCTTTACAGCATCTGACCCTATTTCACCTGCACTCCAAATGAATAAATCAAATCCTGGAATTTAATTCATATTAATCATGCCACAATGTCTTACCAACTGATGATCTATATTAGCATACGAGAAGTTTATGTAGCATGGATATGTTTGTTTTCAAAGGGCAATTTCATCTGTGATTTGATCAATTCTATCACCATTATACTATCAAATGATGATTATAGCAACATAATGTTGTCTAGGTACCTAGCTGTCTCCTTTTAGTGAAGACTGCACTTATCGCACATGCTGACCAAAGGCTCATGAATGACTTTTTTTGCATCACTTGGTCTCAAAATCTGAGAGTAGTTTCAGTGTGTTTAACAAGACAGCATCTAGTGTTACTGAAGCCTTTTCTGAGTTGAAGTCCTAACGTTTGATCCAGTCTCTCATGGATAGCACTTTTTATCTTCCTCAAATGTGCTACTTCTTGTATCCAACTGCCTCAGTTTTAATTTCCTTCCAACCACATGCACCCCGAATGTGTCATGGTAACCTTAGACCAAAGTAAATTGTAATTGAATGGGAGCCTAGAAAAGAGACTGACGGGATGTGGTACAGAATTGTAGAACCATACACGGATTCTATGTTGAGGGGGTGGCTTTTGGTTTTCCAGCAGTCCCACAATTCTCCTGAATAAATTCTGATTGGTTTTATGGATAAGGTGAACTTCAGCTAAACTAATCGTTGATTGATCCCCATGCAAGATCACCAAGCATTTCAAATGAAGGTCATGTAGCTAACTTTGCTAATTATAATCATGGTCTAGTTCCCAAAACATGAGCAACAGAAATGTACCCATTTTTTTTATTTTAGAATAACTCTTGGCCATTAATGGCACACATGCCATGAGCTATATATTCCTAATTCCATCAGATGTGATTTATGTTTCTCTAATCTGACCTGAATGGAAAGCCTGGCTAGCTTGGGTTTTGTGCTTCAGGGTATATAGGCTCATTGAAGCGACCTCTTCTAGCTTAACAAATATCTTATTGACACGTAGAACATTCAGGGTAATAAAAATATATCATGTTTATCACTGCTTTCACAGCATGCATAGATATGACACTGGAGCATTCAGCCATAGCAACATTAGACAACCATTTATTTCAGCCAAAGTCTTTGCAAATAATGTCGAACTCAGCTGATAACCTCCAAGCAGACATGGAATATTGCATTTAAAATAAGGCGTATTTTCTTTCATTAAGAAAAAAACAT
Organism: Gavialis gangeticus; assembly: GCF_001723915.1. Lineage (NCBI taxonomy): Eukaryota > Metazoa > Chordata > Crocodylia > Gavialidae > Gavialis > Gavialis gangeticus. The sequence continues at coordinate 43,923,611 of NW_017729025.1, read as the reverse complement.
TATTTTTCACCAAATAAAGTTTGTTTGTAATTCTATCTTAAAATTGGCTAGTAGTGCTCTTTATCAGACTTTGCTTCCATTGGCTTATAACATTTCCAAATTTTAACCATATGAGCAAAAATCTGCCACACTGGCTATTGGCCTCAGGTTTAATTTTTTAATTTTAATTTTTTAAATTATTTTTAAATTATTTTTTAATTAAAAATTTTTTTTTTAATTGCAGTCAGAGCAAGTTAGTTTAGGAATAAATATATTGCATTTCCCTTGTTAAAAACTTGTTCTGACCTTTACTTGGTGAAGCTCTACTGTCCTCCTGGCTTAAGATAGTAACTTAAAAATTTAGCAAAAGGTGGTCACTGTGTCAGAGATTGCCATTTGCTGTTCTCATGAAAACCCACTCAAAATTGCCAAGTTATGGGTCTATGAAAAAAAATCATAAATCCTTCATGCTCAGGAGGGACCTTCTTACTGTGGTAAGTTCATAGCACACAGGGGATGGACTGACATAGGAAGGCAATATTCTACTCTCACATTGGTTTAAATCTCAGTGAATCCTATTTATTTCAGTGAAGTTTATTTAAGTGACCATATGAGAAAGGACTGTATCCTATTTGCATTTATGATAGTGATTTTCATAACAGGCCCCTGATCCTAAGTGGGGATTCTGGGTACAATACTAATACAAATTTAACAAATGGTTTAAGCACTCATTATGTGGCTCAACGGCATACCATTCTGAAGCAGGATGATCTCTGATCTGTGCTACCCAGCTTGTGTTACACTAAGGCATAGCCACTGTAGCATACATCTTAGTGCAAATATCGCGCCTGCCTGACCACCCTCGTGGTGGCCCAGATTGGACCCAATAGCCCCCACCTCCCTTCCCAGCATCCCAGAGCCCTGCTCACTGTCTCTGCAGTCCTCTCTCTCCCCCCACTTGCTTGTGGCTGCCCATGCTGTCTGTCCCGGGGAGCAGGCAGGGAAGAGTTAACCTTCCTGCCTGGCTGCTGAGCCAGAAGAGCAGCAATGGCATCTGGGCAGGCAGGTTAACCTTTCCCTGCCTGCTCCCCTGGGACAGACAGCACAGGGAGTCACAAGTAAGTAATGTCCCAGTGGCAAGGGGAGGCAAGAGGGAAATCTGTGGGGTGTGGAAAGGTCTGGGGTTTGGGGGGGGTGTGAACTGCAGGAGCCCTGGGGGCAGGGCAGGGGAGAAAGCCCAGCCTGAGGGAATACTTACCTTTCAGTCCGCCAGGCTCCAGCTGGCCTGAAGTGTGACTGCTTCAAACTCAAGCTAATACTAACACCAATCAACATTTGTGCAGCTCACAATGTAAAGTGTAACAAGGCCCTAACACATATAACAACATTTACAAGTTCTGATTTTGTCAAATCCAATTAATCTGTCATTCCTCAAGAATTTTACTTTTCAGGTTTAAAAAAGGATATATATTCCTTAGACAGCAACAGTGATGGTCTCAGTTCACATATCCTAAATCTCAGTACAACTTGAAATGTATAACCTTAGAGTTCTTGCATCTGGGGTTTTGTTTCAAGCCTACTTAGAGCGGACAATGACTTCCTTCCCATGTAGTACAGAAGAAATTTGTTACACTATAGGTTTTTCATCATCTAGGGAAGCATCAAATGTTGCTTCCCAGATGGAGGACCACATCCGATGGCATACAGTTCTGTTTTGTGTTGCTTTGTAACTCGAGGAGATCTTAAGGAGGAGAAAAATGATATTTTGTGCATGAGAGAGAACTACAGTACTTAAGTCTTCACAGCCTACTGTATCTACATGAGGTTTGCTGAGCAGGATTAGAAAGACTATATCAGGAGGTTACTGGCAAAGATGCAATGGTTTAATTTTTATATATCATTCCACCCTGTTCTGTTACTCTTGTATGCTCTTCATCACTTAGGGAGTGACTTTCATAGTTGCTGAGCATCTCCCTTCTGACTACAACAGAAGTTAGCAGGACCTGAACCTTTGCAAACCATACCCTTATTGTTCTTGTATTTGTATTGTAATTGTGCAGGTGCATTGGATCATAGGCAAGTAGGGCTGGAAGTAATTTTGTGGACCAGTGGAGGGGGTGATAAACTGATACAAAATTTGTATCATATTTGGTGGAACAATGCTATCCTTTTATTAAAATTGGGGATACTGTACTGTTCCATTAGTCTTTTTTTTTTGTGGGCCTCACGAGGTCATCTAGTCCAGCCTCCAGCTCAGGGCAGGATTATCCCTGACTAAACCATCCCAGTCAAGTGTCTGTCTAATATGCTTCTGCAAATTTCCAGGGATGGAGATTCCACAGCCTCTCTAGATAGCTTGTTCCACTGTTACACCATCCACAAAAGTCCTCCTAAACTCAACCCTAAATTTCCTCTGCTGAAACAAGGCCATTGCTCCTTGTCCCATCCCCTACAACAAAAGTCTGCCTCTAGCCTCTTTGTAATCACCCTTCAGTTATCAAATCCCCGCCCTCACCCCGCCCCCCACCCCCCTCAGTCTTCTCTTCTCCAGATTAAACATTAGTTCTTTCAGCCTTTTGTCATAGGTCATGTTGTCCAAGCCTCTAATAATTTTTGTTGCTTTCTGCTAGACTCTGTCTAATCTATCCACATCCTTACTGAAGTGCGGAGCCCAAAACTGGATACAGTACTACAGGTGAGGCCTCACCAGTACCAAATACAATAGAAGAAGCAATGCCCTTGATTTGCAAGAGACACTCATGCTAATGCAACCCAGTAGGGTCTTGGGTTTTTTTACAAGAGTGCATTGTTGGCTCATATTCAGCTTACAGTCCACTGCAACCCTATATGCTTCTCTGCTAATTATTGCCTTGTCTATATTTTTGCATGCAATTTTTCTGTCCCAAGCACAGGACTTTGTATTTGTCCATGATGATTTTTTTCTGTTTGCTTTCAGCTTATTTCTCCAGTTTATCCAGATCATTCTGGATTCTAGCCCTGATCTCCAAAGTGTCTGCAACTCTACTCAACTTGGTGTCATCCAGAAATTTGCTAAGCATGCACTCAATCAAAAATAGGTTGAGGGTGGGGTTGAGCTAAAGATCAAAGTTTTTTTTTTTTATGTGGGAAAGAATACTGTGAGAGAGATGCTGCATTTGACTGAAGATCATTATATAGTATGAGGCATTTATTATTATTATATTGTAATAACATTTAGATATCCTCACAATGAACCAAGGCCCTAACTGGTCACCATACAAATGCAGAACAGACATAGCACCTACTCCAACATCCTAGTTTCCTAATTTCTGTGAAGGGCTTTTCTCCCAGCACAAATGTAACACCTGTGCATGGCCTTAATTTCATCTATGTTTTATGTTAGAATACTAGGTGCATTCATGGCTGCATAGGAAATGCATAAGTGCTGCCACTAGGGGCGTACAACTCCACACCACCACTGCAGTGGGGGGCACACTCCATGCTGCTGTTGCTGCCCTCACTTTTGCCAAGTGTTGGGCCCCACTGGGCTGCAGCCCCTCACCACACTGTTGACACAGAAATTCTGCCACCACCCCCACTACTCCTCGGCCCTGGCTCTAGCCAGGCTGTAGCCCTGTGCCCCTTGCCACGCTGTCAGCACAGAAGTCTGGGGCAGGGGGCATGTGCCTGCCATGCCCTACCCACACCACCCGCAATGCATTGCCAATGCATGATTGAAGTAAATTAGGGCATGATCACATATGCAGATTACACCAATTCAGAAAGATTGAACACCTGCTAGAGAACAGACCAGAATTACAAAAATTGTTTGAGATTGTAAGGTAAGAGCCTCATTTTGTTGGGAAGAGATTAACTTTGGTATAAAACTAGGACTTAACAAAAACAACTCTGAGTATAGATGCCCTACAGAAGAATAGCTTGAAGTGTGCTCTGTCAAGTCTAAGGGTGAAAGAGGAGACAAACTTGTAAACTATAGAAACAGAGTTGCCTCTGAGAGCTAGTGAAACATGTTTAGAAAGAATTATACCTTACCTGTGCATTGCAGTAAGCAGGTAGACACTCACATACTTATCATACTGAGTAAGAGTGAGTTTTCCAGTCCCTGCAAATAATGATACATGGTATGCTATAGTACATGTTTCTTTTTGAAAAATATAGTATTCATTTGCTACATAATGACCTGGACAACAGCAGCACTTTTTAATAACATGGGGAAGACACATTGATTTTTCTGATTTCTGCTCTGAGGGGAGTTACTGAAAAGCAGTAGCTCAGCTACTCTTCACAGTGGAGTCATTTACCTGTTCAGGATGAATTGCTGGAGGATTGTAAAGAATTGAATATCTGCTGCTTCTTTTTTTAGCTTGCTGAAACAATTTTTCAAGCAAAGTTTAACATATCTGTGTGCTACTAATAAGAAAAAGTTGTTTTCAGAGTTAGATGCCATTAAAAAAAGAAAAGTACTGCCTCGAGTTTACTTTCCCTCTTCTTCATTTTTTCAAGTTCTGTTGTTGTTTATTTGCATAATGGACAAAAAAGAAAAGGCCCCTTAGTTTGTGGCTCAGTTTCTGCACTTCTCATTAAGAGTTAGGCTACCTCATCTGAATGGAGCCCCATTCATATCAGTGGGATTCTGCATGAACCTAGCAGTTCATCTATCCACTGTAAATTGCAAGGTATAAAGTTAAACAGAGAATCTAACAAAAGGGCCTCCATGAGGACTGATGCCAGGGCATGGAAGGAAGCATGGGGTGCTTGTGCTCTACCCATACATCAGCAAATAGAACAAATCCTTCTGATGGGCAACCAGTATTTCACCAGGAGGCTCATATCCTTAACCTCCAGTTCTGCTAATGTCAAAAGATGCCCAGATCCCAAAGGGGATGAGCATGATATGAAAACCTAGAAGAAAGAAACTGTTTCAGTGAGAGGGTTGTATGAGTGAAGGAAGTAGAAACATGCTTGTTTCCCTTTTAAACACATTTTTGCTCCTCACAGTAGACAAAGGTGGTTAGCTATATTAGTCTGAAGTCAGGCAGAAGACAAGGCATGGTGGCACCTTAGAGACTGTCTAATTTTCTCTAAGGTGCTACCCTACCCTGCTTTTGCCTCACAGTAGATTATATCATTTATCTTGCCTACCACTGTCATCATGGTATTCCTCCCTTTCAATTTCTGTCCACCCATCCTTAAGACCCCACTCCCCAATTACCGCCCAGTTCCTCACTAGAAGCTCCCCACACTCTACCAAGCTATTCTATAAGTGTGTCTAAATATTTTTTCATGCATTTTAACCTCTCAATAAAAATCAGTGTTTCTGTATCTAAAGTTGATACCAAACTTTGTTAACAAGAACCACAACCTCTAGTTCTGCATTGTGGTATAACTGTTTTTCATAGACTTTGTTTTTGTGAAGGGGGAGGAAGCTGTTATATCTTCCTGGGATACAACCTAACATGCAATTCTGGGTCAATTTAACAACCTGGATTTACTCACTACTGCATCCTCAAGTATAATTCCAGAAAACAGCTGAAGAGATAGGATATGTAACTAATGGGTTCCACCAAACATATATAGCCTATCTGGATGGGGGTTGCAGCACAACAAGCTGCTAATATTAACTAATGGTCAGTGTGTAGTGTATTTTATGTACCTCTTTCCATGCTGAATATACAGTAGATATAAGTCAAGTTGGCTATAGATTTTGTAAGTAAGCAAAAATAGTTTAGGTTGTAAACTGTCTGGGAACAGGCATCATCAAAGTTTTAACTATTCAACTAGGGGTATAAATTGCACATAAACTGATATAAGTGATTGGAAACCAATCTAAACCTATAACAGAACAGATGTTTAACACACATAGACCAGTTTCACAATGGCCAAACCTGGTTTAAGATAGACTTGGATGAATGTAGTATCAGATTGAATCAGTTTAGGCTAAATCCATCAATCAAACTTGTGTCCCAGATCCCCTCCCAACACAAGTTACCTCGTAGTCCCTGAGAATCCCAGGATGCCTTGTGACTCCTGGCCAACCCCACTGCCCCCCATAGAGTGGGAAGGGTAGCCTTGGCCCATGCTGTTTGCTCCAATTGGGCAGGGATGCCCTGCTCCTAGGCTGTCATGGAGCTGAGGCAGCAAGCCTGTGTTCTGCAGCCCTGCATCCTTCCTGCATATGTCAACCCAGTGAGGCAGAAGGAGAGGGAGGTGGGGACACAGAGTCCCTCACCCCAGCCCCTGTCCCCAAGCCCTGGTCTGTGAGGTTTGCCCCTCCCCCCCACCCCAGTGTGGCTGGGCTGGCATGAGTCATTGGCATACAGGGGGAGGATGGGGAAGGAGTCCCCTGTCAACAGGATGGAACCCCAAGCTGGGCATGAGAACACCTGAGAGGAGCCCCATGCCTCCAGGGGGTTTACCACATCCTGGCTAAGGGGCCCCCAGAGCCCTGATCTGCTCAGCTGTTGGGGTGGTGGGGGAGATTCCCCACTCCCCCATGCATGCCAGCTGTTAAGCCCCTCTTCCTACCAGTCTCTGACCCACAGGGGGAGGGGAAAGAAACCCCATCCAAGTGCCAAGCCAGGATCTGCCCCCTCCCCTGATGGCCCAGATCAAGCCCGCTGCCCCCCCTCTATAGTTCCCTCCTCATTTTCCCCCCACCACCTGTGACTGCCTGCACTTTCTGTCCCAGGGAAAAGGTAATGAAGGGTTAAACTAATGAGGTCTGCTCTTCTGGCCCAGATAGTAACAGCTGCTGCAGCAGTGGCACCTGGGCAGGCAGTTTATCCCTCTCTGCTTGCTTCCTGGGACAGACAGCACAAGCAGCTACATGTAGTCAGGGATTGGGGATAAAGTGAGTAGGAAGCTGGGGTGCTGGGGATGGTGGGGGGCCATGGGTCCAGCAGGGGAGGGGGGGAGACCCTGGCTTAGCACCAGGATGGGGGCTCCTTACTCCCTCCATCTGCAGGTTAGAGGCTAGCAGGGATCAAGGCTGAACAGGCAGCCCAGTGGCACAGTGCAGGAATTGCCTTCAACATTGGGTTCCCTGAAGCTGGCCTGATACTGGCTTGGGGGGAGCCCAGGCTGGGGTGAGGGAAACACCTGGAGGCATGGGGCACTCCTCCCTCATGTGGGCAGAGCCTGGTTTTGCACCAGGATGGGGATCTCCTTTCTCTCCCTGTGGGGGAACTGAAGGGGGTTCGGGGCATGTGCTGGACAGCCAATTGGGGATGGTCCTGCTTGACTGGGCTTGGCAGTGGCTGTTAGGCTGGTGCTAGGGACAGAAGTTCCACATAAACCTGTTTAAGTCATCAGAAAGTAGTTTAAACTTGGAACGGAACAGAAGTTCAGTGCACATAAGCCAGTTTCAAAATGGCTGAAACTGGTTTAAGATAAGCCTTGTTGAATGTAGTATCAGATTTAACTGATTTGGGTCAAACTGGTTTATGAAACTTCTGTCCCAGACCCCCTCCTGGTTTAAGTTAAACCAGAGTCCCCCAGTATGCTTTCCAGTCCTGGGCTGGGCTGGGCCAGGCTGGGCTGTGCTTTCTGCTCTAGGAGAGAAAGGCCCTGGTGAGGCCGCAGCTGGAGTACCGTGTCCAGTTTTGAGCTCCATAATTCAAAAAGGATGTGGAGAAGCTTGAGAGAGTCCAGGGCAGAGACACACACATGATAAGAGGTCAGGAAAACAGACCTTATGCTGAGAGGCTGAGAGCCATTGGAATCTTCAGCTTGGAAAGCACAGGCTCAGGAGTGATCTGGCCCCTATAAGGTTATTAGGGGTGCTCATCAGGATCTGGGGGAATGTTTGTTCACCAGAGCACCCCAAGGGATGACAAGGTTGAATGGTCACAAACTCCTCCATGACCCTTTCAGGCTGGATATAAGGAAGAACTTCTTTACTATCTGAGCCCTCTTATAGTCACAGAATTCCTCTGATCTCCAACCTAAATTTTCTCTGCTGTAGCTTGAGGACATTGCTCCAAGTCCTGTCCCCTATGTCCACAGACTGAAGTC
>NW_017729025.1:43905833-43910619 GCF_001723915.1 Gavialis gangeticus | reverse complement strand
AACTTCTTTACTGTCTGAGCCCCCAAGGTTTGGAATAGACTTCTTCCAGAGGTAGTTCAAGCACCTACCTTGAACACCTTCAAGAGACATTTGGATGCCTATCTTGCTGGGATCCTATGAACCTGCTGACTTCCTGCCCTTTGGGCAGGGGGCTGGACTCGATGATCTTCTGGTGTTCCTTCCAGCCCTAATGTCTATGAAATCTATGAAGGGGAGAGGAGGCAAACCCTGATGGAGCTGGGGCCAGGGAGGGGGTTAAACCCTCTTTCCCCCAGTTAAATCCCCTTTCCCATGAGTATGGAGCTGCCCTGCCCTGCCCTGCTTACTTAGTGCTGGCTGTGACTATAAATCCCAGAGGCATCTAGAAGCAGGAAGAGGAAGTGTTGAGCAACCCTGCAGAGTCCTGATGCTATGATTCTGTACTGCATATCCCAGAGACCTTGGGGACAGCAAGAACAGGAAATGAGCACACAGTCCATGCTGGCTACGTGCCAGAAAGCCATGCTTTAGCATACCCAGCTTCTTCCTGATCTACAGCAGGCATGTGGCTGTATTTCCTAAATCAAAAGTGAATGTGTGTCCAGTTGTTTCTCAGTTTAATCTCTGTAGTTTAGACTAACCTGCAAAGATTAAATTAATTCAGCCTCAGTCTTTCTGACTGTCTGTACTTAGCCTGGTAGGCATGCTAGATCAGCCTTTATCTCTGACTTGGATCAGTGCCAGCATCTACCTGCTTTTCCCAACTGAAATGTGAATGTGAGTTCATTTCATTAATGATTCAACCTACACAGTTTAGAGAAACCTGTGAAAATTGGATCGATTCTGCCTTGGGCTTTTGACTCTCTGTACTTAGACTATAGGTTCCTCTTCAAGCCTTTTGTTGACCAAGATGGCAGTTAATCCTGTTGTTACAGGAATTCACAACTGAGTGTTCAGTACACAATATGGTCATGGGTAGCTGGAAGGTAGATGTGAATCAACATATTCCTAAAATATATTCCCCAGCAGACTTCCTGTGATCTTTGGATATGAATTGAAGCACCTGTCCTATGGCATTGCTGCTCACTCCTCTCAGACTTTAATTTGCCTTAAAGTGCAATATCTACCCAGGGCATAGGGATTGCAAATTTCTCTTTTTGGTCCTCTGCAAATAAATTGATACCAATGTGTTTTAAAGTTTTCTAACTGGTGAAACACAGACAATGTCTTCCATTTTAATATATAATTCCCTCTTTCTACCACACTGAGTTTTGTATAAAACCATTTATGATATGCCTGAAAATATTTTTTAAAATCTTACCTGAGTGAAATGTAGGGTTAAAGAACAGATATCAGAAGACTTTGGTGAATCGAATTCAAATAGTGATAAAATGCTAATAAACAAATGGGGACAGCTGCCACTATTCAAACTCCAAGCTGTGCGCATTTACAGGCGAAAAAAACTGCTTTTTAAAACTGTCATTTTCAGGTGGATGGAAAGTAATGTTTGTTCTAGTTCATTTCAGAGTTTTTTCATAACTAATAAATGCCCTTGGTATAAAAATTACCATTGAATCTGAACAGCTAACAGTCTGACTATTGGACAATAAAGCTACTTAAAAAGTTATTTATCAACATAAATGATTTTGCATAACAGACACATTTTATGCAAAAAATGATGAAGTAATATGCCTATGATTTTTATAAAGTAATACCCTGTAACTAATGACTTTTTAAAAAAAAAGTCATTTCACATTTCTAACAATTTTGTGCAGGAGCTAATGATTTTATATGACAAATGGTTATGCAAAAAAGAATGATTTTGCACAGTTAATGGCTTCATACAACTAATGAGTGAATACCACTCCTACAATTTTAGTGCATATTACTCTCAGAGTAATCATTCATCCTAAAGATTTTTTATGCCTTTTTTTAAATTTATTGTATGCTAGTCCTTTGTAAGATGTATTTCCATATGGTTCCTCTAGTTTTCTGCATACTAATGAATTTCCAGTGTGGTTAGTATGTATTAAAATATACTATAAAAGGTATTATAAAATTGATTTCCTTTTATAGTGATTTGATATAGACAGTCCTCCATAGTCCCCACATTGAGTTAATTTTAGTTAATTGAAGGTTCTGATCTGAAATATATGTCCACTTATAACCTCTTTAGCATGCCATTTTTAGTTTATTTGAGACTAAAGTTAATTTTTATTTCAAAGGGAAAATGCAAATATTGTTTCTAGCTTCAGAGAATTCCCAATGAGATACTTCCTGACATCTAAGTATTTTAAACTTAATTTACTGCACTAGTAGGGAAATATAACCATGTAGCCAATAAGGTGTGCTGTGCTTGCCTTTAAAGTTCTGACTATCAGAGACACAAGTATTTGCTATGAGAGCTCATGTTTGAATAACACTGGGCCCTGTCCAGTGAAGTTATAGACACTTCCCATTTCAGTCCACAGGAAACGAATATATATAAAGATGTTAAGGGTCCTGCAAGATTGAGGTTTGAGTTAATGACTAGAGAAAGCATTTAATCAAAGAATATTATCTTAAGATTGAGAAATTTTCACTTTCATTGGATAGATGTTGGCCAGTTCATGAAAAATCATTGCACTTCAGAAAACAGCAAAAGAAAACTGGACAGTCTAATAGTTGAGAAATTAATATTGTCATGGATTTCCTTTATTAGCCCACAGAAATTTATGTTGATTGACTTCCTACCTTACTTATACACCTTAATTAATTAGAACTGTCTTATTAAAAATATCTCTCTCTGATAACATGTGTAAAGATCCACAAACATTACTATCCATTTCATCATGACGTTGGTGTTTAGCTTTTGCTTATTTTAATTTAATGACTGAACTGGGGGAAGGGATTCTTTTTTTTTGATGCTTTTCAGGTTGGCTGGTGATGGTTTTATTTACTTAACATTTTATTCAGCAAATGTGTACATTGTGTAGGTATGAAGAAATTACCTCTGCTGTTTACTATTGCACACTTACATGCATTCATTGAGAAGTGGAAATCTTGGCTTTCCTCAAGCACTGAGCCTTTGAAACAAAATATAAGATTACAGGGATAGCCAGTCATCTCCAGTATGGGAAATCCAGGATGGCAAAGATGCTGATAATAGTAAAGAGAGCTATCAGACATAATCTTTGTGATATTTGTGTTTTAAAACTGTGATGTTTATGATTGTTTTGGATTTCATTTTGATGTTGATGTGTTTTCAGTCATGCTGGTTTTCCATGCAAGAGATGCAAGGTAGATTTTGTGATAGGGTAAATTGCCGCAAATATTGGTGGTGAAACAGGTGGGCAAAATCTGTCACGATCTAGAAATGCCTGCATATTTTTGCTGCCTTTGCGTGCTTTAAATGGCTCATTAATACAGAAAGCAGCTTGCTGCTGCTTTTTAAAGAGGAGGTGAAAATGCAGAAGGGCAAAAAGAAAATTTCTCCAAGTAGGTGAGTTTAACAACTTATGCATAAAAGTTTCACAGTGGGTGAAACTATGTAGTTTTAAATGTGTAAATGGCAAAAATATATATATATATTTCTGTACCTAGACTGGACATACATCCAAAAGACATTGGTAAGAGCTGATGTGTATATAAACATCTTTAAAAATTATAATAGTAGCAGTTTATTTTAGGTATAAATAGAGTTGGCTATAAATCCTTAGCTTTGTTTATATCTGGAATATCCAACAGTAGCATGACTAGTAGGGCTGTAGGAAGCTTCAATAGCTGACTTGATTCAGAGGAGATTCAGCCTGATTCAGGAACCGAATCTCTGAATCTAAATCTAATCAGGAGACAAAGTAAAAGCTCTGCATCAATTTGAAGCATCTGAATCAATTTGGGAAAGTTTCGGAAAAAGAGTTGGCCAATTCGGAAATTCGACCATAGACTAAACAGGCAGCTGACACAGCTGCCTTCAGCTGGTAAGTCTGTTGGGGTTGGGGGAGGGGGAGAAGAAAGGGTTTTGGGGAGGGAAGGATTGGGGCTGGGGCTGGGGCTAGGACAAGCTGTCCAGTCAGGACAGGGGGCACATTACTCAGGGAGGGGGTAGGATTTGGGCACAGCAGCGCTGGGAGCAGGAGCTCTACCTTGCTGCCCTTGTCCAGGGGGGGATGCGGGTATGGCAGGGGCCACTGGGGCCTAGCTCTGGCTGACACATGGAACTGCCAGTTTGATTCCCCAGCCCACTGTTTAATTCTCCAGTCCCCAGTTCAATTTGCCTGGGAGCTGGGGTGTCTCCATGTGTCAGCTACAGCTCAGCCCCAGTGGCCCCAGCTCTGAGACAGTGTGCAGTGCTCTGCTGAGCTGCACTGCACCCGTACCATGGGGCAGCTGCCATGTGGGTGCCAGCTGGGGGGAGCTGCCCCATGGGGCAGCTGCCATGTGGGTGCCAGGTGCCCCACTGTCCTCCACTACCCACCTGCTGCACGGGGGGGCTCTGCCATGAGCACCCAGAGGCCCTGATCTCTGCTCCTCCAGCAGGTGAGTGCAGGGGTTTGGGTTTTTTTCTAAGTTCCGGGAGGCTGGGGCCAGGAGGGGGATGGGGCCAGGATGGAGACGGGGCCAGGCAGCACAGCTATGGGGGCTTCTCCCGTGGCTCCTCCTGCAGTGCCTGCCTCTCCCCTGATGGGAGAAGCCACAAGGGCTATGCCCTGCTGCCACTTGCCCAGCCAGCGTGGGGCGGGGGTACAATGTAGGTGTGACTCGCTTTGGGCAGCAGCAGGGTGCTGGGTTTCCCTCCCCAGAGAAAGGGTCCCAAGTGTCACGGTGG
>NW_017729025.1:43900106-43900833 GCF_001723915.1 Gavialis gangeticus | reverse complement strand
GGGCAGAGCCTATTTAAGCAAGGACAGAAAAATATCAGCTGCCACTGCAGCTACATAGTCATGGCAGCAGTTGGAAGTTGTTGTTATTTCCTTCTATGTGTCTTACCACTCAGATGATTTGTTATGCTTCTGAACCCCAATTTTAAAATAATGAATCGGCAAGTTTTAAAATATTGTAAAATACATTTTTTTAATACCCCTTAAACAAAATAAGGTTTTTGTTTTATTCATAGATTCATAGGCACTAGGGCTGGAAGGGACACCAGAAGATCATTGAGTCCAGCCTCCTGCCCAAAGGGCAGGAAGTCAGGAGGAATCATAGGATCCCAGCAAGATAAACATCCAAATGTCTCTTGACGGCGTTCAAAGTAGGTGCTTGAACCACCTCCAGCAGCAGTCTATTTCAAACCTTGGAGGCTCAGACAGTAAAGAAGTTCTTGCTTATGTCCAGTCTGAAATGGTCACAGAGGAGTTTGTGACCCTTTGATCTTGTCATCCCTTGGGGCACTCTGGTGAACAAACATTCCCCCAGATCCTGATGAGCACCCCTGATAAACTTATAGGTGGCCACCAGTTCACCCCTGAGCCTGTGTTTTCCAAGCTGAAGAGTCCAATGGCTCTCAGCCTCTCATCATAAGGTCTGTTTTCCTGACCTTTTATCATGCATGTGGCTCTCCTCTGGACTCTCTCAAGCTTCTCCACATCCTGTTTCAATTGTGGAGCCCAA
>NW_017729025.1:43896970-43899711 GCF_001723915.1 Gavialis gangeticus | reverse complement strand
TCAATCATGACCCCCAAGTCCCTTTCGTCCGTAGTGCTAGCCAGCATAGCACTGCCGAGCCTATAAGCATGCTGCAAAAAACAAATGCAAAGTACCCATTTAGCAAGTTGGCTTTTTCCTGGGCATCAGTTGTCAATTGTCCCATTTGATTTAGCAGGGGTTCAATGTTCCCCCTGTTTTTCCTCTGGCTCCTGACATATCTAAAAAAGAACTTTATAATAGTAATGTATGAACTAACTTGTGATATTAAATGGGTTTCATTGTTTAAAAAAATAAATTAAGATTAAAGGTCTATGAATCTAAGGTACGATCCATTTTATTGTATGCAGTGGAACTATAGAGTGATGGCCCCATGGTTCATTCCAAAACAGAAAAGAATTCTAATGATTTTTAATACAGCTTTTATCTCTACCAAGCTCTACAATATAGGAACTCATCAAATCTGAAACAGGTTTTTTTTATAATGTAAGCACTTTAACTCAATTAAGAAGTTTAAATTCCTGGGTAAAAATCAGATCATGTACCCTATCAGATACCCTAATAAGTGCATTTTAGAAGCCTCTTCTCTTCCAAACAAACCTTTATTTAGATGCTTAAATAACATTTATACTATCCTCCAGAGAAAAGGCATAGAAATGTGCTGAGAGTTACTGAACCAATACTTCTACTATATGTAAAACAAGATATAAATTGAAGAATTAAAGACCCCAGCATACACACTGATAGGCAGGCAGTGTGATTTTTCTCAAACTTCCCCTTCTTTGATATTAATAAAGCAAGCACTCTTTTGGCCTAGAAACCAACCTATCTGAAGTACAAAAACACAAACTGTACAAACTGTGAGCAGCAATTGTGACTGTGATACACCTTAATGGAATCTACAGTTGTCATGGGGAGGTGGACAGGATATTTTCTTGTGGGAAGAAAGAGATAAATGACCTAAAACACTAGTTGTGGTTGTTAGACCCCCGACTCCACGTGGCACCCAATGACTAGGGAGACGACAATCCAATTACTTGCCTATGGATCCTGTTACTCATTAGCCAAAGCAAGCAGGAAACAAACACCAGCACACATTGCTTGCAACAGCTTTATTCAGAATGGGGACAGCTTCAGACTCACTCCCAAAAAACCAACAAACTGGGCAGCTGCACTGAACAATAGCTTTTTCCCACATTTATACACTTTGGTTTATGCTCGTTACCATTCATTCTACCCTCGCCCCTCTTTTTGTTCCACCCATTTCTCCTCCCATCTCAAGCTCCGCCTCTGTTTACTGTTTGCTTCATTAGCAGATAATTGCCTATGCATTTCATTCATTTACATGTCTTTGTGCTATGAGCGCAAGTCTAAGACTTCGACTTTTTCTTCGGTCAATGGGCAGACTTTGACCAAAACCTGGAAGCTTCTGGAGGGTTCTTAACCAATTACCATTCACCTTTTTGCATACATTCATCTCAGATTCTGTTACCAATTACGTGTTGTTTTCCACATTCCAGTCTGTTTTTCTGTCTCAGGTTGTACCATCCCCACCCTTTTTGGGCCCCTGTATCTTATCTAGTTCCTCGCTGTAGCTGGTTCACAGCACACAGGCTTAATTGCTGTTTTTTCCCAAAAAATGGTTAACACAGTTAAGATGGTTACTTAGCATAAGCAAATAGCTGTCTTAGCTATCATTCTGCCTTGTGGTAGCAGCTTTTGTTAGGCCACAGGTTAAAGCCTTGTATTCAGTTGCAAATTCAATGCTCCCTGAAAATCCAAGTATTGTCACCCTAACAGTGGTCTTGTTTGTTCTTTGAAGAAAAAAGAGGGGAAAGGATCTCTCCATTAGTAGAAAAATGTAAATACTGGGCTAATGAAGAAAAAACAGTTTGGTTTCTCTCTCAACAACTTATACCTTGTCTTATCATCTTTAGGTGTATTTGCACCACTTGTACAAAGGCTAACGGCCAAAATCAAAGAGAATCCCCTGTTTTAAAATTTTTATTCTACTAGTTTATATTGCTTAATTTTATTATTTTATGCATCATCATATATCATGTATAATTTTATTTTTGTTTAAATTAAAAGATTGTGTAATATTAATGTATGCTTTTATTAATAGCAACACATCATGTAATTATCTTCTATAATGTTATTGTTAATCCTATTGTCTCATTTCACTGAAAGTTATTAATAAATTACTACTAAATTACTAGTACTACCTTGATTTAGCAGATTTAGGGACAGAAATGATACATAAACTGTTATAAGTAATCAGAAAATGGACTAAAGCTGTAACAGAAGAGAGGTTCAGTGCACACAGATGGGCATAAAAAACTAAGATAGACCTGGATCAGTGTAGTATCACACTTAGGTGTTTTAAGTCTGTCAAACTTCAGTACCTGATCCCCTCCTAAATCAAGCTAGGTCACAGTAGCCCAGCAACCCAGGATGCTTTGCGGGCCACTGCTAATGAACTTTCAGGCCAGGTGGGCTAGCCTCCACCCCTGCTTATCTGCTTTGGTGGAGCTGCCTCCACCCCCAGGCTGTCACAGATCTGAGGCAGAAAAGCCTTTTCTCCCAAATGTGGCTGGTGGCAGCAGAGGGGCAGGTGAAGGGGAGAAAGGAGCACCATGCCCTGGCACCCCATAGATGGGGTCCATACAGCAGGGGCCAGATCTGTGTGGCACAGACTTTCCTCCTCACTGCCTGGCTTACCTGGGCTGCAAGGCCTCTCATCCCATGCCTGCCCCCCCCCC
>NW_017729025.1:43890818-43891970 GCF_001723915.1 Gavialis gangeticus | reverse complement strand
TGCCCCCCCCCGCCAGCCACCTACCTCTCATCCATGGAACGGAGCCCCCTGCCTCAGCCACAGGGGTGTGTGTAGTTGGGGCCTGCATGACAGGGCCATCTGCTCCCCCTCCAGCTGCTGATAGGCTCTTGCCTGTGCCTATTATTGGAGGGGTGTGGGGGGCTTGGGCAGCAGCAGCAGTCCCCTGACCTGTGCTGCCTGGCTCATGCAAGGGGAAGGAGGCCAAGGCCAGGACTGTGGCTCGGATTGTACAGCAGGAGCATTTTCTGCCCCACCAGTGCACCAGGCCAAGTGAAAAAACCCCAAGTCCTAGGGATCATAGCAGCCATGATCCCCAGGTGCTAGGGGTTTCATGCACCTACAAACCTTAGGGATTGTGGCACCTGTAATTCCCAGGGTCCAGGAGTTTAATGCTTCTCTATGGCCTAGGGATTGCAGCATCCTCCATCCACAGGGTCCAGGGGTTTCACACACCCCTGAGTCTTAGAAATCATGGCAGTTATGTTCCTCAGAGTCATAGAATCATAGAAAATTAAAGTTGGAAGGGAACTTAGAAGGTCATCTAGCCCAATCTCCTGCTCAAAGCAGGACCATCCTCAACTAGATCATCCCACCCAAGACATTGTCCAGCCAGGTCTTAAAAACCTCCAAGGATGGAGATTCCACAACCTCTCTGGGTAACCTGTTCCAGTGTTTTACTACTCACCTAATGAGAAAGCTTTTCCTAATATATAAATTAAACTTCCCTTGTTGCAACTTGAGATCATTGCTCCTTGTTCTGTCATCTGCCTCCACTGACAACAGTCTAGCTCCATCCTCCTTGGAACCACCCTTGGAACCACCCTTAGTAGTTGAAGGCTACTGTGAAATCACCCTTCTTCTACTATGAAATCTTCTCTTACCCTAATCACCTACTATGAAATCTTCTCCACACTATATAAGCCCAGTTCCCTCAGTCTGTCCTCATAAGTCATGTGCTCCAGCTCCCTAACATTTTTTGTTGCCCTCCACTGGACACACAGGGCAATTGGAAACACTATCTCTACAATTTTTCTACATCCCTTCTGTGGCGGGTGCAGGGATCCCACCTCAGGAACACAGCTGGGTATTCGTATCCCTCCGCTGTTTCCACCATGTGAGGCAGGCCAGTAG
>NW_017729025.1:43885120-43890027 GCF_001723915.1 Gavialis gangeticus | reverse complement strand
AGACAGGCTGAGGGTGTGGTCCCCTGTGTGCTGGGCCAACCCTAACTGAATGGTCACAGCACAGAGATTTAAATCACAGTGTCACAGGGCAGAGATTTTTGGGGAGAAACCAAGGTGGCTTTCTGCCACACCTTCCACAGTGTGAGGCCCACAACTGGACATGGTATTCCAGATGTGGCATCATCAGTGCTGAATAGAGTCACTTTACTTGATCTGATAGCAAGACTGCTAATAATGCAGCCCAGTATGCCATTAGCCTTCTTGGCAACAAGGGCACACTGTTGGCTCATATTCAACTTATTGTCCACTGTAACTCCCAGGTCATTTTCTGCAGAGCTGCTGCTTAGCCAGTCAGTCCCCAGCTTGTACCAGTGCATGGGATTGTTCCATCCTAATTTCAGGACATTGTATTTGTCCTTACTGAACCTCAGAGATTTCTTTTGCTCCAATCCTCCAATTTGTTGAGGTCTCTCTGAATCCTAGCCCTATCCTTCAGTGTATCTACTAAACCCCCCAGCTTGGTGTCATCTGCAAACTTGATGAGGGTGCAAGTTTGCATTCCATCCTATCTTCCAGTTTTTTGATGAAGATACTGAACAAAACCAGCCCCAGGACCAACTCCTAGGGCACTGCACTTAAGACCGGCTGCCAATTAGACATCAGAACATCGGTTACTACCCTCTGATCTTGTTGATTCAGCCAGTTTTCTATCCACATTACAGACCATTCATCCAACCCATACTTCCTTAGCTCACTTGAACGAATATTGTGGGACACCATATCAAAAACCTTGCTAAACTCAGGTATATCTTATCCACTGCTCTTTCTTCCTGTATCCACAGAGCCACTCATCTCATCATAGAAGACAATTAGGCTGGTCAGACATGTCTTGCCCTTGGTGAATCCATGCAGACTGTTCCTAGTCATCTTCTCCTCCAAGTACTTACAAATTAATTTCTTGAGGACCTGATCCATGATTTTTCCAGGCATTGAGGCTGACCAGTTGGTAGTTCCCTTGATCCTCCTTCATCCCTTTCTTAAATATGGGAAGTATTTTTGCCCTTTTCCAATCATCCAGGGCCTCCCCAATAACAATGAGTTTAAAAAGATAATGGCCAGTGGCTCTGCAACAACATTGGCCAAATATATCAGGCAACTCCCTCAGCATCCTCAGGTGCATCACATTCAGCCCCATGGACCTTTATACATTCAGCTTTTCTAAATAGTCCCTAACCTGTTCTTTGGCTGCTCGCCTCCTCCCCAAACTGTCCTACCAGTCTAGGAACTGACCTTGCCTGTGAAGACTAAAGTAAAAAAGGCATTGAAGTACTTCAGCCTTTTCCTTGTCATTTGTCAATAGGTTGCCACCCCAGTTTAGTAAGGGACCCAAACTCCTCCTGATCTTCCTCTGGTTGCTAAGATGTAGAGCCCGGCTTGTTAACTTATGTCCCTTGGTAACTGCAACTCCAATTGCATTTTGGCCTTCCTGATTTCATCCTAGCATACCCATTCAATACTCTATAATCCTCTTTAGTTGTGTGTTCAGGTTTCCACTTTTAAGCTTTCTTTTTGTGTTTTTGCTCACTGACACAAGGCAAGTTGGTCTTCTGCCATACTTGCTAGTTTTCCTGTGCATTGAGATGGTTCATTCCTGCACCCTCAGTAAGAGTTCTTTAAAATATGACCAGCTCTCCTGGACTCCTTTCCCCCTCAGACTGATCTCAGATTGGCCTCCCAGGGGATCCAACCCATCAGTGAGTCAAAGCCTGATTTTTTGAAGTCCAAGGTCCTTACTCAGCTTCAGTCCTTCCTTCCTTTCCTCAGAATCCTGAACTCAATCATCTTGTGTCACTGGTGCCCAAGTCGGTCACTGCTTCCCAAGTTGCCATCCATTTCTACATTTCTCACCAATTCTTCCCTATTTGTGAGCAGCAGGTCAAGAAAAGCGTGGTCCCTAGTTGGCTTCTCCAAAACTTGCACTAGAAAGTTATCCCCAACACTCTCCAAAAATTTCCTGGATTGCCTATGCATTGCTGTATTGCCCACCCAGCAAATGTCAGGGTGACTGTGATTGGGAGACTTATGCTCTCTGTTTGAAGAAAGCCTCATCCTCCTGGTCTGGTGGTTTTTATCACACACCCACAATAACATCACCTTTGTTGCTCTCCCCTCTGACCCTAACCCAGAGACTTTCAACAGGCCTATCTCCCAGTTTCATAATGGAGCTCTGAACAATCATACAGCTCTTCTACATAAAGCACAATCCCTCTTCCTCTTCTACAATCTGTCCTTCCTGAATAATTTATCCCCATCCATGGCTCCAGTCATGCGAGCTCCCACCAAGTCTCTGTTATTCCAATCACATGATAATTCTTGGACTGTGTGAGGACTTCCAGTTCTTCCTGTTTGTTTCCCTGGCTCCATGGATTTGTGTACAGACATCTGAGACAATTAGCCAATTGCCCTACTTTCTCAGGAAGAATGAGAAGGCCTTCCCTGCTGCCCCCTCCTGCTTATTCTTCTTGAAGGTCATCCACTTACCCACTTACCTCAGGGCTTTGGTCTCCACCCCCCAGCAAACCTACATACAGCCCTCCTCACTAGGTTAGTGAGCCTATCTGCGAAATTGTTCTTCCCTCTCTTCATCAGGTGCATCCCATCTCTTCCTATCAATCTTTCTAATTGGAACAACATCCCATGGTCAAAGAATCCAAAGCCCTGCTGTTGACACCATCTGTGCAGCCATGCATTGATCTTCAGGATTATCCACTCCTGCCTGGGCCCTTCCTCTTGACCAGAAGGACCATGCACCCCCAACACCTGTGATCCCTAGGGAACAGGGGTTTCATGCGCCCCCATGCCCTAGAGACACTGGCAGCTGCAATATCCAGGATCCATGGGTTTTCACAAATTCTGGGGCCCTAAGGATCACAGCAGTCACTATCCACAGGATCTGGAGGTTTCACGCACTCCTGAGCCCTGGAGATCAAAACAGCCATGATTCCTAGGGTCTGGGGTTTTCACATACCCCTAATCCCTAGGGATCAAAGCAGCCTTGATCCTTAGGGTATGGGAGTCTCACCCACCTATGAGCAGTAGGAATTGCAGCAGCCACAATCCCCAGGGTCTAGGAATTTCATTCAAGACCTTTGGATCATGCCAGCTGCAATCCCTAGGGATCAGGGGTGTGTGAAAGCCCCCAGAACCTGGGGATTACAGCTGCTACAATCCCTACGGCTTGGGTTATTTTTAACTGGGCTTGGTGCACTGATGAGGGATCAGATGCCCCATACTGCTGGCCTGGCACTGGCTTCCTTCCCCTGCCCCCCACATGAGCCAGCCAGCACAAGGGAGGGATCCACCCAGCTGCCACTGACCACTGGGGGGAGGCTGAGCTGGGCTGGCCAATCAGGGGTGGCCTGGCTAATGGGAGGCATGCTTGAGCACCCAAAACCTTCTGGTTTTTACCAGCACAGGCACATGTTTCCTCCCACCACAGAAGGGGGAAAGTCTGTTTTGATCTGTCCCAACCTGACCTAGGGCACTTAAAGTAAAGCACAAAACTTATAGCCCTTGCATCTTGGCCTTTTAGAACCTCTGTACTTAGCCCTTCTCTGTACCTTTTCTAATTCCATGACATCTTTTTTGAGATGCTGAGACCAGAACTATGCTCAGTATTCAAGATGTGGGTACACCAGGATTTTTACAGTGGCATGATAATATTTTCCCTTTTGTTTTCATTTCCATTCTTAATGACACCCAACATTATATTGGCTTTTTCACTGCTGCTACACATTGAGATGATGCTTTCAGAGAACAAATTATGATGACTCCAATGTTGAAATCAAGAGTCAGCACCAGAGTCAAAACCTACCTTTTCTATAATTCATGTTATTATATTTGTTTCATCTTCAAGTCAGCAGGATCCAATCTGAACAACTCCAGTCCATCTAATTTTTTTTCTTTCCTATACAGAGGATGATTATGGCCATTATTAATATAACCTAAAAGACAGTCAAATAGAGAAGGATGGAGGTTCACTATTAAAAATGGTTGCAAGCTTTAGAGAAAGAGAATAAGGAATATGATTACAATAAAATTCTCACTTAATGCTTTATATATCAAATGGTTTAACATCTTTTTCTGTGTCTTCAACAGCAGTTTAATTTTTTTCTTAGGGGTGGTTTTTGCTATGGCCTAAGTAAGTCAAGGTCTCTGCACCCAAAACATAAAGTCATGTTTAACTCTGTAATGCTATTCAGTGACAGTGTTACGCTCAGTGTTTTCACTCTGAGTGTGTCCAGATGACCATGCATGTGCAGTTTGCATTACCACAGAACCAGGTACACCACAAACTGAACACACCATGCATACAAACATTCACTGCGCTGCTAATTTGCATCATGGCAGGTTTTTCTGACACAGGGAGATCCTGGTGTAAAAAAAAATGGTACCGAAAAAAGCAGGGCAGTGCATATGGCAGCAGCATGCACCACCCAAAACCAGAGCCTGGCCAGCCAGAACCACACTCCACCTGCCTGCCAGGCTTTGCATTCCCAGATCACTGCTGCTGGAGCTGGGGAGGAGGAGGAGCAGGAGGGGTGAGGGGGATGCCCCCAGGACCCATTGGCCCCAGCCTCCCCTACCCCACCGAATCATTTTCCCTCATGCTAACCCCACATGCAATGGCACAAATTTGTACCTCTGCTATTTTCCCTTATTCCATTGAAATTATTACAAGTTAAAGCTTGAAGTTGCTTGGCCTTGAAGTCTGCAAAGCATCATATCTTAACTCTGCCAGCCTTATTTTTTGCCTCTGCCTGCCTGCAAAATATCCTCTGTTTTCATACTCCCTTCTTATAATGTGAAATATATTCCTAGCATGTTTCTTGGCAAGGTAAATTAGC
>NW_017729025.1:43879115-43880120 GCF_001723915.1 Gavialis gangeticus | reverse complement strand
CCTCTGCCTGCCTGCAAAATATCCTCTGTTTTCATACTCCCTTCTTATAATGTGAAATATATTCCTAGCATGTTTCTTGGCAAGGTAAATTAGCCTTCTCAGAGCTCTGTATTGCCATGTCTCTCTGATCTGTACTATAGTCTACACCGATGATCTACCCCTCCTCTTTATACCACTGTTCTCACACATGTTATAATGTATAGGAATAGTCACAAATTTTCACTGAAACTGTTTTTTTTAATAGAAAATTGCATTTTGACTAAATAAAACGGTTTGCAAACAAAGCAGCTTTGATTTTCCCCTAAAACACTGAATATCTTAAAAGCAATAACTGAAATGATGCATGACTGGGCGGTGAATATCAAGGGCTATAGGCTGTACAGGAGGGACAGGACAGGAAGGAAAGGCGGGGGCATGGCATTCTACATTAAGAAGGAATACACAACCTCATTGGGTAGCACAGAGTCAGAGGAGGGGTACACTGAAGTGCTCTGGGTTAGAATACAAGGCAGTCGAGGGGAAAGAGACTTAACGGTGGGGGTCTACTACACACCACCCAACCAAGGGGAAGAGCTAGACCAGGAATTCTTAAGTCAGCTCATGGAGGTAGTTAGGTCAAAGGAGGTGGTCATCATAGATGACCTGAACTTTTCAGACATCAGCTGGGAAGAGCAGTTAGCAGGGAGTTTAACCTATTAAACCTAAACTGTTAAACCTTTTTAACTCCCTTTTAAAGGAGTATTTCTGGGGGCAAAGATAGGGACTTCCAGTGGCAAAGGTCAGGGATTTAGGGAGTGGGACATCTGGTCCCAAGATGACAACTAAGGGGCAAGGCAGCTGTCAAGTGGCAGGGCTACTGTTGCAGCCCTGGACAGCTCACTAAAACTCATTAAGCAACACTCCAGTCAAAATAATTGCCCACCCCTAGCCTTGAATATAGTAGAAAGTGGTTTTAGAGACAACTGTACTGCAGCACCCACAGAGTACAGTTCTGATGTTTCTGAA
>NW_017729025.1:43872989-43874115 GCF_001723915.1 Gavialis gangeticus | reverse complement strand
AAATGTATTTAAAAAAAAAATGTCCTGATTTATGAGTTTGCATAATGTATAAAGAGGTGATTGCATAGTAGCTCAAAAATAAAGTCTTACTTTTATATATTGGTGGGGGGATGTGGGGGGTTTATAGGGTGTGGTTGGGGAGGTGTATGAGGCTGAGTATGTGGGTTGGTGTGTGGGGGGATTGTGAGTGGGTGTGGCTGTGTGGGGGTGTAGAATATGTTGGGGGTGTGGTAGTGTGTATACGTGGGGGATAGTGGGGACAGGGTGGGCAGGGTGGGTGTGTGGTGTGTTAGGGAGGGTGGGAGAGGTGTGGGGATTCCCCATGTGCTCCCTCATGGTGCACAGGCCCCACTGCCAGCAGCCACAGGAGGCCCTCAAGGTGCTCGTGGCCCACACAGGTGGAATCTCCCAGTGGCATGTGCCTGCAGCCAGTTCTGAGAGCTACACATGGTAGCAAGGAGCAGAGCCAGGCTGGCCCATCTCTATTACATGGGGCTCACCTGCATCTCCCAGCATTCACGTGCCAGTGGGGGGAAGCCCCATGTGATGGAGCCGGCTGCCTGGCTCTACTCCCTGCCACCACATGCAGGTCTCAGGACTCTGCCAGAAGTGGCAGGGAGCCTCACCTCCTGCTTCCTGCCAGAGTCCCAGGACCTGCACATAGTGGTAAGGAGAGGGACCAGGCAGCCAGCTCCATCCCATGGGGCTTCCCCAGGTGGTGCACGAGTACAAGGAGCTGCACACGAGCCCCACATGACAGAGGTGGGCCGGCCTGACTCTACTCCTTGCCAGCGCATGCAGCTCCCAGAAATGGCTGGAGTTGCATGCCACTGGGTGCTTGAGCCTGTGTAGGCCATGAGCACCCCGATGGCCCGCTGCATGCTACTGTTGCTGCTGATGGCAGGGGTTTTGGGCTATGGGGTGGACATATAGAGGGATCCAAACATCCCCCCATCCTCCCTTATAGTCTACACAGGCTCCCTCATACCGTACACAGGTTCCATTCTTCCAACAGCCCCAGCCCCAAGCTCCTGCCCAGCTTCAGCTTTCCTACCTGCTGCTTGGAGCTGGCGGTGGACCAGGGACACAAGGAGGAGCTGCTGGAGGCTGGGGAAGCTGAGCAGGT
>NW_017729025.1:43864913-43867989 GCF_001723915.1 Gavialis gangeticus | reverse complement strand
TGCTTGGAGCTGGCAGTGGACCAGGGACACAAGGAGGAGCTGCTGGAGGCTGGGGAAGCTGAGCAGGTTCCTCAGCATCTGTAGCAGTGGCAGCAGCAGCCCCACCCAAAAGCTGGCTGGGGCTGGGGCTGGGGCTGGGGCTGGGGCTGGGGCTGGGGCCAGGTCCCTCCTGCACATGAGGGTGGGAGTGAAGAATGCAGGCTGGGCAGGGTACAATTAATTGGTGGGCACCCATGGGCCTGATGAAATCATCTGGTTGACCAGATTTGGCCCAGGACCCAGATTTTTCCTGCCCTTGTATGAGGCTTCCCAAGACTCACCCAAGCCAGAAACTCCCATGATACGTCACCAGGAAGGAAAACTGTTTTGTATCATGAGGGATGCATTCTGCTCAGGGAGCCACACCTAAAGCAGGAAGAACAGCATGTGACACCCAAACCTCCACTCCCATGATGCATCAGAGACACCTTTCAAAATCTGAACATTTCATTTGTAGGCTGTAATTTTTCAGCTTTTGATTTTTTATTAAAAAGGCAACATTTTTGATGGGAAAATCATCATTTTCTAACATGCCTTAATCATTTCTTGTTTACATATTTAAAAACGTAAAGCTCATATATATGTGGGTTTATACAAGATATTTATGCCCAGGTATATTTTAATATATGTTACTTTATACTTTTTAACAATAAAATAGTGTTTCGTCCTATTTTTTATTAGATAAACATGTGTGTATAGGGAGGAACAAACATTATTGAATACATGCTGACTTTACTTTTTTTTTTTTCCAATTTGACACGGTTGGATGGACATTCACTGACCAGGATACAATGACTGACAGGGGGCACTTCTTACTGTTTCCTTAATGAGTCACACAAGAACCAAATGGCTCTCAGACATCTGCCCTCAGTGCCTTTGGCATTTACAAATATGGTCATCATTCACTAAGACTCTAAATTTTAATTGACAAAATATTACTCTACATCATAGTAAAAAGGGATAAAAATCTTTTAAGCAAAATGTTTCAAATTTGTGTATACTTTTAAACCTGTGTTATCTTTCATGAGTGTATAATTATACAATTGATTATATTTCTATTTAATTACATTTATTCAGCTATATTAAGATTTTATACCTTTAATCTGTAGCACATCTAAATATGTGAAGCTTCATGCAGTAATATACTTAGAAGCAAAAATGGATTCGCTTTGCTGTACTCAAGCTTTATTTGAAAATGGCATTTCTCTCTGAAGTTTTCATTTTATATAAATCCATAAAATATACATGTGTACCATTGGAATATAGGGCCTGGGGAGATGAGCTGAGAATGGTAAAATGAAGACAGTAGGTTTGATCCACGTGCTTCCTTTCACTTTTCTATGTTATGCCCTTTTGCACATTTATGCACCAGGAACTTAAATAAACTGACAGATGTGTATACATAAATGTGTAGTGTTTTGCTCTCCTGAAAGCTTCCTACAGTGAATTTGAACAATTATGTATTTTTTATGACTTGGCCTACTACAAGTTGAAACTGGAAGAAAAATATTGATGCATCTGGGCACTCACAGATGTCAGTCATGTTTTAATGTAGCACATCTTCAGTAGCTAGAAAATTCTTTCAAGGGATTTACCCAACAATGAAATCCATGTTTTTCAGTGAATTAAAGATGAGCCAATTAGGTTTGGACAATGCAGACACTTCATGACATGATGTAGGCCAAAACCTAGAAGTAAATGGAGTATTTAAAAACTTGTCCTTCCCAAGTCTCTTAGTTTGCTCCATCCCGACATTTACTGCTTCTGGAAAAATGTTACAGGCTGCATCTACATGAGACACTGACTGTGCAGTCATTAATGCACAGTCATTTAGTACTTGTGTGATGGGCTAACTGGTGGTGATTTGGCCCAGGGGTTTTGAAAGGGCAAAAGATGATTGGAGGGCTTGGGATTCCCTTTCCTCACCAATCCGGTAATGATTTGGCCCAGGGGTTTTGAAAGAGTAATAAATTATTGGAGGGCTTGGGATTCCCTGTCCTCACCGATCAGGCCCCAGAGACGCACCCTCCATGTCCCCTGATTGGCCCCTCAGGTCACCCAGAGGGGGATAAAAGGGGCAGCACAGCTGACTCGGGAGAAACCAGTGAGGGACCATGAGGAAGGAGTTTCAAAGAGCTGGCAAGAGCTGGTCCAGTGGGGTGGGAGCAGTTGCCCCAGAAGAGTCTGAAGGAGTGGGACCTGCAGGCAGCAGTTGGACCCTCAGCAGTACAGCGTGTGGCTAGCAGGGAGGTTCCCCACTGGGCTCCAGGATCCCCTACGAGAGGCTGTAGCCAGCAGGAGAGGCTCCCCAGCTCCAGCCAGGATATGAGCAGCAACCTGAGGGGTTTCCAGCTCCTCCAGCAAGAGGCCCAGGAAGCTTGACATGAGGCAGGAGCTTCTGGAAGATCAAAATGCCTAGGAGCTTAGTGTAGTGCCAGCACTGGTGGCTGTGTGGTAGAGCTTCTGCCTACTATGTGGGAGATCTTAGTTGAAGTCCCAGCCAGGCCGAGTAAAATGACAAGGACAAATTCTTGTTGCAGTAGAAGGGGGTCATTGTGTTTTCCCTCTTTTCCCCCTCCAGCTACCTATACCCTACATCTCTTGTTATTTCATGTTTTCTATTTTGTACATTTTATATTTTGCCAACCAGTATTGTTTGTTGTGCTGTTTCTGTTTTATACTTTGTTGAACCGGTCTTTTGTCACCTGGATGAATATGTCTATGAATATAAATTCCTAACCTTTATTGAATCCCACCCCCTTGGGACATTGTAGTGTCCCCAGTACCACCTGGTTTATACATGTTATGTTCCCACTACTGTGTTCCTCATTAAAAGGACTACGGTTAAGTCCCCTTTGGTGATCTGGCTCTGCTCTATAAGGGAAGGAGGGTCCCTACACCTCCCACAGTGCTCATGCACCTGCTCTGATTCCTTCAGCTGGAGATGGGGTACGTCTTGGAGTACTGCCTGGGTTTCATAGTTTCATAGTTAGTAGTGTCAGAAGGGACCTGAGCAGATCATCAAGTCTGAACCCCT
>NW_017729025.1:43858937-43864068 GCF_001723915.1 Gavialis gangeticus | reverse complement strand
CTAGGTCCAATTGTAGCCTATTCCTTCCTTCTAGCGTGCCCACATCCCTCCACATCTTAGTGTCATCAGCAAATTTGAACAGGGTGCTCTTTACCCCTTCATCCAAGTCACTGATGAAGATGTTGAACAGAGGACCGAGCCCTGCGGAACCCCACTGCCCACATCCCTCCAGGTCGAAAATGACCCATCCACCACCACTCTCTGAGTGCGGCCCTCCAGCCAGTTACACTTGTATAAATAACTGTATAAACAAGTACTAAATAACTGTGCAGTAACCAGAATGCAGATAGGCAGATTAACTCATGGCCCAGGGTCCCCAGTGTTGGCACGAATGAAACTAGTGCCTGAGTCAGGCTGGGTGTGCACAAGACAGTAGGCTGTGGCTGCTAGGTGCCTTTTGCTGGGTGCAATTGCAGCCAGACTGAGCCATGGTGGGGCAAGGGCCCACCCCTGGAGCTTGGACCATGTCACACACATCTAGTGAGCAGCAGCTCTGAACCCCTGGCACTGGCAACAGCTCCAGCGTGGACCTGCAGGCAAAGGCTGCGGCAACTGCTGCCTGGAGTCCTGCTCTGGCTGCTGCTCCCACTACACTGGCCCTGGAAGGAGCCTGTGGCTGTAGAACAGGGCATGGTTCATGGGGAGGGGGCCATTGGAGCTCTGAGCAACTTGGCTCTGCGTTTTAGCAGCAGATGCTGCCCCAGTATGTGCTGCTTTGGGTTTTTTTCCTGTGGGTTTTTTTTTTTCCTGTTTGTTTTGTGTTTTACCCCTGGATTTTCATGCAGGGAAAAAAAGACCCAGCAGTGCATGCTTGGGCAGTGTGCCCGTGCAGTGTGGGGAGCATTAGACTGTGTGGTATGTGCCACTGCAAATGTGTTTGCAGTACCACATATCACATGACCACGCTCATCTGGACATGCCCAATGAAGTTAACTCTGTATTACCAAGCAATCTTGATAGGACCACTTTTGTATCTTAAGTACTCACCAACATGAGCAGAGGCCTTTTGAATATTAAAAAAAAACAAATAATGACTTCAGGATTTGGCTAATTATAAACAGTGTGATCAAGGTAGGAAATAACAAGGGCACAGAGGAAGACTGAACTGAAAGATACAGAATAGGAACCTGTAGCATGAAAAGACACAAGTGAAGGCTTCTAGACCTACAGACAAGGCCTGGGGAAAGCCCTAACCAGACTGATTCAGAGCCATTCTGACAAAATGAAGAGATGAAGTGAATACATAAAAAAGACTGAATTAATATTAGAGATTAAAACTATAGAAGTATATCTGTCATCATCTAGACCTCTTAATATGTTATATAAACAGAGAAAAAGGCAAAAAAAGGAGCTGATAGATAGAGCCACAGAAGCACCTTTCCAACCAAATACAGCTGTGCCATTGTATTTCTTCTGTACCTCCAGAAAGGAGAAGGAACCTGTATTTCTCACAGACAGTGGAGACTGTCCCACATAGGAAGGAGGTGGTTTTGACTGGTTTTGGGGTAGAGGCAAAAAGATCAATCAGAACATAATATAATAATACAGGTGAAATAAACATACTTAATGAAGTCACTGTAACAATTTCATCCAAAATGTGCTTGTATTTGCACCTACATAGGAACTATAACTCTTCTATTAGAAAGTTATAACCCTTATGGAAGAATCCTAGAAAATGAAATGTTTCCTCCTCTATTCTGCACCATAATAAATCTTTAAAATTCTTCATGAGACATGCACTTTTTAAAAAATCCTTAATGCTTGGAAGAGTCACATTTGATTTGATTTTACCCACATTGTGGAGAATTGCACATTATTATTCATGACAATTTCCTGGTAGGCTTTGAACTCATAGGGTAATCTGCTACCCATCCCCACTTCCACAATTCACAAAATAACGACATAAAGTGGGTCTGTGACTCTTGCTTACTTTGCAGACCTCACTTGCACATTTTTTCATTTATTGTTTTCTTGAGGCCATGTCCTATACTGTACTATAAATGTTCACTTTTTCTGTCTAGAAATATTTATGCATCACAATTTTCTATCATAAATTTTCACACCATATATTAAATGCTGCAGTTGCCTCAAACAGTGTAAAACTTGTTCTAAATAGCCAGTAAATCTATGGTTTACAACAAGATAAATGCAATAATGGATAGTACTTCTAATTTGGATCT
Organism: Gavialis gangeticus; assembly: GCF_001723915.1. Classification (NCBI taxonomy): domain Eukaryota; kingdom Metazoa; phylum Chordata; order Crocodylia; family Gavialidae; genus Gavialis; species Gavialis gangeticus. The sequence continues at coordinate 43,861,888 of NW_017729025.1, read as the reverse complement.
TGGATTCTAAAGCACAAAGCACTCACATTAGATATGTGTCTATTCATAACACATAGATTTATAGAGTACACTTTTCTTGGCCTTCAAACGTTCTACACACTGGGGTTTTGTAATCTTAGAACAGAATAAGATTAATATTCTTATTACAAAAGACTGACATCACTCTATAGCAATTAACTCTTGTGAATTACCCATTATTTTATTTTTGATGTATTTATTAGATTTATATCCCACCCTATCAAAAATGCTTAGAGAAGCTTTAAATAAATAATCCATGGAAAGGATTCCCTATATAACATCCCTAAACCTGAGAACTCCAGCTCTCCCTCTCTCCCCCTCTATTTCCCCTCTCTGCTCAAACTCTGGCACATAACCCCCCATCCCTCATTGAACTTAAATGTGCCTCCCAGCTGCCACTCACATCTAGATACATAAAATCTTTACCAAACAAGACCCACTCCCTGCCCTCCCTCCCCATCCCCATGGCCCACTTGACCCCTAGAATCCTCCAGCATCCACTCTAAGTCCACATACCCTCTCCTACAGAAAAACCCCAAACACCTAACTCCTCCCCATTGCCCAATAAACACAGCACTTAAAAATTACCCTAAAACAAAAATGCATCCATGAGTGCTAAAAGAGTTGGCTGACATCATAACATGACCAGTGGTGAAATTATTTGTGAACCTGTGACATGCAGGAGAGGTTCCTGAAGATTGGAAAAAGGCCAATGTGGTATCTATCTTCAAGAAAGAAAGGAAGGAAGATCCAGGGAACTACAGGCCAATCAGTTTGACCTCAATCCCTGGAAATATATTAAAAAAATAATCAAAGAAACTGTCAATAACAAGCTAATGGAAGGCAACATTCTGAGAGATACCCAAAATGGCTTCATTGCAATTAGGTTTCCTGACCAACCTAATTTTCTTCTATGGCCAAAGAAAAAGAGGTTGATGTCATATATTTAGATTTCAAAAAAGCCTTTAACTTAGTCGCCCATGATGTCCTCATTGGTAACATTGGGGGACTGCAGCCTCGACAAACTTATGGTCTGATGGCTGGGGAACTGGCTCCATGGTCAGACCCAGAGAGTGATAGTCGATGGAACTGAGTCAACATGGTGCATGGCGCAACACCTCAGTTCTTGGACCAGTCCTTTTAATATATTCATATAAATTATCTGGATTCAGGTGTCAGAAGAGGAATGGCTAAGTTCACAGATGACACCAAATTGTACAGAAGTGCAGTCATGCTAGCGGATAGGCTGGAAATTCAGGCTAACCCAAATAGGTTCACAAGGTGGGTGGATCACAACCTGATGACATTCAACACAGAGAAATGCAAGGTGCTCCACCTTGGGAGAAAAAACCCACATCATACTTATAGACTTGGCAGTGCTACACTCACTAGCGCCATGACTGAAAAAGACTTGGGGGCCATGATTGACTGCAAGATTAACATGAATCACCAATGCAATGCTGCAGCTGGCAAAGTAAATAAAACTCTGGTTTGTATCTACTGATGCATCTCAAGCAAGACCCAATAAGTCATCCTCCCACTTTCCCCAGCCTTGGTGAGGCTGCAGCTGGAGTACTGCATCCAGTTCTGGGCTCTACACTTTAGAAAGGATGTGGAGAAAATTGAGAGAGTCCAGAAGACAGCCATGTGCATGAGGTCAAGAGAACAGGCTTTATGAGGAGAGGCTGAGGGGCATGGGACTCTTCAGCCTGGAGATGCAAAGGCTCAGGGGTGATTCGGTGGCAGCCTATAAATATATAAAGGGCGTGCATCAGGAACTGAGAGAGTGTCTGCTCACCAGGTCACCCCAAGGGAAGACAAGGTCTAATGGTCACAAGCTGCTGGAAGACCATTTTAGACTGGACCTAAGGAAAAACTTCTTTACCCTCCAAGGCTCCAGAGTCTGGAATAGACTTCCCGCAGAAACAGTGCAAACACCTACTCTGGATACCTTTAAGAAATACTTGGTTGCTTATCTTGCTTGGGTGATCTGACCCCAGCTGACTTCCTTTCCCTGGGGAAGGGGGCTAGACCCAATGATCTCACGAGGTCTCTTCCAGCCCTAATGTCTATGAACTCTATGAAATCTATGAAAAATGTAACAGAAGGACCCTCCATCCCCACTTCAATCACCACCAAATGGCAATACTAACAGTTGCCCTTAAGTATCATACTTTGGCAGCACCCCCAGGCAGTACCTGTCCATGGAAGCCTGCCGCTTTGGTAGGGTCTGCAGGTTGGCTGATCCTCATCTTTCCTTTTAGGTGGTCAGGATGGTTCCTGTACCAGGACTCAGTCCTACCCCCCTAAAGGGGAGGGGAGTGAAGGCAGCAGTTCTTCAGCTGAGGAAGGCTTTCTGACTTCATAGGGCGCAACGAGTTTATTTGTTTAGGCCCAAAACCTACTTCCTGGAAGGAAAATATACATACTTCATTAAGAAAACAGAAGAGAGATCATTGGTCGGTTTCACAATGAACAGAGGGAACGCAAGGCATCCTCTTACTCCTTTCTGCCAGCAACCAGCATCTGGAAGCAACTGGAAGGACAGCAGGGTCAGAAGGGAGATCAATAAAAAAGTCTTTGTTTCCCATCCCAAATATACTTGGTCCAGAATTGAGTTACAATGGATTGATGTAGTTTACTTAAAGTTAAATATCTTGCCTGGCTTGCCCTAGGTACAAAGGTTGTCAACCTACAGCCTGTGGGCCATATCTGTCCAATGGAGCTGGGGGTGGTGAGAAGAAGCAGCTCTAGTGGCACTGTGAGATGGGCTCCATCTATGCTACATTAAAGCAGCCCCCTGCTGCAAAATGTTTTTCATTCCTGCTCTAGAACATTCCTTATAGCTGTAAGGTAACATTAAGGTTGAGCATCTGAGTGCTCCGAAGTCAGTTAATTGTAACATTAAGTTTCTATATGCAACCTTGTCTCTG
>NW_017729025.1:43849423-43853937 GCF_001723915.1 Gavialis gangeticus | reverse complement strand
TTGAGTGCTCCAAAGTCAGTTAATTGTAACATTAAGTTTCTATATGCAACCTTGTCTCTGTTTTCTTGAGTTTGTGCCTTTTAATAGAGCCTTATTATAATACCGTTTTTTTCAAACAGTACATTACACTACCTAAGACAATTCCTCTGCTAATTTTCAGCATCCTGATTTTACCAGAAGTGACTCTAAAACTAGTCCATACAAAATATAACTTCTATTTTTATCATCCTTTACATGCACCTTTTAATTCTCCTCGTTGTCAAAAAAATAAGTGAATAATTTTTGGTTAGATTCCTGCACAGTAAGGAAAAACTTCTATCTTAGACAAGTGACCATATTTGGCAGATTTCATTTTGAAGGTAAATGTTTGAGAAAATTATGAATGACAGAACTCTCACTATTAAGTGTAACAGGGCCCCGACTGTTGAAGACAATTACAACATGGGGGTGGACCCTGCCCACAGAGAACCAGTGAGGCCCAGACCCGAAGGATAAGAGGGAGAGAAGGTGAAGGAGAAATTGCCTTCGGGCACAAGAGGACAAGCTCGGGGTTAATTGAGACCTCAGGAGAGGAAAAGTGGGAAAGGATTCTGACCTGGGATACCAGAGAGAGCTATGAGGTTGGGACTCCAGAAGACAGGTCAGATACAAGATGTATGACTGCCTGGGTAATTGAGCTGCATGGTGAGCGCGGGGAGAAGTGGAGCCATGCCACGGGCTGGAGCCGCAGCCGGCATTAAGGATCGGGGAGGCTACGCCGGTCTGAAAAGACAGTGGGGAGGGACAACCCCTGCCCAGACCCCTAAAGAGTCTGGGGAAGCCAGAACCCATCCCGAGTAAGGAGAGATACTGAGGGTCAAGAGGGCAAGCCCCGACTGTGAGAGAGCCGGGGAGCCTGCACGACGGCTTCGGGAGAAAGACGCAGGCAGCAGCTGTAATAAGCCGCTAATGAGATAATTAGCAGCGGATACCAGGACTTAGTGTGGTACTTACCAATTGTATTAGTGGACTGGGATCAGCCCGGAGACTTGGGGGGGGGAGGGGCCCAAGATCGGTCTGTCAGACTGCTTCCTCCTCCAAAGTTGGTTCCTGTAAATAATAGAAGAGAAAAGAGCTGAATAAAAGTACCTGCATTATACCCGATCCAGCGTGGTACTTTCCGCGGGTACTCTCTCAAATATCACCCCCTTCCTCCCTATTTCAATTAAGATCCAAGTCGTGGCAGGAGAGAATCAAGAGGCTTGGGGATGGGGAGTACTCTGCGCAGACCTGCTGACATTAAGAAATGATGTGAAAGAGTGATGGTTGATTAGGCTGTGTCTATGTACTATGTCTCAAGGACTGAATCTTTCTCTACACTAACTTAACTTTGTGCTGTATATTTTCCTCCAAAAACAGCATATAGATAGGGAAAACTCAGGATGTCTTGAGGGCAGAAGCAGGAAGCAAGGGAGAGGCAAATTCCACTGTGCCTAATCCCTTTGATATATATGTAGTATGTTTCCCTGATGTTCTAACTTCCAACCATGCCAAGCAGCCACCAGTCAGGTAGTGACAACCTGCTCCCCCTTAATCGGATGACATACATGAAAATACTCTAATTCAGCTGAATCCCAAAACATTTTCCCCTAGCCCCCATTGTCAATAAATGTTTCTATGTCATGCACTTAGTTGGTTTTTATACTCTTGTGCCTACAATGACAATTTTGCATATTTTTCAGTGCTAATAGTATCTTCTCTTGTGCTTGTGTCCCCCTCAACTCACCAGCTGCTTGTGGTATCCCAAAAGAGCCTAATTCCTTAAGTCACATACAACAGTATATTTTGCAGATGGATTTTGCTTACTTGTTTAAGAGACTTACAACCTCTTTTTGATGTCACTGAATAAATACTTGAGTTTTGCCTGTGCATCATGGCTTTTCCATCTGCCTCATTGGGCTCTCACACAATTTCTGTAGGCAGAGCCCAACTTATATTTATATAACAATATTCATTTTTATCAGATTCCTTATAATCTCCCCTACAAGTTTCTCAGAAATTGTATTTGCCTCAATATGTTCCTGCTCACCATTCTGGGGGAATGCTGCTGGTTCATTACCAAATGATCCAATGTTCCTTCTTAATTCAGGTTGTAAATATTGAATACAGGCTTTTCCAATATGACCATTTTTCTTTAGGTTGTAATAATCTTCCAGCAATTTCATCCAACACATATGAATTGCCCATTCCCCAATTTTACACTTGAATGGGTTATGAATCTCTTTGGTCTATCATCCTGCACATGTGAATAGAGCAGGTTTTTTCCCATTTTTCTTCTAAGTAGCTTCTGAGTATACAGGGGCTCCAAATAAATGGAAACCAAGGTGATTTGGCTAGGTGTGTTTAGAGTGGGGTTGTCAAAGTCATCTGGCCTTATGGGCTGGATGAGTGGTGCAGGACTGGTCTGTGAACCAGATAGGACTCCCAGACTGGAGTATCCAGAGTGGGCACTGCATGTGGTGCAGTACAGCTCTGCTTTGGGAAATGAGCTGCAGCAGATGCTGCATACAGCACACATGGCCATTCAGAGTGCCCCTCATGCAGCCTATGGGTCAACTTCATGATCTATGCGCAGCATCAGCTGTTTTGACACTGTTTTGACATTTTGCCCGTAGGCTATAATGGGTAAGCACAAAACTGTCTATAATTTTGTCATTTTTGGCAGATTTGGATGAAAATAGCACAGAAGCTAGAACCTTCTGAGGGCATGAAGCCTGGCAAGTTTCAAGGAGATAGGTGTAGGGATTTCTGGGGAACTGAACCTCAAAATTTTGAAAGCAAAACTCGTGTCACTTGTAAGTGTGAAGGCACAGGGGAGTGAAAACTGCAGAGATAGTAGCCCCTGCTGAGGCCATGAATCATGCCAGGTTTCAAGGAGATAGGTACAGGGGATTCTGGGAAACTGCACCTCAAGCTGCTGACAAGCAAAACTTGTGCCATGTGTGACTGTGTGTGTGTGTTAAGGTGTGCCCACACTGGCACTGGGCCCTCTACACAACATGGTAGTGTGACCCATTGTGGTCTCCTCCTCCCCTACAGCCTCAGACTGGTCCACCACTTTAAATGAAAACAGGTAATAACTTAGTAAGCAGTACAGTAGTACCAGCAGCATTTCAGGCAGCCAAACAGTCACAGTCAATATCAGAGCAGTCCCTGCCCTCACTTCCCCCTCCCTCTCCTTACTTTCTGTTTCCTTGCAGGCAAGTCCAGTTTCAGCTTTGAAACTTGAAACGTTTTGAAACTTTCAAAATATTTTGACTGCCCTCGTTTTGTTTTGAGCCTGTTTCGAAGCCTTTTGTTTCATTAAGATTTTGCTATTTTGAGCTCAAAATGAGTCACAACAGCATCAAAATGAAACAGCCGGTAAAATTTCACACAGCCCTACCAGGCAGCATAAAGGGTATAACAGGCTGTTAAAATGACACCACTGCTGTTCTGTAGCCTGAAGCATAATTCCTGTTTCAGCAGTCATTCTTCCTATTCATCTAGGGGTCTGGTGAATAGGAAGAATGATTATTGCTTCATCTGATTCCTTCCACCTTATGGGCCAATTTTCTGATGCATTCCATTCAAAGGTCAGTTTCTTGGATGAATCAATTTCATGAGTCAAATATTAGGAAGAACTTCCTCACTAGGAGGGTGGGTAAACATTGGAACAGGCTACCCAGAGAGGTTGTGAAATCTCCATCCATGTGTAGTAAACCCCCCGTTTTTTTATTATTATTATTTAAAAATGCATTCCCTCCCCTTCCCCAACCATTTCTGACTTTCTCTCTGCCCTTTCTATCCCTTATAAGTAATTATAAGCAGTCACAGGTAAGCTAAGTTCTTGTAATGCTATTATTGTTATAAGACCCTTTTTATATTGTAAGTGTGTGTGTGTGTGTGTGTATACACACACACATTATTATGTTTGTATTGATTTTTACTGTTTTATATTAATATTGTAAGATTTAGGCCTGTGTCTGTAAAGTAATGTTAAGATTCCATTTTGTATGTCAAGCCTCCATCTTGTGTCTTCTGCCCAGGTATAACCTATTGTATAGTATGTTGTCACTGTGACTCATGTCTAACCAGTCTCATGTAAATTGGTTCCTGAATGAATGGGAATGAATGAGGGTGCTTGAGGCATAAGGGAAGCAGGCCCCTAGTGAATGATCAGTAACAACAAGACTATCAACTCAATGACTGGACTATTGCCTTACATTGACTCACCCAGGAACCACAGACCTCACCTAGGAACAGAGACAAAATCCAGCATTTGAAAGATAAAGACTCTACAGAAACCAGCAACCCCACCATTGTGTCCCACCAGACAATAAGGACACCTGGATCTGCACATATGCATTTGAGCAGGACTGGCCTTGCCTGGACATGTCCTTCCCATACCTTGCTGGAGAAGACCCCAACTGGCCATCGAGGATTAACTCACAGCTCAGGATAGGTAGTTATCACACACCTTCCTTCCCCAAGCA
>NW_017729025.1:43843844-43844423 GCF_001723915.1 Gavialis gangeticus | reverse complement strand
TGTTAATCTGGCGCATGTCAAGTCAACACTTTGACATTATTAACAGCAGGTTAAGCACACACTTGGTTAGAGAGTTTAGTCAGTAATGAACTTGCCTTGAGTAGGGGTTTGGGATTAGTGACCTCCTGAGGTCCCTGGCAGCCCTACTTTTTTACAATTCTATGATTCTAACTGCATCTACATTTAATTCTTCCCAGTCGGAGTGGAAATGTGTAATAATAACCTTCTTGAATTATTTTGGTACCTTTGAATCTGCTTCCCCTTTGAAACTCAAAGTACAGACAAAACAGAATAAAAACCAATGGGAAGCAATAAAGTAAACTGCACCTTTTCACAGATACATAAAAGAGAGGAAATAGGTTTCTAAATTCATCAGAAAGATCACCTATGCTGTTATTTAACTGTTGAGACTGCTAAAGAATTTTATGTGTCTGTGAGGGACAGATCAATAATATCAATAATATACAAGTAAAGGTCCATGCTGATTAATAAAACTGTTATTTTGAAACCCCGAGTTGGGTTTTTGTCTGATTGACCTTCCGGCCCTCCTCTTTGAGTTCTCAGCTTTCTCCCTTGGTT
>NW_017729025.1:43838583-43838844 GCF_001723915.1 Gavialis gangeticus | reverse complement strand
AAGGACACCTGGATCTGCACATATGCATTTGAGCAGGACTGGCCTTGCCTGGACATGTCCTTCCCATACCTTGCTGGAGAAGACCCCAACTGGCCATCGAGGATTAACTCACAGCTCAGGATAGGTAGTTATCACACACCTTCCTTCCCCAAGCAAAGGACCTGGACTCTGTTCCCACGCATCTTGACTCCAATCCCTCCACCAAGCCTTTCCTCTCCTGCTACCACTGTGTGTGTGTGTGTGTGTGTGTGTGTGTGTGTG
>NW_017729025.1:43836128-43837897 GCF_001723915.1 Gavialis gangeticus | reverse complement strand
TAAGCACACACTTGGTTAGAGAGTTTAGTCAGTAATGAACTTGCCTTGAGTAGGGGTTTGGGATTAGTGACCTCCTGAGGTCCCTGGCAGCCCTACTTTTTTACAATTCTATGATTCTAACTGCATCTACATTTAATTCTTCCCAGTCGGAGTGGAAATGTGTAATAATAACCTTCTTGAATTATTTTGGTACCTTTGAATCTGCTTCCCCTTTGAAACTCAAAGTACAGACAAAACAGAATAAAAACCAATGGGAAGCAATAAAGTAAACTGCACCTTTTCACAGATACATAAAAGAGAGGAAATAGGTTTCTAAATTCATCAGAAAGATCACCTATGCTGTTATTTAACTGTTGAGACTGCTAAAGAATTTTATGTGTCTGTGAGGGACAGATCAATAATATCAATAATATACAAGTAAAGGTCCATGCTGATTAATAAAACTGTTATTTTGAAACCCCGAGTTGGGTTTTTGTCTGATTGACCTCCCGGCCCTCCTCTTTGAGTTCTCAGCTTTCTCCCTTGGTTCTTTTGCCTTTATTTCCAGCCCTGATCTCACAGCTTTCTGCCCCTCCTTTCAGCCGCAATCTCCCAGCTTTCAGCCCCGATCTCCATGCTGTGATCATGTAAATCTTGTAGCATTTAGTGCATGATCAGAGTAGGTGATGATGGCAGAGCTTCTGTGCCTCCAAAAAGAACACAGAATAGAACTGTGTTCCTGGTACCATCATGATTATACCATCTAGCCAAGAAAAAGCCTTAGACTCCAATATTATGGAGTTTAGGATATTATCAGTGCACACTGCTTTCCATTAAAATGTCCAAGTTTGACAACAGTTATCACACATCTTATATTCTGTAGTCATTTGGTATTCTAAGTGTAGGGAAATGCTGAGAATTCTCAGATAACTGCATGGTTGACCAATGAAACAAGCAAACTAAAAACCTCCTATTTTTAACCAGTTGATGGAAATATGATTTAACTTGAAATCCTTTGCCAAAGAAGCTAATACAGTGTTGAAGACAGTTTGAAATAATTCTCTGATCGATTGTGTGCTGCAAGATCAAAAAACATTATCAATAATGGTAGTGGCAGGTGGAGCAAGATATAGATTGCTGCAGGTCTTGAGCAGTTTGACTAATATGAAATGCACCAAATACTGTTTGAAGTATCACTAATGAAATGTACCTAAAATCTGACAAGCAATAATTTTTCCTAGTTTTGTACTTTCTGGAATAATGTGGCAAGTCTAAGTTTTATTTATAGCTAGATTGCATAGGATGTATTTATATTAGTTTATAAATGTGACAATTGGGATATTTAGTAACAACACTCTCCTCTCTGTAATGTATTCCTTGCGGACAATAAGCTTTGCATATATAAGTGGGATGTTGTCATAAAGATTGTTGTCATAAATTTCATTGGAGTTGACAGCTGCTTTACATAATGGAAGCCTTACAAATGAATGCCTAATAATGAAGAAGTAAAATATGTTTCCTTAGTGATGGTAATTTAAGTACTACCTGCTAGCTCCTCCCAAGATAAGCATGATTAATAGAGCTAGGCCGATTTCTCTTTGCTATCCTCTCTCTCTCCTTTTTCATGCTGTCCTTCCTTTCTTTCTGTCTCCTCACCTGTCTATCTAAGCAATCACAACTGCAGGATTTGAGTGTTATATTTCTCCCTACTCCTTACACATGGGAACAAACATCTAAACACTATTATTCGAGGACTTCATTTAATCAGGACTTTTTTGATAGTTTCTTTT
>NW_017729025.1:43823596-43831128 GCF_001723915.1 Gavialis gangeticus | reverse complement strand
GTCTCCTTACCTGTCTATCTAAGCAATCACAACTGCAGGATTTGAGTGTTATATTTCTCCCTACTCCTTACACATGGGAACAAACATCTAAACACTATTATTCGAGGACTTCATTTAATCAGGACTTTTTTGATAGTTTCTTTTTGTAGTGGTTAATACCAGTTCTTCACATTCAAAACTGTTACAGGTTGATTTTAGTGATTTTCTATTTTGAAAAGAATAATTTGAAAGGCAATTCAGAATTACTGTAATATCCTGTTATGACATTTTCAAAGCAAGGCCATTCTATTTTTCAGATCAAAATTATTTTGTTGTTTTGTTTTGAAATTTAAATTACTTTATAGTAATTCTTAAAAAATCAAAATGAAAAGGAAACCAAAAGTTTTAACTGAACCAATAGGATTCTTTGTCAGACATTTGATTCATGAACCTTTTCAAGGTTTCAATCTTTTGGCCTAACTCGAAAAGCTTGAAAATTCCCATGGAAGGGAGTGCCATTTTCCATTAAAAACTATATAGGATTTCTTTGTGTAGATCAATTTTCACTACTTCCCCTGTTTGCTTCCCCTAGATGGCTGTTGTAGAAGACAAGAGGCCAGTGGTTCCCCTGACTGACTGGTCCTAGAATCTCTCTCAGGACAAGATCTAGCAGCAGGAAAAAAAAACAATGAGGAAAAATAAATCTTATGACCTGATTAATACTACCCTGGGTGGAGCCTTAACAGGCTCTTATACAGGGATATTCTTATTGGCAGTATCCCACGTCGGATTTCTAAATAATCTTGTTAATGTATAAAAATGTATGGAATGTGGAATTCTAATGTATGGAAACTGTTCTTAAAGTTACATGGATACTTTAAAACTTTAAGTGTTCAATCAAGTGAACTCTAAATAAAAGGCTTTTAAGCCTGATAGAATATTTTCTGTTATTATAGCAGATCCCTCGTGGAAGCATTGATGGGCACATCTTATATTTAGCTTTAATTAATCCCCTTGTGTAATGAGATCTGGCTGCCTCTCTCCCATGCAGAAACTCAAAGTGCTTTTTACATTACAAGGTATGAATATACCTCCCAAGGCAAATATCAAGATGATACCAGGACAAAGAAGACAAATGAAAGGATCTTGAAGTCAGTAACTGGGCAGTTGGGAATACCTGTGATCTTTCTTGTCATATCTCCCCATGTTTCTTTCATAACTTAGATGCTGGTAACCAGGAAGTCCTGGGTAATACTGGGAGCAAGAAATAGTTAAGAAAGATGATTTTGTTTGGGGGTGGCAGCAGGTAGGAGGGAAATAAAAGCAGAAATGCATGTTATGTGATTAAATGGTTGAGAAATAAATGTAGAGGAAAGAGTTACCCGGAGATTCACATAAATCAGCAGTTCAATCTGCAGATGTTTTGCATACGTTGATGAAGTTACTCCTGCCCTTACATGAACTGGTGAGCATCTTGCTAAAGGATACAATAGCAATTGAAATAGTTTTTCATTTGTTTTGGAAGACACTAATTATCATATTTACCTGAATCTAAGATTATCCTAAATTAAGACAACCCCCCAATGCATAGATTCTATACATAGAACATTTATATATTTGTTATAATTTTCCATGTAGTGAATCTAATTATTCACTAACTTTACATTCATCTTAAATTCTTAGCCTCCACCACTGTAGGTGATAGGGGGACAGGTGATGAGGGGAGGCAGGAAAAGGGAAGAGATTGTGAGAGGGTGGTGGAACAGGCGGTGGGGGAGATAGTAGGAGGGGGCACTCAGTAAGGCTGGTGGTGGGGGGAGAGGTAGCAGTGAGGTTGCAGGTGGTAGGGGGAAAGCAGTGTGGAGCCAGTTAGGCAAGCAGTGGTGGGGGGAGCAGAAGCAGTGGGGGTGGGAACAGAGGGCATAGGGGTGGAGAGAGAGTTGGGGAGAGAGGGCAGAGGCCTGAAACTGTGGAGGAGAGAGGCAAGAGCTGCAGAGCTGTTGGGGGAGAAGGCAGTGGGTGCAGCCCAACCTGGAGCACAGCAGTTGCCTGGATCCTACTGCCTCATCCTTGAATCCAAGAGAATGTGCTCCTCCCTCCCCCTATTAAATAGAGGAAGAAAAACTCATCTTGGAATCAAATACATACAGAAAATATCTCTGAAGTCCATGTAAAGTATATCTGCACTAGGAAAATGTGTATTTTTGTAACATGTTAGTTATCCTGATGGTAATTAAAGCATGTTAAAGTACTGGTTCTAGACAAGGTGGTTGTTTTAAAGTGTATTATCTGATCAATTTCTGAGAAAGCATCTAGAGTCAACTCCTACCTGCTAATGTGTTAAAATACAAATTACCCTGTCAACATGAGGGTTTTAGCATATGTTAGCTAATATGTTAAAACCACATTTTTCTTTCTAGTGAAGACAAAGCCATAATCAACTCCCTACTAGATAATCCCCATGCATAAAGGAAATGGCTGAAAAAGACTAGATTCAACACAATGCATAAACAACTCCTAAATGCTGTATTCAGTCCATCAAAACATTGTGTCTGCAGGTGTGTTCATTGTATATGTTGCAAGTGTGAATTGTCATTTGTTACTACATGCTTCCAACTGTGCAGCTTTTACTTCATTTCATGAGGCTTCTCTGATCCTTTAGAGCTCCTGAACAAATCAGTTAGTATTCTTAATATACTTTTTAATAAAGCTTACATTTTTGCTGAAGTAATTCATGAGGGAGGGTGAACTGTTTCTCTGTACAGCTTTTGTTGAGTCCCTTATTGGAAAAGAATTACAATATATTGATATGCAAAAAATTGAGGTAATTCCATAATGAACTCCAAACAACCAAATCAATATCTAATTTAACCATTAGTACAACAATGGTCTAAGAGTCAGGTGTGGGAATCACTGTGTTATATAAGCAGTCAGACTAAGCTTTCTTAATTGTTCTTTGACCCTAAAATGTATGCATTTTTTTATTCTATCAAAATGGTTATTGCATTGGCTAGAAATGTTTAATATTGCACATCAAACTCATCTTCCAATATTGTCATTAAGCCTAAAGTTAGATGTGAAAGGATGACACCCCCCCCACTGATGTATCGCTATTGGCAACCCCCTCCTATCTGCACAAAACTATACTGACAGAAATTTGGGGTTGTTTCTCTTGTTTAGGGAGGTGATTTAATTTAGCCTATGGGGGAAAAAAACCTTTATATTGTCACCTGCTATGTCTCCACTAGGAGGCTCTGTTCCTACTGCTATGTTAGGATGGGGGTGGTGGGAACAGCTCCACAATGTAGGTAAGTACCAAAAGAGGTGAGTGTGAGTCAAGCACTCATTTCCCACCTGGGTGAATGTGAGTAATATATTTCTGTACCTCAAAAGATGATACAAGAAATAAATAGTTAACATGTGTAAAGTCATTTGAAAAAGAAAAGTTCTGTCTGCTTGCCAAGCATTATTGTACACTATACTTGCTATGCACATATATAGAGAGAATTTTAGTGGACACAGTAGAATTCAGAGGAACCAGAAATACATCAGGTTTACAACACTCTGAAAGACTGCAAGACACAGAGATTGCCGGACATTTTTTTCACTGCATATAACCATAAGACGTTGTGTTAATTAGAAAAGGAAAATGATTACATCAATTCCAGTACTCTCAAAAAGAAAATACTAAAGCTTAGGACAGCGATGGCAAAATATGTACCATGTAGGTAAAAGTGTACACTACAGTGAGTGTTATGGTGAATGGTTGAAATAGGTCATCAAAAACCTTACTGCAGCAAGCATAAGAAGTACAATCAGAAGGGTACTAAATGAATTTCTAAAGGAAAAAGACAAACAGGAAGATAGCTTAGTAGAAATGTCAGTAAATCAGAAGAAGGCCTCATAGACCAGTAGTTTCTGAAAGTACTAAATGGAAACAGAAGCAGGCATAAACCTGCATGGGTCTCTCTAGTCCAAAAGCACCTGGACTCCAAGATGCTCACTTTGTTTTGATAAATGATTAAACTAGGCATTTTCAGGCTACAGCTCAACAGCATGTAAATGCTTTACTGCACCACATTACTCAGCTAAGGAAATAAGCATTGCAGGCAACGTGGGCCTGAAGTCCAAGAAGGGGGGAGGGGGAGGGAACAATTTAATGATGGGAATCCACTTTGAGACTGGAGGTGAGCTAGAAGTACTCCTCATTGCAATCTGCCAGAGATCTACATTGGCAAGAAGCTATGCTGTGATGTCAGTTGCAGTTTAAAAGTATCTCAATAGGTGCTATTAAAAACTCAATATTTGCCACTCTGCAGTGTTTACAATAATCATAGCGCTTCCTGTTCTAAACTGAGATTGTTCTTGCAGTGACTAAAGGCATCAAAATGATGAAGGCTGAGTTTTTCATGGAACCGAGTATACTGCAGTCAGAGCTCTAGGAATGACCTACACAAAGGGGGGCAACCTTTCCCTCAGATGTGCCACAAATTAGTCCCCACACTCTCCCCAAGTGCCACTCTGATCTCTTTCCCTTACCTAATCTACTGCTTAACTTTCTGTTCCCTGCCCTGTGCTACCTGACCAAGCTGATGCTTTGCTTTCTATTTCCTACCCAGTACCCCTTGCTTATTCTGATGTTGTGATTTCTGCTTCCTGCCACTGTGCTCCCTGTCCTCCACACAGAAACTGTTTGTGCCACTTGTGTCACAGGTTGCCCAACCCTGACCTACAACATTATGAAAGGATACGTAGGTTGAGGCCTAGGGTGATCAGACTGCCAAAGCAGTATCTCTGTGTCACTTACTTTCATACATGTTAAATTTTCAGGGCTTAAGAAGGGTGTTTAGTAGTGTACAGCTAAATTCTGGCCATCTTCCCAGGGTTGACTTTTACTCAAGAGTTCAGGAACGTTATCACTTCCATACAAAATAAAAAGCATAAGCTATTTGCATCTATAAAAACACCTAGTGAAATAAATCAAGAACAAACAAAGATGTCTCCTGAAATCTTTCAGGTTGAATGAATTCTCCAGTATCTCGTAAGCAATAAAAGAGATTGTATCATTTTCTTTGCCTCTGCATGACCTTCCTTTCATGGGCCAGTTATGAATATTTTGGTGTTTGTGCATCTCAGCATTGCTAAAAAGCCAATTTGAAGCTCCATCTTTTAGCTCCCTCTGATAGAGCTATTCACAGGCTAGTGCATACTTATTTTCATACACTTACTTTCGTCCTGCCCCAGATCAGTGAAGCAGTAAATAAGGGGAAAAAAAGGCTCTCTAAACAGCATCAGATCAGTGGTGCAGGAAATAGAAAGCAACTCCCAAAAGGAACACATGCATTCTTAGCAAATTCTACTAGCAAATGATAATCATCCAACTAATTGTATTTAATTGCTCTCTGCATCAAAACAATAAATGATGTGGGAGTCCAGGCTGCTGGTCGGAGATTATGACTTGATGTAAATATGATAAATGCATCCAAAAAACCTGAAAACATGAGCGGTTCGCAAAAATAAAGTTGGGTGTTAATTATGGCAGTGCTGTATTTAGGGTCCCAGAGGAATTTCAAGGAAAGTCCTTGTTTTCCAGGGTTGAGTGAAAACATGTTTTCTTTATGCAAAATCATTGCCTACAAAGATTTAAAGATGTAAACTTATCAGTGATGGAGAGAAACTGTTAAAGGTAATAAAAATAGATGGAAACAGAAGTACTGGATTAAAAGTTATCAAAACAGGAAAACATAGAAATATAGGAAAAATGTGGTAATTCTACAAACTGTTTCATCTCCCAAAGGAGGAGATGGAAATCCCAGTGTTGATTCATTTAAAGACAGACTGGATTAATCCCTTGCGAATGTACAGCAGGGGACAATTCTAAACAGGTAAGGAGTTGGATTAAGCGATTTACCATAATTGGTGTTTTCCAGCGGTATGGTTCTATACCAGGAGCTGGGAGAACAGAATATTTCATCTGTTGCAATGTTTCACAGCATTCTGTTGGACTGTTTTGAACAAAATTTAGGGTATCTATATATGACACTTGTTCTTTGACTTCATTAATCTCAAGTATCTACATTTTTGTAAACTATTATAGGCTGATAATCAATTATAGTTATAATCTCCTTGCCAATGGTGTTTCAAGTCTAAAACTGTAGAATTACTGTTGTTTGTAAACTGCCTGTCATACACATACATAACTTCAATCTGAATGTTATTTTCAATATGAATATTATTGTTTTCTTTTTAGCCACACTTGTGTCCTTGATTCAAAGACTTGCCCAACCAATTTGAACGTGGAGAAAAAAGATCCAAATGATACATGGAGCCAAATCTTAATCCATCTCTAAGAGGATGCAAGTTATAGGCATCTATGTATGTCTACAGCATGCTACAGCAACGTAGCCGTCACGTGAGTCTACATGTGATTGGCAGCTATGTCGCCATAGCAGCGCACTCCCAAATTCTAGTGTGCCACTACAGCAATGTAGCAGTGAAACCTAACTGTGCGTGACACGCACAGCACAGTACAAGTGGTTATTGAACTGTGCTTTAGGACTTCCAAAAGGAAGTACTAAAGCATGGCACCATGACAACTAAACATACATCACTAAAAATTAATACCAATACACCCTGTGCAGTAGCCAAGTCCCTAAAATGTTTAAATTCATTATAAATGCTAAGCACCAGGTAGTGGAATAAGCAAGGTCAAGAATATCCTCCACGCCTTTTGCTGAAGCTGGGCTACTAGGCAGCAACTAAGAGTCATGGGGCCATAAGGAGAAGCAACAAGCATGAGTGTGACTGCTTTTGTGGAAGGGCACTGGCCCAGGAGGGAGACCCGGGTTTGGCCTCTGCTCCCAATTATATTTCTGTATTTTCTAATTGTAGTCATCTTTTTGTAGAGGGTTGGGACATACTTTAAACTGTGTCCCGCTGAAGCATGGTCATCATTATGGATTTCCCATTTAATCCTTCCCACCCAAACACTAGAATGCTGGATTTTCTGTTAGGTCAGGAGTTTGGTTTGGAAGGAATTCCTTCCATATGGCAAATTGTCAATCTACCAAACTTTCTGGGTCCATTTTTCTACCTTCCTTCCACCTTTCAAGAGGCTGGTTGGGGAAGGCCTCTTAGTCATACTCCCTTGAGATACCATAGCTTTTGGACTTTCATGATTCACCAGGTTCACCCACCAAGATGGGAAATCATGGTACTTCATGGCCAATATAGTTGATCATAGAACCTGGCCTTCAGAAGAGAATAGAAATGTAAGGCATGCAACCTGCAATTTCCTGAACATTTCCAAATTAAAATGTTTTGATTTTGATCAAAAATTTATTTTTGCTGAAAATTTCATAGTTTCATAGTTTCATAGATTTAGGGTCGGAAGGGACCTAGTAGATCTTCTAGCCCGACCCCCCGCCAGGGCGGGAGAACAACAAAACCCCAAAACAAGAAACGGGACTCAAATGAGTCCAGCCAGGTAGGCATCCAGCCTCTTCTTAAAGACCCCCAGGGTAGGGGCCAGCACCACTTCCCTTGGAAGTTGG
>NW_017729025.1:43820549-43823472 GCF_001723915.1 Gavialis gangeticus | reverse complement strand
GCCGCATAGAGGGGGAGTATCACCTCCTTGGACCTGCTTGAGATGTATCTGTGGATGCATGACAAGGTGCGGTTAAAATGGACCCTCATTCCCAGCCCACTCTAAGTATGTTATCATGCATATTATGTTGTCTCTATGACTGGGTTTTATATGAGTGTCTGCGTATCAAAGACATCAATATTTGTTCATGGTATTTAACCCAATGATGTTATGTGCACCTGATGTTTAAAGCTAATTTTCTGAGTCAAGGTAATGAATTGAATTTCATAGCAGGTGACTTTTAACGCCTGTGTTATGGGAGCCCTAGTCCAGAAGCCTTTGGTGGTTCTCAGTGAAATCTATAAAGGACTTAAATCAAGTCCAAACTTAGGTACATAATGACAAGCGCTCCTGTCAAAATAGATCCAAACCTAATGTAGTAAGCCCACTCAATAAATGAAGTGTGATTTCTTAACTGATGGGAAGGTGTTCAAATACTCCACCTGCTGCTTTGCCAGAAAATGAAATGGTGATGTAATGGAATTTAATATAAAATCACTAAGGTATGCCAAAAGCTCAGACTCTGAGCAGAAAGTATTTGACCAAATCCCAGGGTTTCTCATTGCAACAAATATTAAAATGTCTAATAAAATGAATCTTATTTGTAATTTGAAAAGTGTGAACTATAAATAATAGTACAATCACCTGTCTTTATGGAAATGTCTTTCATCTCTCAGAACCCCAGGATGCCCTGCAGAAAAACATGTATTGTCTTTGTAACTGGTCTCGATTGGATCCTTTGACTGCACAATGTCAGGCATGCAGTCATTCCATTTTTATGTAAAAATTATTGGCCATACAGAAAAATTGTGGTGAAATTTGAGAACATGGGACCAGATTCAGATGGCTCACATTGCCATCTTCAGCCATTCCAATGTGGAAAAAATCAGATGCTTGGTTGAAAGGCAGAGAAATCAAAATAGCTGGGTTAAATACCTAGGATCTCTATCTTATTGATGAGGAGACTCAAGACACCTCCAAAGTATTATTGAGACAGCCTGAAAGTAGCCAAAAGGAAACAACATAATGTAGCCTGAATCCATGCTCCTCTCTGAAGCTTAGGTGCCCCAGCCCAGACAGTTGTGTCAAGGACTATTGGGAGGTGAGAGATGTAGGTTTGAATCCTTTCAGCCTGAATGGAGCACCCACTTCCTGGGTGACTGCTCCAGCCCTCTTGTGTTTCTGAGCAAAAGATACCATGGCTATAGCATTTTGTATTGAACTCAATGCCAGGAAATCTGAGGATTTCCTATCAGATTGAGCTCCTCCAGGATTTAAGTGGAATTTAGGCACTTCTGCAGCAACAATTTGTCTGTAGTTGGATTTAAGTAGGAATTAGTCATGGAGTTGCTCAAACTGAATCACTTCTGCACATTCACAGAAGCTCAAATGTAAGTATCTGGAGAACTTTGCAGTCAAGATGGGGGTGTTGGATGAACTTAGGCATCTAGTGTGTTTTGTGGCTGCTGGAGCAGGGCTAATATGGATCTCTCGTCAGAACCTAGGCACTTAATTTCCTACTAAGTCTGATGTAGGTGCCTTTGGACCAGTCTGGATCTGGACTTTAATCTCTCAAAGTTAGGAAATGTCAATGTGAGTTGAAATTTGAATGAGATAAATCCCAATGCACCTTTAGGGTTCACCCATCTAGTAATAGCTTCATACTGTGTATGAATTGAGCAATCCATTAAAGATTTTCAAGAAAAAAGTTTGAGAAAAACATCACTGAAGTATACAAGCGGCTGAAACTGCTAACAAGGAGAATTAGCTGGCTCTCCACATATGGCCCATATTGCTCTCCACTGTGTTAAGCTATAATGAAAAAAAGAGATGAACCAAAAAAAATTACTGCAAAAATGAAACAGAAAGAAATTCTTCAATATCCCTTCCAAGTTCTACATTATTTACCTCAGATTTACCGAGGTCCAAGTGTGAATGCAATGTGGGATAAAGGCCAAAAATTAAGGGCCCCAAAATATTCCTGCTGGAAACTTGAAATGACCTCATTTTCATGATTCTATATTTATGTTAGAAAGTCTGACAATAAAAGTGAGAGAAGCCAAGCTGTGGAGGAACATAAGTAACATGATATGACATAAGAAATAGCAGTAAGATGTACATTCATTATCAGAGGTATGAGAAGGAAGATTAAAAAAAACAAAAACCAAGCATGTATTAAGAAAGGAATTCACTTTTAAGTGTATGTATTAAGAAAGGAATGCACTTTTTCAGCACATGCCTTCCACAACCCATATAACGTAGGACAACCCCCACACATATATGCACAGTGCTTTGTACTATTAATTCAGATATTGGCCTTCTCTTATCTGCTGGCTTAGATACTTGGAGAAACATTTGGCTTCAATTCATGTCTGATTTATGCAAGTTTTGTGGCTGCTGGAGAGGTGCCAGAGGACTGGAAGAGGGCCAACGTGGTTCCCATCTTCAAAAAGGGAAGGAAAAAGGACCCGGGGAACTACAGGCCAGTCAGTCTTACCTCGATCCTGGGCAAGCTGTTCGAGAAAATTATTCTGGCACACATCCAGGAGGGGCCAGCAGGGAGCTGCATGCTCAGGGGCAACCAGCACGGGTTCATCAGCGGCAGGTCCTGTCAGGCCAACCTGGTGGCCTTTTACGACAAGGTCACTAAATCATTGGATGCAGGGGTGGCAGTGGATATAGTTTTCCTGGACTTCAGGAAGGCTTTTGACACTGTCTCTCACCCCATTCTCATTAGGAAGCTGGGGGACTGTGGCGTAGACACCCATACAGTCCAATGGGTCGCCAACTGGTTAGAGAGTCGCACCCAGAGGGTGGTAGTGGATGGGTCCTTCTCGACCTGGAAGGACGTGGGAAGTGGGGTCCCACAGGGCTCGGTCCTTGG
>NW_017729025.1:43812414-43820267 GCF_001723915.1 Gavialis gangeticus | reverse complement strand
AGGTCCTATGAGGAAAGGTTGCGGGACCTGAACCTGTTCAGCCTTCAAAAGAGAAGGCTGAGGGGGGATCTTGTGGCCTGTTATAAACTGGTTAGGGGGGATCAGCAGGCGCTGGGGGAGTCCCTGTTCCCCCAAGCACCACAAGGACTGACCAGGAACAACAGTCACAAGCTGGCGGAGGGAAGGTTTAAGTTGGACATCAGGAGGCGCTACTTCACGGTCAGGGCGGCTAGGGTCTGGAACCAGCTTTCATGTGAGGTGGTGCAGGCTCCCACCCTAGGGGTTTTTAAGAGGAGGTTGGATGACCACCTTACTGGGGTCGTTTGACCCCAGTACTCTTTCCTGCCAGGGCAGGGGGTTGGACTAGATGATCTGCTCAGGTTCCTTCCAACCCTAGAAACTATGAAAGTTTATTATGAAAGTTCAGGGCAGTATAATGTAGTGCACAGTGACTTCCTTTTGAACATAATTTTTCCAGCATTTCATTTGACCTTGTACTACCAAACCTAGTTTATGTGTTCCTGCCGTCCAAGGCCTATTTGAGGATGGAAACATGCCACAGATTCTTTACATACAGGTGCATGCTGGTATCACAGGAGGGCTATTTATCTCCCAAAGGGTGCATGCTGCAGCACACTAGTGTGCCACTAGCGTGGCAGATGCATGCCATGAAAAATGACACTTTATCAGATATGGCCTACAGAGTTCTCCGTGGCCCAGACATTTGGCAATGGAGGAGTTGTAGCAATTAACACTTCCACTGCTTCCCCAATGCCAAATTTCCAAGCTCTAGGTGGCCAGGTTGGGCCCTGGTCAATTCTGCCCTGGGCAGTGGGATTGGGCAGCAGCTGCAGCAGCCTTGGGTGGCAAGATTGCACCTATGGACCAGATCTGGGCCATGGATTGACCTGGCACCACTCACTTGGTCCACAGAGCCAAAAGCTTGGACATCAATGCATGTTTTGTGCATGTATGTGCACACCCGCACACACACACACAGCCCTTTTGGGGGTGTAAGAGTAAAGTGTGCTTCCAATTTTAATCCAGAAAAAAATGTGCCTAGGTATAAAAAGTTGCAGAAACACCAATCTAGTGGCTAGAGTATGGGCTATTAGACAAATTATACACATCCTTTTCCCCTCCCTATCACTGACTTCCTTTTCCACTTTGGACAAGTCACTTATCCTTCCTTCCAGATTATGTCTACAAGATCACTATCAGAAACAGAGCACAGGATTTCTTTTTCTGTGGTTCTACTCCAGTCATGTGACCATTGAATTAAAAGTGAAGTTACACACTGTGATCCCAGGGCCTCTGCAGGAGACAGATATCATTATCTCCTGCAGATCCCTAGAATCCAGTGAAGATCCTTCTTGAAATTTCTTCCACCCTTAGAATTGCCAAAGGGGTTATGCTAGGAAAAGATGATATACACTTTATTAATAGTATCTTATAGTAACTTACTTAAAATAGGATCTAGCTGTATTTTTAAAATGGTTTGATAAGAACTGAAAAGAAATGTGGCTTTATATATTAAATATGGCTTTATATATTAAAATCCCTTTGTGATCCACCCTGTTTATTACAATCTAGAGCTATATGCCATTAAAAATACCTTAAATAACTCAAATCCTTTGATTCAAATGAAGAATGTGTTATAGCACTGAATATACTTTCTTTCGTGCTTTGTTGATTCAAGAGCCAATTTTCAGAGATTATGAGCACGTGTAATGTCCAGTACAACTCTGAAAACTTGGCCACATTTCCTATTTTAAAAAGAGATGTGTGTAGTGTAAAGTCCAGGAAGGATGAAGGCCTGTGTTCAATACCTAGCTCTGCCACAAACTTTTTGTGTGACCAGGAAGTCTGATTTGTGTGACTAGGTCATCAAGGCTTGATTTTCCCATTTCAGAAATCAGTAGGAATTAGGAGTCTAAAACCTCTGACTTTCTAGGCCATAGAGTTCGAATTATTAAGGCATTTAAATAGCTAAAGATGAGGATAAGTGCTCTGTGGATTTTCAAAACACTTTGCTCTCTGACTTCGGTGGAAAGCAATTTAAAACTGATGTTCGTATCCCTCAGTTCCCTTCAGGTCAGGGACTGACTCTTACTATATGTCTGTATGCCACTTAGCACATCACCTTGGTTGGAACTTCTAGGCCCTGCTACAGTCCATTCCCTGCGGCTAGTGGTTTGTTGCCTGTGAAAGCTTATACTTCTCTGAACCAGTCTCTTAAGATGTCAGCCTCCTCCATTTTCCACCTGACTTCAGACAAACACAGTTAAACACCTCTATATATTAGTGGTGTACAAATACTTAGTGACAAAGTAAGTTCTGCAGTTTGACTCTTCAACAAAGAATTACTTTTTTCTTTTTTTTATCCACTCCATTCTTCCACATTTTAGGAGGGTGTGCTTTCAAACCATATGGTCACAAGAGGTATGTGGCATAAAAGTTAGGGTAAGGCCATTCGAAAATTATTAGAATTGTGGATCTTTAAAAAGAGATCCAGTGAGACAGCTCAATTTAACCTCTGAAATGAGATGAAGTCTGAAGTTATAATGTTGTAGGTTGTAGTATCCACTTTCTTTTTCTCCTCAGGATTGCCTGAACTCTTCTTTATTCCTTGATGCATTGTGACCAGCTATCTGTTTTTCATAGCATTTTATGTGATTATAAAAATATCATGAGAGAGAAAGTAAATCCTTAGCAGAAATATTCTGTTAAGGCTTGTAGGAATCATATACCAATAATCCTGGTGATTATTTGGAATTGGAGCAGAACATTAGAAACATCAAAAGGAATTCAGCTTTAGTTTATTGGAGATTCCCCCCCACCCTTTTTTAAAGACTTTGGTGGGTTCACCCTGTTATATTTTCTTTGTTATTTTAGAATGCAGTCTTTCAAAATTATTTGAATGGCCTTGCGGCTTTCTCTATTAAAATAATTTCTACTTTCTGTGATCAACAAATCATTATTTAACTCAGCAAAACAACTTACATCTAGGTTGGATAGTTTCTAGGGGAGGCTTCTTTCTCCTTCTACATTCCTTGGCAACTTCCTGTAAGAAACAGGCCATGAATAAGATTAGGCTATAAATTACAGGAAGATTTCTAATTATGGCAAGACTGAGGTTCTTGAGCAGCCTTCTAATAGGCAAAGGTTGTGCAAAACCCTGAAGTATGTTTAAGATGGAGCTTGATCAGCTTATGAGCATGATTATGAGTCATGATTGTCTGAAAATTCACTAAGCTAGGAGATCCTTTTCAGTCTTATGCTCTGTGATCCCACATAAAAACCCTATGGGCTAGATTCTGGTCTTAGTGCCTGTGTATTGCATATCTAGTGACATACACCTCTATATGGATGACTCACAGAGCTACCTCTTCACTCTAGACCTCTATTTTTCTATCTAAACTCGAATTTTATCCCAGCTATCTAACATCAGTGTGGCCATGATCAGAACCTGGTTTGTGGACATTAAGTCATATTTCATAATGGTGATGTTTTGGTTTCTTAGACAGAATAGATGCACCTAAATAAGGAAGATGGGCATACTGCTTAGAACGCAGAACTGAAAGTTGTTGCTTGTAGTTGGTTGGATTGGAAGGTTGGACCCTCCCGCCCCGCCTTACCCTTACTCCCTTTTATTTCTAAGCTTTTTCAGTGTGCAACTTGGTAAGTACTATAGCTCATCTCTGACACTTCCATCTTGGGAAATAACAGGATGGACTTCCTTCATCTGGTCAGGATCAACAATTTGATGCTACTAAGTACTGTCTAAAAATGGTTCTTCACTTCATAGATCTCAAGAAAGGGGTTAGCGCTTAGGATGATCACAGTGCTATCTCAGTTTCTCAGCATCGCTTATATTCATAGATGTTAAATTTTAAGGGCTTAAGTAGGGGGGTTAATAGTGTACACACTACATTCTGGCCGTCTGCACGGGGATGACTTTTACGTGGCGTTCAGGAATGTTATCACTTCCATATGAAATAAATAAGAGTGCTCAAGGAAGCCTGGCTCTAGGCCTGGACAGTATGAGCCCCGCTGGTGTTGTGAGGCCCACTGGTGTGCTGGCCTATTAGGATCATCTCCTGTGAGAAGCGGGAGAATTTGGGGAAGGAAAGAAGTTGCTATAGAAAAACACATTGCTTGAAGGGTTGTGCTGTGCCTCTCTGGTTCCCCTTCCTCCTATAGCAGTACACCATCACTGTCTCCTACCCTCCATCCACAGCAGCAGAGCCTTAAGGAAGCCTCCACAAGCTCCCCCAGTAGTTTCTCCTTCATCTTCCCTTTCTTCCAAATTGCTCTAAGAGTCAATTCTTGATTGAGATGGTGTTGCTAACCTAGTGGCATTTGTGAGGGAAAAGAAACAAAGTATTCATTGTTCATTATCACCTGCCTGGTGCCTGAGAAATGGTTTGCATACTGTGTGTTCTTCTGGGTGGTCCACAAGAACTTAGCCAACTGGTAACACTGCTGGATGGAGCGACTGTCCCCCTCTTCTGTCATGTGAACTGCTACCCAGGTGTATACATCCTCACTATGGTATTTTTTCCCCAACACCTCTTGAATACTGGGCTGTCCACAAAGTCTCAGGAAACTGAGGATCTCCTCTTTCCTCCAGCTCAAGGAAGAGTAATGGGAGGAGAAGGAAAAGGAAGGAATTATGGAAAAGGTAGTAACTTCTGTGGTGGTGTGTATGGGACATCTATGAAGTGTGAAGGGGAGAGGTCCTTAGTGAAATGATGGCTACATCCATTTGCAGAGGGAATGTCATATAATACAAGCGTGCCCCAGGAGCTTGGAGAGGGATGGAGAAAGAGAAAGATAACATTGTGCTGAGATGCAGTTCACAGTGGGATGTGTCTGCAGTGGCTGTTCTTCTACTGTGTAATAGGAAAGAAGAAACATGACACACCACTATCTAGCAAAATGATTGTACATTTTTGAGGAGTAGCTTTACCCCAGATTTCGGATATATAGTAGAAAGGCTATGTGTCACGTGTCTATTCCAATTTGACTAAATAAAAAGTTGATTTACCATGCAGTAAATAAATCATATGTCCATGCCCTTAGATGATTAAATTCTGCCTGTGTCCTGTTTAGGTGAACATAGGAATGATTTGGATCTGGCCATTATTTACCACCCCGGAGATAATTCAAAGAAGAAAGGAAAAAACCCAAACAGCCTCAAAAGCTGCCACAGCAAGTGAGTAACAGAACAATGATTTTCAACACCTACTTCTGACAGTCTCACTCAACTACTTTCTCTTCAGCTACTTCTCTGCCTGTTTATCTTAGAATTGCCTTCAGTGAGAAGCAAACCAGTCTTATGAATTATCTTGTCAGCTAGTTACATAGCTAGGCAGAGACGATAGTGTCTACTTGCAGCAGGACTTGCTTAGCAGCAATTAAAATCTCAGTACGCTTCAACTGCTAACTCCTTTTCTGTGTTATTTTTGTACTGGGACAGTGCAGTTGCCAGAGAGAACTCCTACTGCCTGTGATGCTGCTGTTGTCATCTGACTCAGTGCTAATCAGACTTAGATCTCCACCTATGTTGCCATCCATCTTCTGAAAGCAGGTGGAAGCACAGTGCTTTTTAAGGTATCAGTACACTATTCTAAATATACACACTGCTTTCCTTTTATTTCATGTAGAAAGCAGCTTGAGGGCAGCTGACCCATTAATCTTGTTACAGCTGCATTATTTTGTGATGTCCATATTTAATGAAGGAATGAGACAACCATGACAATGATATTGATGCACTGTCTGTACTGATACACACACACACAAATTACTGAAAAATGTGTATTCCTGTGAGGGAGTGAACTGAAACAAGGACATTAAGAAAGGACTTCAGTTCTGGGTTGAGGAGAATGGGAGGATGTGAATGTAACACATGGGGGTGAGTTAGTGGCCACATGTCTCTTGCTCTCTGGCCCAATAGATAGTTAATTTTTATACTGCTCCAAGGGTGGTGGCTAAGGCACCGGCCTGGCATTTAAGAGAGTTAATGACAGGGGGTTCCTGAACCTGAGTTTCCTATACCCAAGCTGTACATCCTAACTACCAAACCATTAGCTACTCTGACCTTGTATACAATTCTGTGGTGGTAAATCCCAGTCCCGAGGTCCCCACCCACCCACTGATACCCACTCACTGATTGTGAGGAATCAAGGGCTGGAGAGAAGCAGGTTCAGAGGGACAAGCCTGGACAGGGTATTGCCAGGTTCAGAGTATGCCTGCCAACATATCTGCAATTGTTTTGGGCTCCTCAGTGCAGCATTGTAGATAAGATCTCAAGCCCACATGCTTGTTTGGTTTTGTGAAAGGTCATGATTATTTTCAAACTAATACAAAGCGAAAACAAATTGTGCAGTCTCAAAATGTTGGGAAGTTAAATCTGTATTTTCTGCCAATGCAAGGCAGTAACTGGAAAGATGCTATGTATTCTGAGCAAGGATAGGTTGAGATGCTTTGGATCAATGAGAGCCAGTCTGAAACTTCAACATGTTTGCCATTCTAAAATGTAACTTTTTAGGCCTTTGTAGCTATTAAAATCCAAGTTTCCTGTAGCTGATTTTGTGTATCACAAATGTAGGAAAATTGGGAAAATATGGGATATTGTGTATTTGTCATCACTGAGTAATTTAAAACCAGACAAGAGAAAACAATGGACACCATCTTGAGCGAGCATTTTTTTTTTACCTCAGAAACTTTTCCTCTCTGCTCTGACCGAAGGCTACCCAGTGGGATGGTTGAACCTTCAACTTGTAACAACTTTGATGCAACAGTCAGTAAAGTTGTGTGGATGTAAGCAGGATCATTTTGCCTAATATGTTTAATAATGAACCAGTTTATGAAGAGCTGTTGAACTTGGTGTTCAAAATACAAAGTGAAACTCTTTGGCCTTTATATAGCAGAAGGGCAGAGAAGATGATGAAAATATTCCCTTAAAGAATCATAAATGCTAAGATGAACTAGATAACCTAACAATGCCCGTTCACCTGTAGTGTGAGGTCCTTAGCTACTGTAAATTGGTTTACTATTGTTGAAATTACGACAGTTTATACCAGTAGAGCATCTGGACTGTAATTACTGTGATACTGTGTTATGGTTCAGATGCTGATAAAGTCAGCTCCTGTGCTATATGTCCAAACCATAACCCAGCTTACTATGTCAGCAGCAAATGTGAAAGATAAAATCAAGGAATGACCAGGACTCTTGTCAGAACAAAAAACTCAGCTGAGAGTAGGGACAGCTACTGAACTCCGTTACATTTGTATGTATTATTAAACAGCTAGTCTTGTGAGGAAGGGGAACCATCAGAAACTGTGTTCTTCAGCAAGAATATCAACATACAGGTATGAGGCCTTCTAATAAAGAGCATAGAGGGCTTTGGGGAAAAATAAATGAGAAGAGTCAAAGACATAAAGAAATGAAATACCTGTTTCTGTGCTTTAGGATAAAGATTTCCATTTACACTGGATTTGACCTTATGAGAACATTTTTAGTGGCCTGAGAGCAGAAAAAGAGTAATAATCACCTGAATAGCCAAACCATGAACAAATGCTTATGTTGAAATGAAAAATGCATTTGCTAGCTATCTTGCTAGCTCTATCCTATTGCCAATAGAAGGAACTGAACCTAAGAAAATCTGATATGCTGGTTTGACCATGCACTTTAACTGTAGTTTTGACCTTTGCAATTTCCGCGATGCTTTGCACAATTGTTTCCAAGATCCTAGCCACTCACAGTCAGGTAGTAAGTTTTATAAAAACTGACAGAGTAGAAAAGTTTCCTAAAATTTACCAAACAAGTAAAAAAATCTGTGGCTGCCT
>NW_017729025.1:43802607-43807414 GCF_001723915.1 Gavialis gangeticus | reverse complement strand
CTTTGCAATTTCCCCGATGCTTTGCACAATTGTTTCCAAGATCCTAGCCACTCACAGTCAGGTAGTAAGTTTTATAAAAACTGACAGAGTAGAAAAGTTTCCTAAAATTTACCAAACAAGTAAAAAAATCTGTGGCTGCCTATATGCGTGCTTGAGGATGGGGGAAAGGACTTTTAATTAGAGTGGTTTCTGGAGAGCCACTCTAATTATAATGCCACAGTGTGATGTGTATTCGCCCCTGTGCATTTACAAATGGCAGCAGGATGCTTTAACTAAAGCTCATTCAACAAGCTTGAATTAAAGTACACATCACCATTTTTAAATGTGAAGGGGCTCAATACACGTGACGCTGCAGCTATCCTAGAATTTTGTAACTAGAACATGGAGCAGAATTGATTATTCTAATTAGAATGGATTCTAATTGTATGTATCTATTCTTGATGTATTCTAATTAGAATGAATCAGAGTACGTCTGTAGGCAGCATAAGAGACTAATACATTGTGCTCTGAAGAGTTCGGAAAGCAGGCACAATTGTTGGTGACCCACACACATGAGAATCAGCAAAGTAAATGAAATAGGAAAGGGAAGTGAAATTGAAGAGCCTGGCTTCTGTGATCAAGGCCCTTCACACACATTACATTTATTAACTGCTTATGTGCACGAAAAATTTAAACATGCTACACATGTAAAATAATTCTCACACAATAATAGCTAAATAGCAAAAAACATGGCCAACCAGCCACAAGATGTTGACTGAAAAATGTAGAACATTTTTGTAGCTGGTTATTATCAAGCTTTATTTAAAAAATGTAACATTCAGTGATAGATCTTTACGGACTCCTCCAGCTTCCCAATGTGCTCTGCTTAGTCCCCTACGTCACCAGCTACCTATCTGCAGATGCTGACAATGGCTGATAGTAGAAGGGCAGGTTGCAAAGTTCCCTTATGGGGATAGCCTAAGGTCTCCCCCTGGGAGCCTAGGCAATCCTCAAGCCCTGCATCTTTTCCTGCCTTACTCTACAGCCCTAATGGGGGCTGCAGGCCAGGCAGTTGACAATGCCAGATTGCAAGGAGCCAGTCTAAACACAAAGTTTTAGATGTCCTAGAGTGCAGGGACCTGGGATAGGGGGAAAGGCTCCCCAGTCCCTAGGTCCTGGGGTCCTGGGACTTTAAAAATTGTGGGTAAATTTGGGTGGTCCTGAAAACAATCAGCTGATTTTTACACCTGGCCCTGAATGGCCCACAGTTTCAAACACAGACCAGGACTATCCAGGGCCAGGTTCAACAATATGTGGTTGTTAGACTCAGTTCCCAATAGCTCAGGCTCTTGAACCTGAGGATGTCCTAGAGCTGGATCCAACAATCAGCTGATCATCAGACCAGCCCTGAACAGTCCTGGATCTTGAACCTGGTAGGGTAGGGAAGTCTTGGTCCAGGACAGAGCTGCCCCCTGCCTGATCTACAGGATGAAGCTGGGGGAAGCTCCATAGTGGTAGGTCTGGAATGGCAAGAAATGCAATGTTTGAGATGGAACCTACAATTCCTCCAGTCCCAATTGTGCCATTGTTTTAATGTCTGACAGGACCCCAAGACATACGAAATAGCAAAAGGTAAAATATTATTTGTTTTTGCATGTATTGGGAAAAAAATTTGTCTGAACATCCTCTTTTGGCCACTCATCACATTTGTATCAGAAGATACAGTTACTAGATCGCCCAGGTATTTTAAGTGCCTGGAAAGATGTCAGTTTCTGTGTTTTTTATTCTATTTTAAGTTTTTTAAGTACTCCCTACTGCTCTGTCAAGACAGTTTGAACACATGGTACAAATTCCTGTTCCCAGAGTCTGGTACTGACTCCTCAGATTCCTACTGTAAAATCTCAAACACATCCCTTCCAAGCAAAGTAGGGAACTTTTTTGCTTATGTAGGTAGCACTTCATAAACAGGTGATGGTATGTGAAATGGTAAGGACTGTACAATTAACTCAATTCCTGTATATATCTTGATTTTGTCTGAGGTAATCTCTACACTGTTATATCTACATTTAAAAAATAATTTACTATGGACTTGCTTCTGAAGGGCACCACAGAATAAATTACTTTGAAAGAAACAGTTTTATGGTAGCATATTGATTTTTATTTAGCATTACGAAAGCTAAAAAGGGTAAATAGCTGGACCTCAGTAACTGACATAAGGAGATTTGCCAGCTCATGTTAGCTGAGGGCATGGCACATAATGTACAATGTCTGTACTATTTCTAACTATTTCTAATGCATATGGGGTGTTAGACATAGGGAGAGTCATTAAAAATGGTTTATAAAAATGCACAAATCCCTTAATTACATATATACATAAATGTGTGTGCATGTGTGTAATATATATATAAGGTAGTGCTTAGTTAAACATTAGTGCAGTTTGCACATAAAACCATCCTCTGCACATACAAATTAATTACCTGTTTTGAATGTGTGTGTGTTTCCAAGACGTGTATGTTTCCAAGAGATCATTTGGCTGTAAACATGGAAAAGTCCAGTCTTTTAAAGGGTTAAAGTTCTGCCTTAGGGAAACCATGAACTTCTTCACTTTTGTATTTATGTGGAAAAAGTTTTAAATAGATTTTCCTTTTCTTTAGAGAAGTCAAGCTTAATTATGAGGCAGGAAAGGGGGTTTTAAATTACCCACATGAAGAATTCCCAAATTAATACCTTGGCTTCCCATTTGGCAAATAGGCTGACAATGCCTTATACCAATGAGGTGCTAAATTAATTTGGCAGCAAACTTCTTGGCAGGTAATAATGACACAGGATGTGATCTAACTTAGCCTCTGTCTCTATAGCATGGTATCCAGACTGGTATTCTACAGCAGACACAGGTGCCTTTTGTCAGAATTTTAATTTAGAGGTTTTGGCCCCCTTCATTTTGTTCAGTACTTTGCCATATTTCACCTTTGAAAATATAAAACTCAGTTTTGTCATATTTATTTGATTTTTTTGTCAGCATCTTGGTACCTAACCTAAATGGAATCTGATCTCTGAACCCTTTGGCTGGTCACTAGCCATAAGTACTTGAATAACAGGAAGCAAACATAGTGATTCTAGAAGTCTGAATATTTAGTATCTACTTTTAAGATCAAAATTCTGAGCTGCTCATCTATGTAGCCAGGCACTGGGCTGATGCATAACCGTCACTTGAGATTACTCATTGTTTATACAAGTTATACCACTGTAGCAAAACCCCCAGTTTTTCCTTTTTTTTAATTTTTAAAAATACATTCCCTCCACTTGCCCAACCATTTCTGACTTTCTCTCTGCCCTCTCTCCCTTATACGTGATTACAAGTAGTAGTACGTAAACTAAGGTAAGTTCTTATACTCCCTTATAGTAACAAGCCCCTTTTATATTGTGAATAGTGGTCTGTTATGTTTGTATTGATTTCTTTTGTTTTATATTGAATTTATATGATTTAGGCCTGTGCCTGTAAAGTAATGTCAAGTAATGGCGAGTTTCCATTTTGTATGTCAAGCCTCCGTCTTATGTCCCCTGCCCAGGGTATAAGCTATTGTATAGTAAGTTGTAACTGTGACTCATGTCTAACCAGTCTCACGTAAATTGGTTCCTGAATGAATGGGAATGAATGAGGGTGCTTCAGGAAGAATGGTAGCAGGCCTCTACTGAATGATTAACTCAATGACTAGACCATCAACTCAACCAGTGGACCATCAACTCAACAACCAGACCATTGCCTTGCATTGATTCACCCAGGAACCACAGATCTCACTCAGGAACAGAGACAAAATCCAGCATTTGAAAGATAAAGAACCTACAGGAACTCAATATTTGGAAAACAAAGACCCTACAGAAACCAGCAACCCCACCATTGTGTCCCACCAGACAATGAGGACACCTGGATCTGCACATATGCATCCGAGCAAGCCTGGCCTTGCCTGGGCATGCCCTTCCCATAGGAGACACAGGTAGCCCACCCCTATAAAAGGTTGGTAGAGTGTGACCTCTTTGGGACACCCTCTCCATCTGGACCAGCACTACATCATGTCACCTATCCACCCAGAGGCCCTGCCAGCAACCCCCTCTGGACAATGCCTTGCTGGGGAAGCCCCTGACTGGCCATTGAGGATCAACTCACAGCCCAGGAAAGGTAGCCATCACCCACCTTCTTTCCCCAAGCAAAGGACGTGGACTCTGTCCCCACACACCTTGCCTCCAATCCCTCCACCAAGCCTTTCCTCTCCTGCTGCCATTGTGTGTGTGTGTGAGTGCTTGTGTGTGTATCTGTGTGTGTGTGTGTAGGAGCCAATAACTCCGTGAACTATGTAGTATATTGCTTATCTAATAATACTGATACTTTTGACCTCAAGTTGGTCTCTGTCTTGCTGCAGGCTCCCAACTAAGACAACCCCCCCATCTCTCTGACCTCCCTCTGGGCTTCATTCCTTTCTGCCCCCTCTATCTTTTGCCTGCTGTCTCCCGGCTCTCCCGCAGCCTCTCTAGCCAAGCTCAGCTTATCCCCAGCTTTCTCTCCCAGCCCCAGCTTCCACCTGCTGTCTTCTGGCCTTTCCAGCCCAACTCTGCTGCCTCCTGCAGCCTCCCAATCCCCCAACTTCCTGTTTGTGTCCCATCACCTCTGCCCTCTCTCCCCGATCTCTCTCTCTATTCCCACTTGTGTCTCTCTGCCTCTGCCTTCTCCCTGATCTTCCCTGTCTCTCCCTCTGTTCTCCCCATTGAAGTTCACTGTCTCCTGCAGCCTCCCAATCCCCCAGCTTGCTGCCACCACTTTCTAGCCTCCTTC
>NW_017729025.1:43794511-43797607 GCF_001723915.1 Gavialis gangeticus | reverse complement strand
GCCTTCTCCCTGATCTTCCCTGTCTCTCCCTCTGTTCTCCCCATTGAAGTTCACTGTCTCCTGCAGCCTCCCAATCCCCCAGCTTGCTGCCACCACTTTCTAGCCTCCTTCCCCAGCTTTGGCTCCCTCCACCTCCCAAATTTCCCCCCATTCCCAGCTCCTTCCCCACTCTGCCTCCCAGGTCCCCTGCTGTCTCTTTCCTCCTGGCCCCTTTGCTGTTCTACCACCCCTCACTGCTGCTCCTCAATCCCCTGGCTTACCTCTGCTGCCTCCAGCAGCTCCTCACTTTCATCCCCCAGTACCCACAGCCTCTCCTCAGCACCCACGGTTTTTCCCTGGCTTCCCCAGTCTCATGGCTCTCCCCGGCCCTGGCTATCCCCCGCCCAGCCAGCTCCACCGCTCCTCCCAGTCTTCCTGGCACCAGCAGCCTCTCCCCAGCTTTTCCCTGGCTCCCCAACCCGGCCCCAGCCAGGTTCCCAGTTGGACAGGAGGAACCCAGTTCCCGGCACCCGCAGCCTCTGCTTCCTTCTCCCCATACCTCCCAGCTTCCTTGGCTCCCCCGCAGTCTCTCCACTCTGGCTCTGGCCCCAGCTCCTGTGCCGGCTTCTCCCTGGCACCACTCCTCTGCTCTGCTGCCTCTTAGCTTTTCCTTTGATCATTTAACCCCGAGTAACCCCGGGGCATAGTAACCTCAAGTAACCCCGGGGCACCTTGACCTCAAGTAACCCCAAGCACCAAGTTACCCCAAATGCCCCCTAGTGTTCACACACAACTACAGAGGTGTGTATTTGCATGTTTGTGTTTATGTATGTGAACTCATAATGGTGTATGTGTAGTTTGTGTGTGTGTGTATATGATTTTGTATCATGCCCTCCTGTTTAACAGTGCAATATTGAGATCCCGAGTGTTGATCTGGTGCATGTCAAATCAACACCACTAGTGATTTAAGTAGTCTACAGGGAACATGTGCCCTAACCCTTAGCTGAGAGGACAGGAGGAACCACACAGAAGCAGTTTTCTCAAATCCCCATACCAGTCATTCAGCTCACTCTCAGAAGCACATGGTGGCTGAGGGAACCCACAGAGAACAGGCTTGGTACCATGCAGGAATACATTTCTTGCAAGAGAACTCCTGCCATCTGCATTCAGGACATGGTACCACACCAATTTTGCTGTTTACAAATTCTCTTCAGTATATTCCTAGGGTGCTTTGATCCTAGAAGTCTTCAGTACTGAGAGCTCAAGGGAGCTATGTATATTGCCCCATGTTCATCCCTAGATCTCTACCTAGTGTGTCTTCTTCTTCTTTGTGAACTTACATTGTAGTAGGCAAATTCAAATAAAATATTGTATTGCTTTCAAGGGATCATTGTGTCAAAGTAAATACAAATTACTACCAAAGCTCCCTGCTGAGTAACTTAAAAAAAGTAATAATATGAACAGTAGGTGGTGTTTTCAGTAAATGGCTTCTGCAGAGGAAACCGTTCCTCCTTTGGCAGCCATATTTAGCTATCAGCAATGATGAGAGTCAGTTAATCCTTGAAAGCAGTTAGGAAATGAAGCCATCAAATCTTTCTACTCCTAGTATTCAAAAGTCTGGACAGTTTCCAGCACCAGCACAAGACCTGTTGACAAAGGTCTATGATGTATTTCCTGATGCAGTTATTAATAATAATTCAGTAGGGTAGTTTCATAACTTTTCCTAGCTTTAACATCATTCCCAAGTGACACAGCAGGAGGCTTCAATGAAGGAAATAAAACCCACATGGCACTTTTGTTTAAACAACTGTTATTGAGGTCAAACTGCTGGTGGCTGATAGGAACTATAATGAGTCTGTAATCTTCGACAGAATATGGCTTCCTGCTTCTTGTACTGAGGAAAGGCAGAAGTGTACATGTTTTTAAAATACCATGAGAAAATGCTTACTAGCATTTGCACACTTCTTTTGACACTCAAGCACAATAAGCACCAATTCTGATCATTCCATTACTTTGGAATGGAGGATGGTGTATTCAAAACAACTTCTGACCAGATTCATGGCTTTGGCAAACTTATTTCACTTGTCTTGGCGTCTGCTTCCAATTCCTGCCTTTTCATGTCTTGTGTATTAGGATATTAGACCTGCAGGCACTGACTGTCTTTTATTGGGCATCTATTCAGACCTTGGTACAATGAGGAGGCCCTGGTCTCATTGAAAGTCTGCAGGCACTATAGCAATACTAACATTAAGCAAACTATTTTTCTGAGGTTATGGAAAAGGGAACACATTGTAATGAGGACTTAACATAGAGCAGCTAAGGTGTGGTACCCTGAGATAGGTGAAAGCTAAACTGGAGCAGTTCACACTTGAATAAAAGAAGTCTACAGTTTCAGGCAAAATAAAAGAAGGCAAAAATCAAAAAATGCTTACCTTTCACTTACCATGGGGTCAAAACAAGGAAACAGACCATCACTGGGTGTCAGCTGCTTTGCTATGAGATTCCATGCCCTTTCAGCTTTCTTCATATTCATCCTTTCTCCACATTCAGAACCATTTACCTGTACCTCCACAGGAGGAGTACTCCATGAGAAGCCTACTACACCAGTGGCTATGGGAGTCCTAAAAGCTAGATTCACTGTTAATTTCCTTCAGGTTATGACTGTGAGTTTCACAAAGCCTTGCCTTCTTTTTTGTTAATGCTAATTAGCAATTGTAGATCTATTGTCTATGTTAAAGGAGATTTCAAGCACACCAAGAAATAGAAGGCACAGGGAAAAGTGACAATTTTCACCTGATCTGGTCACAGAAAATGGTCTATAGCCATGAACAGACACAAGCGCATGACTGCAGACAGCTTCAGAAATGGCTGATTGGGTGAAATTCTGAACTGTCATTGCATGAGGGTTCAGATGAAGATTCATAGATTCATAGATTCATAGATTAAGGGTCGGAAGGGACCTAGTAGATCTTCTAGCCCGACCCCCCGCCAGGGCGGGAGAACAACAAAAAAACCCCAAAAAGAGAAACGGGACTCAAATGAGTCCAGCCAGGTAGGCATCCAGCCTCTTCTTAAAGACCCCCAGGGTAGGGGCCAGCACCACTTCCCTTGGAAGTT
>NW_017729025.1:43789902-43793665 GCF_001723915.1 Gavialis gangeticus | reverse complement strand
CGGACACTCCTGCCCCCCTTGCTTCTTGTCGGGATGGACACCCCTTGGGCCGTGAGTATCGTTTCCTTAAGGAACAACCACTCGTCCTGGACACTGAGTTCCTCTGCCCTCAAGGACCCCAGTGCCTCTCCCACTAATCTCCTCATCTCAATGAAGTTGGCCCTCCTGAAGTCTAGGGCTACCGCCCTGCTGCGGGCCCTTGACACCCTACGCTGGATGGTGAACTCCAGCAAGCGATGATCACTATTGCCCAGGTGGTCAAGAACTTGGAGGCCCCTTACCAGGTCGTCGCCTGCGGCCAGGACCAGGTCCAACAGGGCACCTCCTCTGGTGGGACTGTGCACCTCCTGAATCAAATGGAGGTCCTGCATCTCAGCCAGAAACCTCCTGGAGTGGTCCGTCCCAGCTCATGTTTCAAAACACAGCATCTTCTGTTACTTCTGCCTGTCTGCCTGCCTGCCAGCCTGTTACTATTTTCAGAATGGGAAGGGGGAAAGGGAGCAGAGGGAATTTGGTCTGGGGGGGTTTCAGCCCCCGCTGGAGAGTGAGGTGGCTATATTGCAGCCCACCTGAGGTGGGGGAGGCTCCAACTCATTCACCCCACCCTCCACCTTGACTGGGTAACCCCTAAAGTGAGCTCCCTCTACTCCCTTTTCCCCCTCCCATTCTGAAAACGTTGCAGCCTTGCAGGGAGGAGCGGCTGTTGGTAGGGGAAAATGGCTGCAGGCTGCATCCAGCAGTGAGATTTCCCTACCCCCTGGAGCCAACAGTGAACTTCTTTTTGTTCCAAAGGATCACTGTAACTCAAAATGCTTCCTGCAAAGTGTTTTCAATTACACTGCGGAGCTGCACTTCTGTCTGTACCCATAGTGATATGACAAAATGGTTACCTACAAGTAAACCAGCCTATCAGTTCAAATGTTAACATTTTCACTTTGGGTGCCAAAGTGTTCCCAACATGCCAGAATTTCTGTTATCACAATGATTTTGGAGTTCTTGTACAACCATATTTTGCTTCACAGGGGCCCCTGGCAAACGTAAAAGTAAAAGTGTGATGGGATCTTATATGAGATCTCCACAATCATACTCTCTGCCATGCCACATGTGCATAGCAGGAGATGTAATTATGGAATCAAGCATTAAACCCATCATGCTTTATTGCCAGTTCATAGACAGCCCAGGATCATGACCCTGGGATCCCTGCTGCACTGGCAAGCACCAAGCCTCTGCAGCTGGGAGCCCCATCAGATGATGGCTCCCAGCTTTGGGGGTGTATGGTGTGCCCCTGCAGCTAAGATCCCCTATCAGCTGGGGACTCCCAGCCACAGGGGCACACCCCTTGGCTGGGAGCCCCAGCCTGGCTGTTACATTTTTTGTGTAATAACTTTATGGCTTATTCTTTGTTTCATCATGTCATTAATTTCATTAACATGTGGTTGGATAACAATTTAAGATGTGTTTAACTGCTTAATTATATCTTACGTGTAACAATATGCCACAGACTTGAGTGACACCAGAGATGATTTCAGCCCTTCGGTTGTAATTCAAATGCTACCACAGTGAGTTTCATTGTATGATCCTGGAAAAGTCACGTAAACTTTCTTGTGATCTTCACAAAGGATAGGTTTTCCATTTGCAAAATTTTGGATGGGTATTATAAAGCTTGTATTCAGGGCTTGTATAAAGCTTTAGGGATTTCAAACTTTTTATAAAGCTTTTAAATTAATTAGTGCTTTTTATAAAACTTTGAGATGAATTGAGTCTGCTCCATGTTCTAATTACAACTTTCCTGCATCACCTCACCGTCATGTGTATTAAGCCACCATGCATTTCAAAATGGTTGCAGGGACACTTTATCTAAACCTTGTTGAATGAGCTTTAGATAAAGCATCCCACAGCCATTTTGAAATGTGCAGAGGCTTAATACATGTGACAGCAAATCATTTTAATTTGAATTAGAGCAACTGTCCAGGAACTGCTCTGATTATGTGTATATGCAGCCTTAGTGATGTTCAC
This sequence comes from Gavialis gangeticus, assembly GCF_001723915.1. Classification (NCBI taxonomy): domain Eukaryota; kingdom Metazoa; phylum Chordata; order Crocodylia; family Gavialidae; genus Gavialis; species Gavialis gangeticus. Next base: position 43,791,649 of record NW_017729025.1, on the reverse strand, counting down.
ACACCAGAAACATTACTCAAACCTTGCAATTAAGAATCACAGGTCAATCACTAGCCTGCCCCAGGGGCAGCCCCATTATGCCTCATACATGGGGAAAATGGCCAATCCACATTCAAGCCCCTAAAGAACAATAATCCTAATACAATATTAAGTGATCCAGGCTCCCATTTTTCAGGATTTTGTCCTTGACTTTCTCATGTGGTCCATATCTTTTCTTGGCACTGATTGGTAACCTGGAGCCTTTGGTGCATTATATTCACCCTACTAGTGGTGGTATGTTTCTCCAGTATTTAAAGATGTGTAGCTTCACTCCAATTTATGCTTTGCCATGATTCAGTCTCTTCTCAATGCCAGCTACAATGCCCATGCTTTATATTGGTAGTGTTAGGGTGATGTTTTAGCCATGATGGTCCAGGAATTACACCAGATACAAGGGTTTTTTGAGGTGATATCTTTTATTGGACCAGCTGTATAGTTAGGAGAAAGTTAGACAAGCTTTCAAATGGAAACCATTCTTCTTCAGGTCTGAGGAGGAAAGCAAGCACAGTGCTTTTTAAAAATAGTATGTAGAGCTGTGAAATGGGAGTGGGGAGCTGATTGCCAGGAGTAGCTGGCAAAAAATTAGAAGAAGAAAAGGTGCCTGATTACTCAGAGGAGGCTTTATTACCTATAGTGCATAGGAAGAATTTCAGGAATCAGGTAGATTATAGTGTGTCATACAATCAGGATCAGTGTTCAGTCCTTGGTTCCTGAACTCACCTTTTAAAAGTGTTTAGTAGATTTCACTTGAACACAAAGATACTGAAGTCCAAAAGGAAATGGTTGTTCTGTGCTCCTAGTGACATATGTGTGCCTCTGTCCTTCATATTTTTTCTGGGAGAGTTCCTTCTGGTGTGCAGTCACTGTTTAGTTTTACCCACATAGTTACCATGAGGGCATTAGCGGCACTGGTTCAGATATACAGTACAAGCCATGTTATCCGGCATTTTACTAGCCAGAATACTCTACTAACTGGAATTTCTGGCTGGCTGGCCAGACGCAGGGGAGGGGGGAGCTTACATGTGGTGGCTGCCGCTGCCACCCACCACCCTGCACTGCTGCCACTTAGCGTGTGACCACCCCCCCTCTGCTCCCCCACTCCATATGTGACCACCGCTCCCCCCGCCCCAGTCCAGCTGGAAACCCCTGTGCCTCAGGTAACCGGCATTTTTAGATTACTGGCAGCCCCCATTCTCCACTCATGCTGGATCCTAGAGTTTTAACTCTATCATATTTTGGGAATGGCATGTTTAGGATCTATAGAGTCTAATGAGTTTGTTGTGTGCAGGGTATTGATTGTAGTTAAAGCATGGCTATGTCCCATTTGATGTCTGTTGAGCAGTGAGGAATTTGTTTCTGATGATAAGTTGGGAAAGATTTGGGGGTTTCTCCCCCCTCCAATTTCACACAGTTCGTAAAAATCACTGTGTTTGCTTTCCTCCTCATATTGCTTTGTATTTGAAAGTTTATCTAACTTCCTTAATCAATAGTAGATATCACCCCACAAAATCCTTGTTTCTCACATAATTTTTCAAATAGTCTGTTTCAAAATATGTATTTGAGCAAGAGACTAAACGGCAAAACACAGGGAGATGCACTGTGTTGTGTCAGTGGTCTAAATGAATAGGCTGAGCTGAGTTCCTGGTAATAACAGATGAACAACACAACTCGCCAAACCTCAAACAGTGCATAAATCAATTTGCTGGGA
>NW_017729025.1:43773578-43784902 GCF_001723915.1 Gavialis gangeticus | reverse complement strand
GGTCTGTTTTTCTGCTTTCCTTTCTGACTCCATGATTATTTGTTCTCATTTGTTACACAGGTGCATGGATTGAATTCAGACTGTCTCAGCCAATAAGAAAAGTCCCAACTCCTGAATAACCTGTGGAACAGTTTTATCTTGTAATTTTTCTCTTTTCACATCAATTTGTAGGCCAGCCTGCCAAAGTACATCTAATCCTGTTACAGCTGCAAACGTTAAAAATGCTCAGTAGGCAACACTTCCCTTGCCTGCAGCAATATTTCTTGATGTAAGGGATATTCCGTTTTCACCATCCCAAGGGGCAGTGAAGAGATACCATTTGCCAGGGGCAATGTGCTTTTAGCTAGAGATTTAGGCCCTTCACGTGGCTTCATATTTTGTTGTTTTTGTATCACACTAAATAGAAACAGTGTCTGTTATGGTTTAGGCTATGATTTTGGCATAGTAATTTTTAGTATATTTCAAAGCATAAATAGATGGAAAAAGTAATATTCACAGAAAGGTTACCAAGCATACATGCTACAGGCCTTCAACAGCTAATGCTATAGCCCTACACAATGCATTTCCCTACCCAAACAGATTGTCCTATGAATGCTAGTTTGGAGAGCTGTTGTTTCCTATACACCAGTGCTCTTGTTGTTTCCTATACACCAGAGGTGGGCCATTATTTTGCGAGGACAGCCGGGGCAGATAAATATTAATTTTCTAAATTTTGGGGGGGCCCCGCATGCCGGATAGAATGGCCTGGCAGGCCGCATCTGGCCCCCAGGCTGCATTTTGCCCACCCATGTTATACACCAACAAACCTGGCTGCACTATACTTCCATGATTCACTGTTTTTCTCCTTTTGGCTAAATGGCAGGGTATATCATGGAAGTTGCAGATTTTCTTCATGGGCATCCATTATTGCCATCACCAAATCTAAAGTATAGCTTCTGCTGTTACGGTTCCGGGGTAATCTCTTCTACTTTAGATACCATTTTCTTATGCATGCTATGGGATAGATGTTCACTGGATAGGAAATAAACTTGATGATTTAACAGGTCTTTTTCCCTTTCTAACCACTAGGGATGGAAAAATCATTATCTATGTTTTGTACCATACCCAAGAGAAATAAGTACTGTATGATTCTATCAAGTATTAAAAATAATATTTGAAGGACAATGAGGTTCCAGCCTCTAACCAACCAAGGCGTAAGTGATGTATGGAACAACAATTAGAGCAAGCATCCAAGCCAGAGAAAGAACCAAGATCAAAGTCAGGAGCTGGGCAAAGGGTTAAAGAACAAAAGTGTCCAAGGCAAAAATAAAGTCAGGGGCTAAGATTACAGTCAGGGTAGAAGCTGAGAACTGGCCAAGAGCTAGGAGACAAAGCTTTAAGGGAAATAGACACCAGGCAAAATTGCAGGCTTGTGAGGCCTTAAGAGTCACCATGTCTCTGTTGGCTGTTTCCTTTGTATCTCAGTCTGTTAGCTATAGCAACCAATAAGGTTACGAAGTGAAGTTAATTGCCCTAGCAGTGGAGCCTCACTTGTGGCTACTGCCTTTGCCCCTTACACGAGCAAGTAATTCATTTAAGTTCAGTAACACTCCTTGTGACCACGAGCCATCAGTGGGTCTTGTGTAATCAATGGAATGAAACACATATACTTAATCCTTCTTTTTCAGCATTATGATTTATATTTCCTATTGTTTGGTGGAAGTCATGGGGATTTCTATTTTCAAGTTAAAGTGTAACAGACTAAGTTGGGAGGGAATGTTCAGTATCAGTCAGTTCAAAGCATGTTTTATTCAATATCAAATATTTTGGGAAAAGTTGAAAGAGAATCTGATGGGTGCTCCAAGCCAGGAGTATAAGAAAAATGATGCTTTGGGGCATTATGGAAAAACAAGATGAGAACAAAAGCTACTGAAAGAAAGAAGTCTTGATGGAATCATTTCAAACAGAAAGAAGAAAGCCCTGAGGACAAGGAAACTCAATCTATCAGATTCTGGCTTTATACCTAATTGAAGTTTCACACAGTGAGGATGGCACAGTCATCTACCTTATCCTTGAACTAGTGTTTCAACAGAAGGTGAATGCAGTGGGGATTTCTTCACCTTTGACAGAGGTTATCTTCCTCTCTGGACATAATAACAGGAAATTGATGGAGAATGGATTGTAACCAGTCCAACCCACAGAACTCAAAGTCAGATGTGACTGAGCCAAGCTTCATAGTTAACAGAATTACTTCAGGCTGCATCAGGTGCTTAGTTACCACTGCCAAATTCCTCTTCCTATCCTAGATCTCTAAGTTAATCCTTCCATAAATCCCATACCTGTCTCTTATCCCTCCCAATTTACATTTCTTTTCTTACCTTCAGGGCCTCGCATAATCACCATATCATTAGGTTCTGACACTTCTTGGTCAGAGCAAAGGCTCAGGGCCATTGTCTTGAATAACACTCACATAATAATAATTTCCCAGATACTAGGTTGTAATATTTTTTCATTCGCCTTGTAGTAAGAAGCAACAACAGTCTTTTAAAAACAGTTTTGAGCAAAGTCTCTAACTTTCAAATAATGTTCAGCTTCAAGAAAAAAATAGACCCGGAAAATTGTATCTTATTATGTGAATCTTCTGAAAACTTTAAAGTTGTAAAACCAAGAAAAGAATCCTATCTAGTATGTCTGTTCTAATAAAGCCTGATCAAATATCCTTTGAAGTAAAAAAAATATTTTCTTTAATTATTTATTTTCAGGACTTTGCATCAAACCCAGAGCACCCACTCATTTAGGAGCCCAATTCCAACAAGATGAATATTAAAAGCTCTGTAGCTGCTCTCTGGGTATGTATAATCAGTCCCTTGATTGTGGATAAAGTAGCTATTACTAAATGTTCTTGAGTTGTGTGTGTATCTACATATTTTTTTTCTTGAAGTTTAGATCTCATTCTTTTTGATAAACTACTCAAACAGCTGATGGAAGAAATTGAGCCAATGTTTGCCCCTGAAGCTTCTAACCTAATTTTGAATCATTATATACATTTGAGCAATGGGAGTTTACCACAGTGGTTTTACAAAGCTAACTAACTTCACAAATCATCTCAGAAATGTTTGGCAAGCCACGACACAGCACATGTCCCATTATCACCATGTTTTCTGCACTGTGCAGTAGCTTCCACTGTGCTTTTACAGCATCATTTCACTCTGTCCCTTGGTAAACATGGAAATGTCATTTGGGCCTTTGTGAGTGAAATGCACTTTCCTAGATTAACTTCTGTCACTTTCACATAGATAAATCGGCTGTGTTTCTATGATTTCCAGAAGAAACCATTCAGTGAGAAATCAATGAAGGTCATGAAATGCTCAGCAGCATCCAAAATAGCACTCTTGGGCCTCATTGTAGTTCTGATTTCCCTGAAAAAAAATTATATTTTCAAGATTTATTTTTAAGGTGATCAAATGACCCACCTCCTAAGGGAAATGAACCTTCCTTTTTAAATTAATGTCCTTTGTTACTGCATAAACTACTATAATCGGTTAAGCAGAAATTAAGTTACTTTAGGGCCTTGGCATTTTTACCGGAGCTGCAAAACATTTTGCCAACAATTCCCCCCCTGCACCCCACTCAGACAAGTGACAATAATATGTTATAAAAAAGGTTAATTGTACTGTTTATCCTGATTCATAATACAAAAATAAGGATCCAACCATAGAAACTGAAAGGAGAACACATATAACAATTATTAAAAGATTGTGATTCACAGTGCTTCATTAACCTATGGAACTCATTGCCACAAGTTATCTTAAAGGCCAAAAATTAGTCAGCTCCACAAAGGATTTGGCTTTTACAGAGACAATAAGGATGTCCACAACCAATAACTATCTGACTGAGATAAAGTAAAAACTTCCTTTGGAGCCAAATTGTTAGATAGGAAAAATGGTATTGTCATTGTCCAATACAAAATTATTCCATGCTCCTGTGAAGCAACTAGAATCATCCAGTTTCAGAGATAAGGTAGCAGAAAAGAAGAACAGCTAGTGAGTTCCAATATGGCAAATACTATATTTATTATTTATGGTGCTTTACAAGGCTATGTACGAAAAACCTCCTGATTACCATATATGCAAGGCTGCTGCAAAGGACTGTGAAATATCAGGGTCCACAATGCTATCAGTGTAATAGTCCGCTCTGTATCTCCATACAAACAGTTTTGCTCTTCTGTTATTGCAAAGTATGAGGGAATTAAAGACCTAGATAAGATCTTGGCTCAAGATCAGCCAAATAAAGAAATAGGAGATGCTCCTAGGCAGATGCTAAAGAATTAACTTCTGCCGCTATGTAAGGAGTCTGTCCAACAAATACGAAGGTCTTTCAGAACCGTAAGGTGCTTCTGGATGTCTTGTTCTTCATGGATGGATACCCAGATAGTGTTTCTGTTTACCAGGACTTCGTTTCAACTTAGATTAGCCAGAAACCTGTAGGCTTACTTACAAAATGATCACAAGGATTCTTGCTTTGGTCACATTATACACTGCTTGCAGATGACAGTGCAGGCTATCCAGAAACTGCAACTAAAGCAGCATACACAATTCTACCTGGTAAGTAAAACATGTCTCTGGGAAGACGTTGGCACAACTCTTTGGACCTTGTACTGCTACCTATGAAGTAACTGGGTTCCCTTGCAGATCCTAATCCTGATTGTTCTCATTCTAAATGGGTTTAAGGATGTCTCAAAGGGAAGCAATGGATGAGCACTCATTGTGTCCTCAGGACCTTTTCTGTTGGGTTTCCCAGAGTTCCATCTGGTCATCACACCTAGTCAACATTTTTCTGAGGCCACTGGATGAAATTGTGTGGAGATTTGGAGTGAAGTGGCATCAGTAGACTTATGACATGCTGCTCTAGCTGTCTTTTTCATCAGACCCAGGCCCTCCAGTTTTATCCTTACTCAATGCCAGGCTACATTTGGGGATCAGATGCAGGTAAATCATGCAAAATTGGATCCAGACAAGACTCAGGATATGAATAATGTTTATCAGACCTCATGATGTGGGAACAGGGGCCGCCTTCATAGATGGGGTTCAGCTTCCCCTTGTCACTCAGTTTCATAGCGCTCCCACATCCTTTGTTGCTCCCGCATCCTGGATTTTGCAGTTACTGCAGTAGCTAGAAGCACCTTTCACCAACTCCATCTGGTTAGAAGACTGTGACCCCTTCTTTCAGATTCAGATTTGGCCACTGATCATGCTTTTATAATCTTAACGCTAGACTACTGCAATGTGTTCAATATGGGGCCATCTGAAAGTGCAGCTGGTGGAAAATGAAGCAGCCAGAGTTGTGACGGGTTGGTTGCCAGGAGAACTATACTCCCATGCTCCAGAGGCTTCCAAATCCTTTCTGCACACAATTCATGGTGCTGGTTTTCACTCACAGGGCACATCCCCATAAGTGGAAATGTGTTTCCCTGGGGACAGATAGCAAAAACACATGGGAGGCCATTCTTAGTAGTTACTGCTCAGCTCTGGAATTCCCTTCCCATGTGGACTGTCAAAGCATGAACCTGGATATCTTTGGAAGTGTTAGTGGTTGTCTTATTTGGGAAGGCTTTCAGCAGGTGGGTTTAAGTTTTGTGGCACTTTCTGGAGAGTTTACTCTATTAATATTCCTTTATTTATTATAAGCTACAGTAAGCCTCTTCTGGGGAGGGTGGTATATAAATATAATAAATAGTTAATACATTTCCCAGAGGGCGGGCCCCTTGGTATTCTATCCACCAAGGTAGCTGCACTTAATAGAGACTGCACAGAATGCTGAAACCCAGACTTGAATTTTCTAGGAAAGAGGTAGATAGTTTTCATTAAATATCTGTGGAGTTTAGTTACATCAGACTGAGCATGAATCTTCCCTATTTTTGAGTGTGACAAATTATTCAAGGTATCAGTGTAGCTATTTTGTTTAGATTCCTTAAGTAACAGTTCAAGTTGCATGGAAGAAGAGTAGGGCATGGCAGAGATTTCGCACTGTGGAACAAGCAATTTTTCCCTTTAATCTCTTAATTTAGTGGGACAGTTATAGGGATGTATATATTTAAAATTAATGTACTAGTCATGGAGTGGTTCAGAATGTGTAGGAGAGAATAGTTAGAAGATATTCTTGTGTAAGTATACTTAGAAAAACAAGAATAGATTTAGTGCTTCTATTTCTGCCCCCCCTCCACCGCCCCCTCCCCCTACACACATATGAATCATGCCGTTCAAACTAGCAGATGTCTATTTGCATTATTTTATATCCAAGCCTATCAGAAATACAGAGACCCTCAGGCTAAGTAGCCAGCAGTACTATAATGAACAGAAAACCATTTAGAGAGTATATTATAGGTTTGACACAGAACTAAGAACATTTCTTTACAAATAGAATTGACTTTAACAACTTAATCAGTGGGGAAGGGGAGAGAAGAGAAACAGGAATTCTGTGGGTCATATTGTGGCTTTTTGAGTCAGCAAAATGGGAAATTATACAGGTATATCACCCAAATGACCACTGTCTGGACTTTATTTTACAGGGATCACCCTGCCTTGTGTAGGGGGTGGACTGATTGATTTCCCAATTATGACCTTCCAGCCCTATTTTTCTATCAGTTTTTTGGGGGCGTACTTAAAAGCAGCAACTACTAAACACTTTAAAATGGTGTTGTAAAATTGTGATGCAACTTTGGGGTACAGAAAATGCCTGGTTTCACTCACTTTATTTACCCTCACCTTCTTCTCAAAGAATACAAGTAACTAAATTGCCGAGGATAGAAAAGGACACCATAACAACTCGTTTAAAAGCAAGTGCAATGTAACCTTAAGTGAAAAGTATAATTCAATAGCATTTAACTATTTACTCAAGAAGTTAACCCCATTTTGCAGAATTTAACTGCCATGGACTTTCTGTGTTACATGCAAACAGCATGTCATGCATCTACTCCATAGAAAACTCTGGTTTTATAATGTGGCTTTTCAGCTATAAAACTCCTTGCCATTTGTTTCTGATGTATTTTAGAGACCTTCTCTTTCTAAATTTAGGCCGACCAAATCCCTTAATTTGACATCCCATTGCTTTGTGTGTCTGGGGGCAAAATAGAGGGCATTCTCAGTGGAAGTCTCTCAACGCTGGGTTTCACTCAAAACCTTTCATATATATCTTACCAATCTAAGTCAAGAAAAAGTTAGTTCCTTATTCCATCTCAGGTCAGAAAGTCACTAACCTATGATGGCTGACAATTTACACTAACCTTTGTAAAGCAGCAATCTCAGCTTTACTACAATCCTAGCCTGTTTCCAACTGCCTACATTAAAAACTAGACTAGTAAAACTAATACTTTTTGCTCAATTATGATCCAAAGGAGGAGGAAGAAGCAGCTGGTATTGAGCTGGAATTTGAGAGAGCTTCGTTAAATTTGCTGGCTCCATTAAAGAAGTCTTATATGGTCCTGGATAAGTCATTTGGCTTCTCTGTGACTCTTTCCTACTTACAAAAATTCTGCTGACTGACTGGGTATAGTCCCAATCAAAGACTGAAAGGTCAGGTGGTGAATAAATTCTTCCCTCCCTGTGGTAGTCAGGGTTACAGTTGAGGTATATGGAAAGGCAGTGCAGTGAGTGAAGAGTTATCCTTCCACTGCCCATGACGTATCTACATTTTGGCTATGTTAAAGACATCTATCTCTTTCCTTAACACTCCAACACAAATATTTACTTTTTTAAGTAAGTTGCTTTTAAAGCAACATAAAACTTTTAGAATTCATTGCCATGGGAGGTGGTCAAGGCAGATAGCTTAGCCAGGCTCAAAAAGGGACTAGTCAAATTTATGAATGATAGATCTATTAAGAGCTGTTGCATAGGATGATTGGAGAGGTTTCCTCTGGCATCTCTTAACCAATAATGGTGGATGTCAGGGAGTGTAAAGGATAGGTACAGAGCACTCTAGATCTATCCAGTGCAGTGCTTTCCCTCTCGAATCCACTTCTGCCACTGTCAGAGACAGGATACTGGGGCTAGATGGGCCACTGGTCTGACCCAGGATGACATGTCTTATGTTCTTACATTCTTAAAAACAAAATGAAGTTACTTGGCTGAATATATTAGAACATTTACAAACACAGAAGCTGTTCATTATTCCTAGGTTTGCCTGTTGGACAGCATTTTACCCCCAGAATAAATATATGTAGACATGCATATACAAATGTAGACATACATGCACCTCTCTCTCACACATACACACATGCACTTGCAGACAGACACAATGCTCTCATGCAATTTATACTGAAAAAACTGACCTATCCTTAACTATAGCATTGTGAATCACATTGCCATAATCATCTTGATGTTTTTCACTGATATTTGACAACATACCACTCAGCGACAGCTGTTTTATTATTGTCTTTAATGGCCATAAAGCATAAAATATTGCATAATGCAGAGGAAACATCCTGACAGTTCTGACTATGTGTGAGTATGTCAGTTTTATAGCACCATTTGGCTTCTGAGGGATTTCTTGACTAACAGGTGCATCATTATACACATCAGCAATTCACAGTCTAAGTAGAACAATAATGCAAAGTGCATTATGATGTTATAACTGACATAAAAAAATGAACTCACTAAAGGAGTATAGTAGATGACATTTCCCTCATTCAAGTGATGTTTGTGGTGACATACTCTTAGGGGTTAGGGATTTTATGTATATTCTTGTGAACAAGTATTGGCTGGTTTGCTGTGATGAATAGCTTTTTATTTGGGGTGAGGGAGGCAAATGGGCGTGGGGAACTGGGAGTCATACTGTCCTGTTTGAAAAGAACTCTGCTAAATCCTGCCTGGAGATTCACAGACATTACACTGAACTTTGTTTTGCTTTACTACATGTTATCATATGCACCCTCAGCCATCAAATGCCAAATATTTTTGGATGTTCAAAGCCTTTTGACCCTGCTGAAGAATTGATGGCCCCATAATTGGTCCCAATTACAAAAACAGCTATGTAATGGACAGACTTTCAAAGGAGTGCCCTTCTTTTCTAAAAAGTTTAATTGTTCAAAGAAGCACAGCTCCCCACCATAAAACTGAAAATGGAAACTGTACTTTTTCCAAATTCCTAATTTCCTTATGGAGAAGATTTCTGTATGGATCTACTCCAGAGATTTTTCTTCTCCAAATCCAAACCCCAAGGGGAAAGTTTTGAGGCTCATTAGAGCTAACATTCAATTATATCTCCCAAGGGAGTGGAGTTTCATGAAATCCAGGGGTATGTCCCCATGAGCATGCATGTGCATGTTTCCTGAAGGACAAATAGCAATGGCACATATTTGTGCGACTGTTATTTGTCTCCTGTCATACCCCTGCATGCATGCTCTGGTGCATGGCAAAGGGACATGGGTCGGGTAGTGGAGGCTGAGGCCAGCACCTGTGTTAGCTCCAACAGCCTTACCTGGGGTCCTGGGGGCCTCCTCGGACAGCAGCAGCACAAAGCCAGCTGCTTGGAGCCTGGCCAGCAGTCAGAGTATGGCTCTGGCCAGCCAGACTCTGGTTTCTCATGGTGCCCGCTTCTGCCACGTCCATGTCTCTTTTTTTAGCAGTGTTTGTTGGGGGTTTTTTATGCCAGGATCTCCTAATGTAAAAAAACCCTTCTGCTCTGAAAATTACGAGTGCAGTGCACAGGTGCATGTGCTTTGTGTGTGGTTTGCAGTGCTTCAGATGTCTTTGAAGTGCTGCAGACCACAAGTGTGCACTCATGGAGACATGTCCCTGGCCCTGCATACTGGATATTTTCATTAGTCATGTCTCATTGACAGGTTTGACTGCATTTCATTCTTTACAGTTGACCCAAATACAGGAAATACTGGTAACTGGAAAAAGGCTCAGTCCATTTGATTACCAGTCTGATTCCATTCATCTAAAGAGAATGTATAAACCAGTTCTGATAATGTAGAAAGAACCAACTAAATCCTAACTCCAAACTCAAGCTAATCTGAAAATAAGCTCTTGACAAAAGGATCACACAAATGTAGATCTTTTTCCTGCTAGTGTTTGTTGTGGAGCACTTTTTTGTTTGAGGTTTATTGGTGTCTTTGCTTTTTTTAAAAAAAATTTTCCATAAACTTTCCAGGTTAGCATGCTGATGAGTTCCAGGAAGAAAAGGCCGGTGCAGGCTTGGAATCTTTCAGGCCTTTGTCATTCGAATGCTAAAAAGCTTTCCCATTATGTATGGACCAGATCTTTTAGATCCTGTATCCAAATTTCTCATCTGCTTGAGATACTGTCTTCATTCTCTCTCCCAGTTATTTTCATGTTATTTTACTTTATGTATGAACAACAGTAATTTGAACGAAATAAGCAAACCTGACTTCAGAAGAATTCAAAATAATGAGACAGAATGCGTGGATTCTAAATCAATCCCATCAAACCAGAAGAACTTACGCAAGTGAATGATACTAGGTAAACTCAGAACAAAAATACTTCAAATACATATATTTTACTATCTTTCTCTTTCAAAATAGAGCTCATGCTCCCACAAATGAATATGAAATATCAAAATGTTAGGTTTGGTTAGGTTTAGCAGAATTCAATTTTTATTTTTTTACAAAATTGCCTGATGGATTGATTGACAGACAATATCAATGTTTATTTTAAGCATTTATTTTTATTTCTATCAATTTAAATTTTCTGGATTATGTGAAATTAGAGGTGTAAGGGGCAGAAAATTTATTAATGACAGTATACTAATATTACAGTGCAGTTTAACCGCCTACTGTGACAAATGTAACTACTGTAGGACTGCCGCCAGCTAAGCAGTGGAGGTGCCATCAGGTCCACAATCAGTTTTATACAAGTAAATTCCTATTAAATTTAATGGCAAATTGCATGAATAAGTCACAAGCGAAAACTGAATAAGAATCATGGGCTTTGAATGTCACAGCCCTAAATTCCTGAATAAAGTTTCTGTCAGCTTCAACGCAGAATGCACAAAACAAGAGAGCAAATATTGCTTTAGAAGCAGTGGGTCTGATTCCCTATTATTTTGTTCAGCCATTTTGGTTGCCTCTACATGAGATGCTGACTGTGCAGTTGCCCAATACAACTGCACAGTAGTGCTGTATGGCAAAAACCATAACGCAATGCTACTGCACAGTAGTATTAGGCTACTGTGCAGTAGCATCACAAAAAGGCATTCATTGGTGCTACTGTGCAGCTACCTGGATTTCCAGGGTTCAGCATCCTCAGGCCATTCCCTTTTCCTCCTTAATACTCAGCGCACTGCCCCTGTATCAGATGCCATGTAAGAATCAGCCACTCCAGCTA
>NW_017729025.1:43764439-43768578 GCF_001723915.1 Gavialis gangeticus | reverse complement strand
AAGGCATTCATTGGTGCTACTGTGCAGCTACCTGGATTTCCAGGGTTCAGCATCCTCAGGCCATTCCCTTTTCCTCCTTAATACTCAGCGCACTGCCCCTGTATCAGATGCCATGTAAGAATCAGCCACTCCAGCTATTACCACACCAAAAAATCCCATAAAAATCTTCAGTTGGTCTGCCAAATGTCACAACGTAGATTTGTTGGGGCTGTGGATATGGCTCACTGTGTAATAAATGCGATATCATGAAAAACCCACTGGTTGAAATATGTTCATATAAAAAGCATCAGAATCAAGGTCTGTTATCCAACTCAACCTGTAAATCACAGACTTTGAGATATGCAATCCTATGGATTGGGATAGCCATTCATTATCAGTGAGCACTTGTGAACTACAGAGAATGTATTAGGAAAATGCTTTCAATTAGGAGAACAAGGGCATCTAAATCACCTCCTCACCCACTTGAATATGACAGTCAATATGAATGTTTTCTAGGAGCACAGTAATCACTGTTGCCATGGTTCTTCTATGTGGCATGATTCTCTTACATTCTCTGATTGAGCGCTGCTTTCCTGATTGAGTACAAGAAGCATGTTTATTGTGCCCATCCAAGGGCATGACATTAATTGTGAATGACAACCCTAGGACAGGCAGTGCTCTTTCTTGACCTGGTCTGTTCCTGGAGAATCTGAGAAGTATAAACACTACTACAGTGCAGTGTACACTCTTGAACATATCTTACTGAATAAAAATCTCATATTTAGAGCCCTGCATATGATAAGTTCACAATATACCCTAGTACATTTATGTTCATACTTTTAAATATAAAACTCTGTACTTATATAGCACTTTGCAGCATAGAAATTATCCCAATATCATAATCTTCCTGCCAAATCAGTATTTATTATTATACCCATTTCACAGATGTGTACATTAAAGCAGACAAGCTAACATAGTGAGTGAAAAGGTTAAAATATTATCCAGAATTTCTGAATCTTGCTCCCAGGCCCTAACTGTTAAACCACATTCACAACCATTCTAAAACAAATACATTGGCATTCTAGAAGACTGATCAAAATCTATAGTCAGCTGATGCAGCAAGAAGCTGTATGATTTGGTTAAAAGAAACAGAAATTCTTCCAGTTGAATTCAAAATATAAAGGACATGTATTACGGTCTAAAATCTAGCAGTGGAATGGCTGGACTCATTTTGTATTTGAAGATATTTTTCATTAGGAGGCTGGTTTCCAAGTATTATTTCCCTTTTTTTTGTATTTGTAGCTTTTAGGAGCTGCTGTCAAGGACCAGCATCAACAGAACAAAGACAATCCTGCCCCAAAGTCCTTACAATGTAACATCAGAGACAAAAAGTAAATATAGGCAAGCCAAAAAGGAAACAAAGAGAAAATAGGTGTCAGCATGCCTGGTGGCTTGGACTTGGTGGTATAAGTTCAGACAAAGAAATGTTAGAAAATTACAGACTGATATAAGATACATTCTTCAGTGTGTGAGAACACAAGAACTATTATTTTTAACATCTTTCACATACAGCATGTTAGAGAAATTCTTTAAATCATGCATTTTTACTATAAAAGGGCAGGTCTTGAAAAGCTACAGCCAAGAAGGTGGTTCTAACGATAATTACAAAATATCTGTACCAGTCTTTCATCTAATAGAGTGCTTTGATCTTGTCATGTAAGAGTGAGTAGAAAAATTAGGACTGAAAAGCCCCTGATTTTAAGAGTGGAGTAAGTAGGTAAGACTAACAGATTTGTTAAATATTCATGCCCCCAGGAGATCATTACCTTGAAATCATTACCTTTATTTATTCTCTGCTCTGATGAATCCTATAAACTTTGTATGAAATAATACATAAAGCTGGGTTCTGTACAGCTACAAATGCCCATTAATTCTTTGCTAATGCAATACATACTTTTGCTGTTTGCTCTGTGGGCATTATTACGATGAAGAACAATTGCTTTATAAAAACAAGTTGTGCAAATAATGTAAATGATGACCTCTTTACTCTTCTGCTAACTTGCCCTGCAGTGAACTTTGTGTGTGTGTTAATTAACTTTCTGCTGTTTGTCATTCCAATTAAACAAAGAAGGGCAATTACTTAGGTTCTTGTAGAGCTGTAGCTTTTGGAAAAAACAAAAAAAATCTACCTAGTGAAATGAAAAAAAAGTCTTAAAAAAATTAAACAACAACAAAAATAAATAGCAGTAATATCTTATTGACAGCTTCAACAAAACTTAAAAGATAAAAAGAAAAACTCAGAGCAAGAGATAAAATAAATGGGATGTATTTAAATAGCTAGTGAAAGCATGGTTATGGGATGTGGTAGAAAGTGGGTGACCTTATTCCCTCAAAAAAAGCTAAATATAGGCTGACCCTTCCTCTCACACACAGGGTCTTGTTCATTTGAATGGGGTTTACCCTCCACATCTTGTGAATAGGTCTTGAATGGCATAAGGTTCCAAAAACTGACTATAGAAGTTAGATATGTGCATAAGTACTGTGATTGCATGTGTGATGACTTTACTCATGTGTTATAAGAGCCTTTTTAAGTGCTTTGCTGACTGAAGGCCATCATATCTATGTGCCATCTATTTTACAACATTCTGATAGGAATCAAAGCTCAAAATCTCACAATCTACTAGGAGATATTTTTTTTCCTACCAAAAAACAGGACCTGAAGTTTTAATTGTGTAAAGGAGTCCCTTTCAAATCTTGATGGATAACATCAAGATTTGAAATGTTGAACCTGGCTGGAAAAAAAAAAAAGAATATTGTCTACTTTACAATTCAGACTAGTGTAATACGGGAAGTAAGTTAGATTTTTTTTTAAGCAGTGACTGCTGAATGCTGTTCAGAGGGTTGGAATTTGAAAAGTACTCCCAGCAGAGATGAACTAGAGCTTACAATGCTGGTTAGGAAGGCAAAAGTGCAAGATAAATCCAATTTCTTCCACAGCTGTAATTTACCACATTACTACCAAGCACATGCACACAAATAAGGTCTCACAAAAATAACAGAGTCCCTTCATTAGCTAATTTACTTTGAGAGTGCAATCGATGAATTTATTACAATTATATATTTTTATGTATGTGCATAGATATATATGTGTGTGTAATGCTTTTGCTCGTAGGGCATTATTTACCAGGAACTGCAGATGCAAGGCATCTCTGAAAATAAGTTATAAAAGTCAATAGGAGTCTTATCAGTTATTTCTATTGGAGCAGGATTTCATGCAGAACTCATTTTGGGTGTAACTGCAGGTCATGTAAATCATGGATGACCAAGACCCATGGAGATGTATCATAGGCCTATGAACTGACCATGCACCACTAATCCAGCCCAGGGGACCAAGTGAGTTGAGCACCACTAGTGTAGTTATACCTGAGTTCGCTTTAACACTGTAGCCATGGCAGCACATATCTCAGTATGGGCTAAAAAACCTCTTTGAGAAGCTAAGTAAATGCTCTGGCCATGTCCAGACGAGTGCAGCAATGTGGTATGTGGTACCTCAGACACATCTGCAGTGCCACATACTGCACATTCTGTAGAGGATTTCCATCCCAGTCTCCTTCATGTACCTCCTTCACCAGTTTTTTTTCTCACTGCTGTTGTCTCTTTGCCTGACTATGTGACCTAAGCTGAAGACATTCCTGTGGTAGGAGGGAACCTGCTCCCTTTAGCTCAAGTTTCCTGCTCTTTCTGGCCAGGTGAGCAGGTCTCTTACCTGTCTATCACTCTAGTTGCTAAGCAACCCTCTAGTCTACCTGGGAGACCTCAGGTATCGGGGGGGGGGGCTTAAACCCCTATTGTTTTAGCAAGAACCTCATGGCTGGGAGCGGGGGGATGGAGCCCCTGCCAGTCTACCCGGCAATCAGTGATGCGTTTCCAATTGATTGCCTTGTAGCCAACTTTGGCTAGTCTTCATTGGACCCAGGAGTGAGGTCATAAGGGCTATATAAATTGAAGACTGCCCAGGAGGAGGGGTGGCATCCATGGTGAAGACACAGAGATGAGCTGGACATCGACAGCTCTCTGGCTCCCTCCCTCTCTTTTTGGAAACTCATGGACACACCTGGAGCGAAGATTCAGGACGTGAAGGGCATGCTCCAAACCATCGT
>NW_017729025.1:43761535-43763581 GCF_001723915.1 Gavialis gangeticus | reverse complement strand
CGACCCTAGAAACTATGAAACTATGAAACTATGAAACACTACGAAATGCCTCCCTCCGGAGGGAAGCTCTATCAGCCTCTGGATGATAGTTGTAAGCTACCTGAAACCTAACTAGATATATAGCTTGCAGTAACACAGAGGTGTGATCAAAGGTTACCCAGCCACCCTGTTTTCTCTAAGGTATTTCTCTGATATTGCTGTATCCTGTACCCTACTGTAAACCTACTCCTTCTAATCAATAAAGTTCTCCTCTGTGCCTAGCGTAGGAGATTGATTGGGAGAGGGTCTAGATTATGCCTTGGGATCCCCTTGGCTTGGCTGACTAAGGGAGACCACTATTTGTCCTTCAGACTAAGGGAAGCACCCCAAGTTCTTGTTGGGGGTCAGGTATCCACAAGGACTACAAGGCCTGTGTACCCAAGGGGGCACAAGGCTTAGAAACAGTCCAGACCCTGGGTGGTGGCAGCTTTATCCCCAGGCTTGCAGGTGTGCTCCAGGAAGGGGGTCAGCTGGACATAAGGCACCCCTAGGGAGGCATTTGGAGCCTGAAAGGTGGTCGGGAGCAGTGAGGTGGGTGGCTTAGTGCAGGAGCACCCCCTACAGACCATTGGGGGGGGGAGTTGACCCCGGGAGATCAAAAGTGGGAAGAGTGCAAGAACTGCCCAAAACTGAAGCCTGGCCAGCCGGTACTACACTCCAGCTACCAGTCAGGCTCTGAGCAGTAGGATCACCACTGCTGCAGCCCCAGGAGGCTCCCAGAACCCCAGGTAAGGTTACTGGGGCCAGCCCAGTACTAGCCCATCTACCCCTACCCCACCTGGAGTAAGTTGCTGTGCACCAGAGGGTGCATGGCACAGACATTCCCCAGGGACAAGTAGCAGCAGCATAAGATGTCCCAGTGCTAGTTGGAGAAACAAACATCCACACTTGTGCAGATGCAGCCTCTCTCTCTCTCTCTGTCTCCTGCCAGGAACATGAAAGAGTCACTAACTAAAAAATGCAGATTTTTATTTGAACCAATCTTCATACACATTTTGGTGGTAATCTGACTGCTCTATATGTAGTGCATCCTGTAGTGCTGATCAACTCCTTTAATGTTTCCATAGTAATAAGTAGAGCTATGTGAAAAATTGATTCTTCAGTTCACTAGAAGAATTGAATTTTTTTTAACAAGATCATTTGGGGTCAACCTGAAATCAAAATTATTTTCTGTTTTGCTATCAAAACAGTTTTGTTTGGTTTCTTATATTTTGAAGGATGTTCAGTTACATTACTAAATGAGAAATTATTTTCAAATAAAAAATTTAAATATTTAACTTTGAAAATGAGCCAAAGAAAACATTTTGGCTCAGATTCTATGACATACTTTACCCGACCATTATTTAATGCAAAATAGAGACTTCAGCACTCCCTACCTTCCAGGGAAAGGTTTGACTCTCTAAGCTACAGAGTCAAACTCCTCTGTGCTCACTCTCCTTGGGCACTTGTACATGTGATAAAAATTGCCCTTTTGTGTGGTTTAATGGCATCACACTTAACAGTTATGTGAGTTTTTGATGATTTAAATGAATTGCATCTTCATAAACTAATCCCCATCCTGATGTAGTTTAGTTTGTGATGTTGCAACTTGGAATGGTGCAGCCATTAATGTCACATGTACATAGTCATTCACTGAATGATGTGTAGTAAGCCCCCTTGTCCACTAAGGGTTATTATAATTTGCAGTTGTTTGCATGTAATGAATGTTTTAGGACACCAGCTGTACCTGCAGAGCCCAACATGAATCAACCTTCTGCTGACTTATTATTTTATTAAATAAAGAATTCAAAGAAACTAATCTGTGTTTGTTGTCTCCTATTTCATTTGGTGTTGTGGGTGTCCAAAGGGCCCTGGGTGTGTTGGGGGGTTGTCGATCACAATGATCTTGGGCTCTTTTGAAGATCAATCAATGTCTGTTGTATGTGCTTCATCCTCCATTATCAGGGATAATGCGGTGTGTGGCTAGGTGGGGTTGACTAATGAAATCTCTCTCCCTGAGGCTCTCTT
>NW_017729025.1:43734120-43756535 GCF_001723915.1 Gavialis gangeticus | reverse complement strand
ATGTTTTAGGACACCAGCTGTACCTGCAGAGCCCAACATGAATCAACCTTCTGCTGACTTATTATTTTATTAAATAAAGAATTCAAAGAAACTAATCTGTGTTTGTTGTCTCCTATTTCATTTGGTGTTGTGGGTGTCCAAAGGGCCCTGGGTGTGTTGGGGGGTTGTCGATCACAATGATCTTGGGCTCTTTTGAAGATCAATCAATGTCTGTTGTATGTGCTTCATCCTCCATTATCAGGGATAATGCGGTGTGTGGCTAGGTGGGGTTGACTAATGAAATCTCTCTCCCTGAGGCTCTCTTGCCACACCTTGATGTGATGGAAGAATAAGAAGTTAATTCCCCGATGAGAGAGGGTGTAGGAAATCACCCCAAAAGCAGGATAAAAGTAAATTGGTTTATTAGTAAATTCCCAGCAGGGTCCAGGAAACCCTGGCCCTTATCACAGCATGTGGTCTTCCTTCTCCCTTTACCACAATGCAACCCACTCCCCTGAGCCTGGTGGCTCACCTGAAGTCTCTCTCTCTCTCTTTCCCTTGCAGGGATTGGTAGATTCTTCATCTGTGGGACTGTCTCTCCACCTGGGGACCAACCCAGTAAGTATCTCTCCTCTCTCACCTCTTTGCTTTGCCAGCTGCCGTGATTACATTCACCTGGTCAGCTGGTCTGATCAGCAATCCACTCCAGCACCAGGTTTGCCGTTTCTGGCTCTCCCCACAGTTTTTCCTTATGCTATGCCCCTGGGGGCAAAGAGACCCCCGGCCATGATCTTTAATAGTCGCTGGCTCTTAATCAAGTGAAATCTGACTTCCTGCCCCCTGGGCAGGGGGCTGGATCTGGTGATCTTACAAGGTCCCTTCCAGCCCTAATATCTATGAAATCTATAAAATCTGTGAAATTCCCCTCTGGTACAATTACTCTCCCAACTGTGCCTATTAAGTAATTATCCTTGCCCCATCCCTGATCCAACTTTCCTCTGCACCCACAACTCTGTAGCAAGAAAGGAACAGGGCTATTCCATGCCCTGTTACACACCTTCCCCCTCTCGTCTGAAAATAAAGAACAAAAACTATGGGAAGCATTCTTTCTTTCTGTTGCATTGTCAGGTTCGGGTCATAAGTGGTGGAAACTTATCCCTCAGGTCCTGACAGGAAATTGGTGGCTACATTTCCTCTGCTGGGTCAGTGTTCCACCGAAAAATAAAAAGGCTGTAAGGCTAAAGACCACCTTGTTAAGCATGCATTGTCAGTTTTGGCTGACTGGAACCACTTGAGCGGGGAATGATCAGTTATTAAAACAAATTATCTTCCCATCAAATAATATTGTGGGAAGGTGGCTGTGCCTATCTCTATTCCCCTCAGAACTCACCTGCCATGACTTTGATAGAAAAGATATTGTGTTAATCCCTGAAGGGGAGGAAACACCACTGACCACCCAGACACCAAGTTCCCAGGTGATCACTTTATTCTGGTTGATTGTTACATTGTTGGCCCTGCTGTGCTAATTGACCCATTAGCAGGGCAATGGGTCTCCACTGCATCAATTACCTCATTAGTGGGGAAGCGTCTCCCCCACGGTCTCCCCGCGTCCTGGGTTGAACATGCTGCACCAGCTAGCTGCCAGTGGCCCTGCAATGCTGTCTCTCCTCCCATGCCACCTGAGTCTTCTGGGATTCCTCTCATCGATTTGCAGTCCAGGATCCCCATGCGTTCCCTCAATCGCCCGTGCCATCTACGAACCCTAAAAGTAGGTGCCACAACTCCTCACCAGCCAGCCGTGGGTCCTCCATGCCTCCAGTCTCCGGCTCTCCTCCTACCACCATCTCTCTTTCCCTCTCTCTCTGCTGTTTCCTCCTCCTCCAGTGCCCTGAGGGCAAATTACAGTCTCTTGCTGTCAGGCTTATACATGCAGTGATGGGTCTAATTACCCTAATCTTCCCGTGGTGTGTTAACTCTCCCCATCTGCGTTCTGTGGTTCCCGTTGTTCCCCACATCCCACGTCTATTGAAATAATGTGGCTTCTGTCTTGGCCCCTGTTACAAATATCTAAACAGTTCCACCCTCCCAGCAAGTAGCTAAGCACTCTCACTTGATGATGGATTCTCTGGAGGCGATAGCCTCTTGCTCGCATACACCACCGGTCTTTCCTCTCTGTGCTCCTTTTGGAACAGGGCTGTGCCCAAGGCATCAGCCTGTAGGTAAAAGGTCTTTTGGAAATTAGGGGTATACAATACCAGTGCCTGGCATAAGGCCCATTTGATGTCTTCAAAAGCCTAAACAGCATCATCATTCCGTCTGACTGGATTTTTCTTACTGTGGTTAGGTCTGTAAGTGGAGCTGCTATGCAAGCAAAATCACTTATGAGCCGGTGGTAGTAATTAGCAAACCCCAGAAAGGATCTCAGTTGTTTCAAGGTTTTAGGGAGCAGTATCACAGAAGGACCTTGACCTTATCGGCTACTGGCTGGATTCTACTTTGACCCACAATGAACCGTAAGTTCTGGCTTTCGATTTTCCTGAAAGAACATTTCTTTGAGTTCACAGTCAAGCCTGCCTTATGTAGTTCTGACAGGACAGCCCATAGGTGCTGACAGTGCCATCCCCATTCTTCTGAAAAACAGAAAACTTGACAAGACATGACATGACAAACAGATCCAAGGAGGTGATACTTCCCCTTTATGCGGCATATTCAGGCTGAAGATGCAGTACTGCATCCAGTTTTGGGTGCCACACTTCAAGAGGGATGTTGACAACCTCAAGAGGGTTCAGAAGAGGGCTACTCATATGGTTAGGGGCCTGCAGGCAAAGCCCTATAAGGAAAGAATGAGGGCCCTGGATCTCTTCAGCCTCTGCAAGAGAAGGCTAAGAGGTGATTTTGTGGTCACCTACAAATTCATTGGGGCAGGGGCAGCAAGGAATAGGAGATGCGATACTCTGTTTACCAGGGCACCCCTTGGAGTACCTAGGAACAATGGCCAAAAACTGAAGGAGAGCAGATTTAGGTTAGATATCAGGAAGATCTTTGTACGGTAAGGGTTGCCAGAATCTGGAATGGGCTTCCAAGGGAGGTGGTGCTCTTCCCTACCTTGGGGGTCTTTACGAGGAGGCTAAACATGCAACTGGCTGGGGTCATCTGACCCCAGTGCTCTTTCCTACCCAGGGCAGGTAGTCAGACTTGATGATCTACTGAGATCCCTTCTGACCCAAATATCTATGAATCTATGAAAAGATGATTATATCATTGATGTAAGTGGGCACATATCCTTGATGGGGGGCCAGGACTCTGTCCATCAACCTCTGGAATGAGACAGCTCCCTGTGTAGCCCAAAAGGCATTCACTTAAAATGAAACAGTCCCCAGGGGGGTACCAAACACCATTTTCTCTCAATCCTCCCTTTTCATTGATATCTGCCAGTACCCCTTATGAGGTCAATTGTTGAGATGTACCGGGCAGTCCCAATTTTCTGGAACATGTCAGCTATTCTGGGCGTGGGGAATGCATCAAACTCAGCTACCTCATTTACTTTTCAGAAATCTACACAAAGTCTGAGTGTACTGTCTGACTCAGTAACTATCACCAACGGGCTCCTCCAGAGGCTTCATGATTCCTTGATGATCCCTAGTCATTGCATGTGTTCTATCTCCTTCTTGACTGCATCCCGCTGAAGTCTGGGTAGCCTTCTCCACTGGTTTTGCATGACACAGTCCGCTGGAGTCTTGATCCCATGCTTGATGCCTCCTGTCTCCTCCAGAGTCTTGTTGAAGATGCCTTGGAATTAATTTATTATTTCCTCCAATCCCTCCTGTTGTTTTTTTTCCTAGCATCCCCATCACTACTGGACATCTCTCAAACTCTAGGGATAGTTCTGGACCTCCAGGGTCATGTAGTGGACTGTCTTTCTGGATCATTCACCCCTCCTGAGGATGCCACTTCTTTAAAAGGTTAATATGATAAATCTGTTTCCTGCATTTATGTTCCATCCTCAGCATCTCATAGTTTACTGAAAGTGGGTGCCCAGTCTCAGGATGACACATACTAGCTTGCAGGCATCATAACATTTTTTGTGTGTGTGGTTTCCCACCCCCCACCCCAAGCTGACCTGCAGTTCCATGAGCATGGACACTTTTCCTGATCTATGCTGGTGATAAAAGCTTGAGGCACAGGCCAGACCTGAGGCTTGTTCTGGCTTACACAGCAAATAGGGCAGGTGGGTTCCTAGGTGGGCGGGTCAGCGGTCAGGTGGGGGCTCCCAAAAGCAGTGTCTTGACACATAGGTCACCGTGTAGCCTGCTGTTGTGCCATGCATGGACAGGAATTTTGCGGGGTGCAGGGATGGCAGAGCAGGATTTACCCCATGGTTGTTATGCCATGCCTGGTGTAAAGAAGCCTGACCTGCTGGGCAAACATGCTGCCGACTATTACCAAACTTTGCAATAGGATAGGTGAGGGCAGGCCAGTTGGGTGGGTTCTGCTCTGAGCACTTAACACCTAATAGGAGTTTAATGGATCCCCAAAGTTCCCTTGCTGTCCAAACAGCTGTCCAGGTGTCAATTGTTGCAACAACAGGGGAGGTGAGGTCTGGCCCTGTTGGGTGTATTCTGCTCTGAGCATCTAACAACTAATAGGAGTTTAATGTGTCCCCAGTGTTCACTAGGCTACTTTAATGTTCTCTTTTGGGAGACTCAGAGTAGCAGTTCTTGGTCGAACAGCTGAGAAGCATACACAGACCAACCCAGTGGACATCCAGCCACTGCAGTCATGGATTCCAGCAAATCAAGGACCTTAGGTCTGGCAAGGAGGCCCAAGTATCACTATCCTCCCATTCTCCACCTCCCTTTTTCCCCCCGCTCTCATCCTGCTTTTCCATACACCCTTCCCCACTCCAATACTAGGTATCACAGTGGTGATGCTTCCACCACCCATTGACCCACCCAAATGCTTCTTTCCCCTGCTGATAGCTCTCTCTGAACTCCTTTCTCCCTCTTCCGCTTCATCCAGGACCATGACTGCCAGAACTGCACATGAATATTCAGCCACACAGACTGCATAGGTATGCCCAAGAAGGCTTGGGGAAATCTCCCACAGGATATTTCATAGCCTTTAAGGGGAGGCTATGAAAGTGAGTCTGGGGGCATGGGGCAAGCCCCCACCCCCATTATTCTTTCTTCCCCTCCAGCATGATCATCATTTGCATGATAAGACAAGCAGTGATCCCTCCACAGTGCATACTGCAAAAGAGAGATGCCCCTGCTTTGCTGGGACTTGGGATGCAGCAAAGAAAGAAACCAATTTTGGAGAGGAAGAAGACTTTGAAGGGGCAATTTTAGAACTTTGCTTTTATTTATTGCATTATAGTTGTGGGGTAGGGGAGTAAGCATTCAACATTGTTTCTTAGTTCTCTGTTTGGTTGTATTTTTTATATTTGAATTAAATTTTTATTTTGTAAGTTTGTTTTTTCAATCAAGGTACACTTACCAGTGCTTTAGTGATCTGTGGGGCATCAGTCTTGTGGGTGGTGGCTCCTGTTGGTGGTGGTGGGTTCCTTTCTGGGGGCGCTGGTATGATTTTGGTGTGGAGGAGGCTTTCAGCTGGAATGGGTGACTGGCTTCCCTTTGAGTTTGGAGTTTGTCCATTCAGTCAGTACCTGCCTTTTTCTCCTGAGTGCTTCTTCCTCTAGGAGTGGTGTCTTTACACATGGGTCACTGGGCAGCCCACTACAGTGACATGGCATACATAGGGCTAAAGGACCTAGCAGGGCTAAAACACATCCAGAACAAGCATGCCCATAACATATAAAAAGTTGCCACTGGTGCAGGCAGAACCTCCTTCCCTGCTTTGACCCTGCATGGTACCAGCATGTCCCAGGTGACTGGCACATAAACTTGCAATAGTCATAGAGCCTAGCTCTTGCACACCCACCAATAATCCCCAGGCTTTGCCTGGGAACAGCTGTGAGGAATCCCTGTGCCACTCCACCCTGAACCTCTAAAATATCCTTTTTCAGATGGCTGTAGTGTAATTGTCCCCTTAACACCATTAATTCACTCACTGGTTTTATGTAAACCCAACAAGCAGAGTTTTGTGAACCTGATCATTAACTGCACTTGCTTTATGAATAGCAGATAAGTTCTGTCAGCAAGTCATTCCCTCATCAGCTATGTCTGAATTGCTCAGAAGATCAACCCATGTCTCACTGGAAGTGATGTCTTGACATATGGGTCACTGGGTAGCTTGCTACTATGCCATGGCATAAATAGGGCTAAAGGACCTAGCAGAGCTAAAACATGTCCAGAACAAACATGACCATAAGATACAAGAAGTTGCCACAGGTGCAGACAGAGCCCCCTCCTCCCTGCCTTGACTCTGCCTTGTGCCTGCATGTGCCAAGTGAATTCCAGACTAGTACCAAAACTTGCAACAGTTGCAGAGCATGTCTACTGTCCAAATTTTGCCCAGACACAACAAACAGGGTGTGTGTGTTTTGGGGGGGGGGGGCACAGTAGGGAGTGAACTTCCCTTGGCCTTATCACCTTAAGACATAAATTGAGTACACAGCTCCCCAGGCTACCCCTTATTGATCTGAGACGTCTGACATTTGGGGTAGAATGGAGCAGACTAGGGTGCATAGGTCTAGGTCCAATTGGACATTTGCCAAAACAAAGAGCCTGGTGTGGGTTCTGGGGGACCTTCAAGTCATGCACCAATTCATCTGCAGCCTGTGAACCAACTGGCACATCTACCTTGATGTCGCCAGAAGAATGGGAGAGCTGGGGGACAAGATAGTCATCCAGTGCTGTGTCAAGGCAAAGATGCTGCAGGCTACTTTCCAAAGGGCACCAGAGCGCAGCAGCAGGGCACCCCACTGTATGATGTGGCCCATTACAAATACCTCCATCCACGAATGGAGGCCTCTGGGTTGTCCTCACCTACAGAGACATTGCCAACCACTGCTGTGATTCACAGGGGCTCCAATGGAGAAGATAGCAGGGTCCCAGTCATGTCACCTGCTGCTTCCAAGGAGGAGGATAGACAGTGGGGCTCAAACTTCACAACCAGTATCTGAAGTTCTGAAGACCCTTTAAATCACCTGTCACCTAAACTGTGATTAGGCTGGCCTGTAAGGTGAAGGGGGATGGAGGTGGGCAGCATAGGACAGTGCCCCAGGAGTTAGTGAGCAGTGCAGGGAGGCACAGGACAACCCACAGCTTGGAGGCACATCGGTGGATAAAACAGGTGGGAACTTCTTTGCAGCCACTCAGGGCCTGCTACCACCTGTGACCAGACACCCCTTCTCGGTCATTTCAGGCTGACTGCTTCTTATATGCTCACAAGACCTGTTGAGTGTGTCTTCTTAGAGCACCAAGTGTCCTTAATTCACTCTATTTCCTGCATTTCTTGATTTTCAGCTCCAATTGTAGCACCACTGAGGACATGCAAGCTATCAAGGCAGGTTGCCAATGATGTACACACAGTCAGGATTGGGACTCAGGGACTACAAGCATTGACTGGGAAAGGTGCTGGGATAGATCCATCTAGCTATGGGCAGATTCATGGCCATTCAGTGCAACAGGAATTGCTCTGAGTCCAGGAGGCATTCTCAGACCCAGAAAGACCATCAAATATTGGCTGGACACCTAGCAATGATTCTATGCCTGCTGGTCATCAGCCTTCCCAGCACTGCTAGCCCCGCTCCTGCTCCTGCTCCTGCTCCTGCCCAGGGGTGGGACAAGCTGGTATGGCCCTCTGCCACACACAAGTTCACAGTCAAACTCCCTCTGCCACACACAAGTTCGCAGTCAAACTCCAAAATTGCACCTTAGAGCCAAGGTCTTTTAGTTATAAAAGTTTATTGCTTAGACTGATATTTTTCATGACTCATGCATTGTTATGGTAGTAAAAATAAATTCCTCTGTTATAGTAATTATGCATCATTATCTTATAAAAGCTGTTCTGTGGTTTGTTTAATTATGGTTAATATTTGTTTTGTAAATAAAGGTTCTATTGCTTTGTTTGATTCTTTACTTCATGTTCCCTGTGTGTCCGAGGGGAAGAGTAGAAGGGTGGGGGTGAGGGGTCTGCTGGCTTGTAGAAGGGGGGGGGGAGGGTTTTATGCTCACTTGTACTGGCAATTAGTATTTAGTCAAGCCTGCCTGAATGGTTCTGAATTTGTTTTGTTCACGACCACCACCAATCATCCAGGTGAATTCCCGACCCCTGAGATGCTGGACGCGCTCAGAGGAAATAATATGGGCACTATGCAGCATCCATGGTTACTGCTCACCAAAACATTTATTTTATTGTCAGTAACTGAAGCAGAACCAAAATAATGAACAATGCCCATTCCCTGATTTCCTACAGAAGCAACAGCACAACAGTAACTAAAAACCCATCACCTGTTGGCTTAGTAATGCTATTTAAAGGCCTGTTTTTTGGGAACTGGCTTATAGGTATAGATATAGGCATTACAAGGGGTCAATATGGGCAGCAGGGGTTAAATGGATTTCTAAAGAGCTTAGGAGACACACACACAGCTTCTCATGGCCCTGAGAGCAGATGGGCTGTCTAGCACAACAAGGCTAATGGATGGACACAGCATGAGAATTGTGGGGGCATCCCATAACACAAGTTCATATCCTTCAAGGCAGACAGGTTGGTTAACACAAGTTCAACAAGGACACATAGTCTAGGACACAGCCTGGGATCCAAAGGAAGTATGGACCATACTGTCCCATAACACAAGATAAGTGATACCAGCAACAAGGCCTCAAAGAGCAGAGGGGCCTAAGTCCCAGTTTTGG
This sequence comes from Gavialis gangeticus, assembly GCF_001723915.1. NCBI lineage: Eukaryota > Metazoa > Chordata > Crocodylia > Gavialidae > Gavialis > Gavialis gangeticus. The sequence continues at coordinate 43,747,737 of NW_017729025.1, read as the reverse complement.
GAGAAAAGACCAAATTAAGAGAAGGCCTGGAAGGCTACATGGACTTGTGGTCACAGAAAGACAACCAACCAGAGATAACCACAGATGAGTCAGCAGGAGCCATTAAGGGAGAAGGAGAACACAAAAGCAGAGACTTGAGATTAACAAAGGTTCCCTCCCTTTGTCTTGTCCATCCCTCCCTGTCTCTTCCTTTGTCCCGTCCCTCCCTGTCCCTTCCCATTTTGCTCCCTGAGAGGGGTCCCAATCCCCATTCCCATCCCCTGGGAAGGGTCCCCGAGGCTGCCATGGAAAGAGGGCCCACACCAGCAGCCGGTGTCTTGCACCCCAGTGGAGGGGGGCTGTGGACCTCCAGACTGCTGACACCTAAAGGAGAGAGCCTCAGAGCGCAGCCTGCATCCTGACCAGATGTACTTTGACTCTGATGACAGTGCTAAGATTGGTAGATATAGAATTGTTTGATTGTTTGTATTGTTGCTTTCTGTTCTTACTCTGTATCAATAAATTTGCCTATTATCAACTGGCAGGTGTTGTGGCCGGTCTAAGGGTTGTGCTCACCTGGAACAAAGGTATAGGGGCTGGGTTCCTAAAATCCAGTGTCAACACACCCATCATTGGCTTTTCTCTCTGCTCCCCACCATACCCCTTCTGTCTCACCCTCCCTTTTGTCCCTAAAGCATTGTGTCACTCTCTTTGGCTTGCTAGACTAGGGACACTCCTCTCTCGCAGACACAGTGGTTTTCACTGAAGTTGTTGCTATGGGGGCTGATCACGGATGGGGGTCTCTATGAGGGTCACCTCATGAATAGGGGCACACACAGTGCATGCTGCATGGGGTGTCCATGGGTGGGGGGCAGGGAGCAGCTCACTAATTGGGGTCCAGTGTCATATGTCTAAGGAGCTCCTCTCTAAACATGCTCTCCAATAGCTGGCTCTCAGTGATATCCTGACAGTAGTTTGGTCAATGAATTCCCTTGTGCTGGCAATGATGTAGTGTTGACCTGCTGTCTCTTGCTCTTCAACCTTTCTATACACCTTCCAGAGTTTGTTCCACCATTCATCCATGGACTGTACTTTGTGATTCCAAGGCCACTACCAAAGCCTCCATCACACTTTCTCTTGACCATTGCTAACTGCAGCAATGTTCATGCATTTGCTCATCTCCGGTTCAGGCTAATGTTTGCACTTCGGGCACACGTCCCAAAATTCTGGTGGATGCAGTAGCTGGTAACAGGAATGTGGGGGGAGGTGAGGGAGTGGGGGAGAAGGTGCTCATGGTCAAAGATCTCATCCCCACTCCCTATAGTGGAAGGACTATTGGTGATCACCAAGCTGCATCCCTACCACTTGGCTAATTAATGAGCCATCCACAAAGGATGATTATGCAGAAACCTAGATGTCTCCCCAGTCTACTAAGGAGCTCATTGTACATCTCTCAACAGCACAAATTCCTTCCACTAAACAAATTAATGCTTCCCCCCCCAAGCAAATTTTTAAGAGAGGACCCAGCACATACACCCCCATGTAAGCTAAACATTGCATGACTGCAAGCAGTGGACATATTTGCCACTCATAAAATTAACACCCTCCTTCCTTCTTCATTGTTCTGGGCCTTGGTGCAAAAGCAGGACTAGATCCATGTAAGCCTTAGTCACTCAAACTGATCTAACGCCCCTTCCCTGTAACTTACCTGGCCATGGATCCTCGGGAATCTCTGGCACTGGCACTGATCTTTGGGTCTCTGGAATTTCTGGCATGTTGCAGAAATTCAGGGACAGTACCACTGTGGAATCCAATGTGTTCTCCTCTTCCTCTGGGTTATGCAGGCAAGGCATCAAGGAGAGAGGGGGTCATGGTCAAGACAACTTTGTCTCAGTTGTCCCCATCCTGCAACTTCTGCAAGGACTCACTCCCCACCTCTGATTGGTTGCCTGAAGGCTGCACAGTGCACATCACACTGTCCACTGCAGCGGTATAACAAGTCGTGAACTCTTGTGGGCTAGGGGACACTGTGGCCTCCTGCACCCCAGTTGTGCCAAAGGATTCGAAGCGAGCATCACCTGCACCGTTTGTGAGAATACAGGACAGTGTTCATAGAATGGGGCTACTGTGAGTCCTGCCGCCAAATGAGAATTCCCCCATCAGGAGATGGGGGAGCATGGCCTAGCCTCCCCACACAGTGGGGAGCAGTGGGGGACAATGGAGATCATGTCCCCCCACCCCACCTGGCAGCAGCCAATGAGAGAGGGATTTTTTTTTTTTAAAAAACCGGGAGCTGGGGACTGGTGGGGCAGCCATGAAGGGGAGGGGGGCTTGGAGAGTGGGCAGGGGTCAGGGGGAACTCAAGGGCTGGGGGAGCAGGCAGGGAATGGGGCCTGGTGGGGGTCCAGCCCCCCCCCACTTGCCAGCATGAAGTCTGGGTCCAGCTTCCTGCAGCAGCAAGCAGGGACGGCCAGATCTTCTAAGCTCTCTGAATCTTTTCCAAATTGATTCAGAGAGCTTTGAATTGACTTGGGCCTTTTTTTTGGTCTCCTGATTTGATTTGGATTCAGAGATTTGGCCAATCCATTGGGCCGAATCTCCTCTGAATTGAATCAGCACCCAAAGCTTCTCACAGCCCTAATAGATATGTGTATGGAACCTTTTTGTACAGGTTTGATTTTCCACATATGCACAACTATGCAGGTGTGAACTGTCTCAATACTGGCATTCATGCAAATCTGCTCATGTGACCTTTCCTAAAACAACACATTTGGCATCCATAGCCTGCCTCAATTATCCCCCAGATCCCCCACTGTCCAGAAGGATAGTTGTTAATGGCTTGCAGCCTCACACACCCAAAATTCTTTGCCTGGCACCTTGCAATGCAGCTTGAAAGAATTGCAACTGGTTATTCAAGCACACTCCCTTCTCCTACCCCGCTCCCCCCCCCCCGCTTCCCTGAGGCAACAGTGTCTGACTTATCAATCACTCAACTGTGCTTCTGGGGGTCTATTTGGTCTGAGGCAGAGAAAAATCAGGGTTCAGCCATTCAGTCTTCTGCTCAGCACTTGTCTTTATTTCTCTGAGCATTTGACAGATTTCATGGGTAATCCCCAAAAAACCTAAAACCCCATGTTTTTACATGAGGGTTGATTACAAGTACCTGGGGCATGTAGAAATTGAAATGCAAAGAGCATGGCTGTTAATTCTGTTAATGCTAATGTCCCAATTTACCAACCCTTAATTCAGGATTCAGCCATTTCAGTGTTCTGCACGGTGCCTGCTTTTTTCCACTGAGTGCATGGCATCAAAAACTGGGTGTAGAGAGATTTCAGACATCTGTGACTGCAATATTATTTGGAGGTTCTGGAGCCTCAATATCTGGCACAGCTTTTGATGTGCTAATGGGACCTATTCAAAAAGAATATGGGGACCTTACACCCACATTTATTCCCCAGCTTCTGCTGTTGGGGGTGTTTGCTGGGGTGATATTGTATGGAGGGTCTATTCATTGCTTGACTAAGCACTATTATCTGCAGCAGATCATGGGTTTCTGGGGTCATCGGACATCCCAAATTTTTACAGGAGATTTCCCACTTCCTCAGAAAGTGTCCTAACCATGAAGTTACTGGACAAACAGGAGGTGAGCTCTTTCCTTTTCTCTAAGGAATCACTGATTTTTGCAGAGTTCATGCACTTCCTAGATGGCATTAGATGGCAATTGAGCTTATGTGGAAGTACATATCATGGCAGGTGTTCAGTAGGTCTTTTATGTGTGCACTGTAGGCACGTCTAGGTCTCTTTAAAGTGCAAAGGGAGATAAATAAAAAACCTAAACATCTTTGTAATTTTGTAGCTGCTGAGTGTAGCAGAATAGGATCACATATAGTGATGTAGCACTGTAAGAGTGACTTCCATGTCTCAGAGGAGGGATTCTAAATCTTGGTACTAAAGAACTTTGAGTGTTGCATGATCCATTCAAGGGGCATGTGTGGTGCAACATAGTGTTAGTAGGTGTGCAAACATGTTTCATAACATAAACCTAGAGATCTCAAGTAGGAATCCATAGTGTTAAAACATTCTGCCCTGTTGTGGTCTTCCTGAGCTCTTTGCAACAGAAGAATTGCTCTAGTGTTTTCTGTAGTCAAAAGACAAGTGGAAACTAAATGCTGTAATTTTCCAAAGGGTGCCTTGAGGCTAATGAGGGATACCTGTAAGCAGGTTACCTAGCCTCCTGGCTTTTGCAGGTGAGCCAGTGTATGTGTCAGTTTACTACAGACCCTCCCTGCCTATCCAATATATCACAGCTTTCACAACAGAACTGACTATTCCCTCTTAAAGGGACAGGCCACCCTGTTACCATGCCTTGAGTCTAAAAAGCTTGAGAGCTACTGTTTTAGATGAAGAATAAAAATGTGGCTTGAACTTTTTCATTCTTTCCTATTATTTCAGACTAAATAATTTGGCAAGTTTGACACAAATTCTTGTATTGTTTCTAGTCAACCCAGATGTGGCTTTTCCTCCACAAAAAATGTTTTGGTTGAAATATTTCACACAGCTTGTGAATTAAACAAAATAACACCTGTATTATGTCATTAAATAAAGCTGATGGAATAGAAACACTCACTGCAAGTAGATTTATTAACAGGCTTCAGTTTTTACAGTCACTTTTCTAACCAGAACCACCATCTAAGCCCTAGGGGCAGAGCCATACATTTATAACAATGTGATCTTTTTTGAAGTCACTGACATTTAGGCTCTCAAAGAATTATTTGTGAAAAATACAAAAGTACTTGGAGAAGTTATCGACAGAGACATTACAAGGGAGAGTTGGTAAGAAATTGCTTGAAGAACCAGTGTACAGACTATTGAATAATAGCATATTTCTTTCCAAAAGTCAAATGAACATCAAATTACTGAATTCAATAACAAGAAAGCAAAAGGAGGTAAAATGAAAAGGAGATTTTGAAACTTACAGTGATGGGTCTATAATTAAATGTAGATTGAGTGACATGAAAACAAAAAAATAGTAGGGAAAGGGTTGAATTTTGCACAAGAATCCTTTGGGTACAGCCAAGTCTTGGCTTGTTTAATAGAAACATTGTCACACAAGATCAAACTTGAAAAAAGAGACTATTTCTACAAAATGAATATAACCAAGCAGCATTTTTCCGAGTTTACTCTGATTTTATGAATGTCATTTGTGTTCTAATAAGAACCTTGCCCCCACCTCAGTTCATCCCCCTTTTTCTGCTAGAACCTGTTCTATAGTTCTAAGCCTCGGTTTACAACCTAATCACTGTCCTGGACATGATTTGAAAAAAAGATGAATATGGCATTGTCTTACTTGAAGGACCAAACTAGAGGAGATTCTTGATTTTGGGACTAAATCTTCCAAAGTTAGGAATCAGGAATTTAAGTTTTTATCTCTCACACAGAAAACAGAATCTGACAACAGGCTGCAATCATCCAAGGCTTCGCTGGCATAATGTACTCTTATGTACCCAAAGATGGTTTGGCCTTGTATGGCACTGACCTAGTTGGAAAATGGGCCTGCAGTGACTGTAACCTAGATTCTACATTCCAGGGTCATAACAAAAAATAAATGTATAGAAAAAGGGGATATAGGATCCATGTCCAAGTAGAGCCAGCAGCCTCAGTATCTGAATGTATGAGGTACATATAATAATTGTAGCAGGAAGCATCCATGTAGCAGCAGAATTCAACTGAATGTCCCAGCTGTCACACAAAAACACTCAAGGCACTTTCAAAGATGCCCTGGATTGGGGCCAGATCACAAATCAAATAAAATCACTGTGGGCATGACTACATGTTCATTCATGTGCAGTGGTTACTGCATATTTAATTTAGTACTTGTATAATCAAATACTAAATAAATATGTGGTAGCTGGAGATACTAAGCAGTAGTGCCAGTGAACACATTTTTAGTGAAGCTACTGTGCAGTAGCCTAATAGTACTGTGCAGTAGCGTAGTAGCACTGTTTGTGCTGTGACACACTACCTCACAGTATTATAAGGTTATTGTGCAGATAGCATCTCATGTAGACATGCCCTGTAAAGACTTTGACAGATTTTAATCCATGCTGGACAATGCTTAAGGTTAGATTAGGCCTGTTGTCCTCTAATTCCAAACTAATGTAAGGTGAAGAAAGATAAAGATTCAGCTATAATGACAGTGGCTTTATGCAATGTTATGAAATGTCTACAGTAACAGACATCTTTCTCACTTGCAGATCATTGTTTCTCACTTTGGAATAGTCTGTATTTTAAATTGTTTCCCTCTTAAAGATAAGATCTATAAAACATTATTCATGTGTTTAACTTTAAGCACTATAAGCAGTGTGTCTCTAACTTCATAGTATGTAAAGTTAATTATGATAGGAAAATATTGATAAATCAAGGCCTAAGGGCCAGATCTGCATATTTAGAAGCCAACAAATGCAGATTGGTTTTTAGCGGGATTTTCAAAAGAAACATACATAACAAGCTCTAATTGTTTTAATATAAATTAGATGTCTCAGTCCTTTTGAAAATCCCACCAAGACTCAGACGAAGAAAAGGGTTTATATGCATAAAATAGAAATTAGGCATGCATGATTTAAGCACATAAATCTAAAACCAAGAGCCTAAAAAAACTGCCAACAGCTGAAGATGCCTAAACTCTGCTGGTACATCATGTTAAACTTCTGTAGCAACCTAAAGCTCTGCTTCTGTACATACCTAAGGAGCACATCAGTCTGGATTAGGTAGACCAGTCTGGCCTTTCATTCATGCCTAAGCCTTCTTAAGATTCACAAAGGAAATTAGGCCTTCCTCTGCTTAGTTCTCTGATGGGCTGAAGCCAGTAACAATACTCAGGTCATGCTTGTCAGATTAGACTTTTTGCAGATATCGCTTTCTTTCAGAAGGATGCCGCCACCACATATGGAGGTGGCAGTGCCCTCTTGTATCAGTTAGGAACCTACACAGGGTGTGGGAGGCTTCCCTCCTCTACCTGTAGAGATGCCAGCCTATATTTCCCAATTACCTGGAAAATGTTCTTATGCTGATTTTGTCTATACCATGGCAGTAGAAATCCAAGCAAAGAAGGGGCTATGAACACCCTGCCCAACCATTTCAAACCCATTCCAAATTGCAAACCGCATCAGTGAGGTTGCTCTGGGCTTGTTCCTCTATTCCCTAGTGTCTGATATAGCTCAGAACACTTGCTTGGATTGAGCCTGGAGCTGCAAACTTTGGAGCTAGTCAGTAGGAACAGGTAGGCATGGGCCTATAGTTACTGGACCTATTGTGGTGCAGATTAACTGCCCAAAACTTGAGGCTGTTCTCTGGTGGCCATACTCTAATCATTCCTACTGAATCTGAGCTGCTTCCTGGAAAATAATTAAAAATTCCCAGGGCCAGAGAGAGAACCTGAGAACGAACACTCCTGTCTGATCACGGTGTTAGAGGACATCCCTGACAGCGGGGAGTTCTGGATTCCAAAAGGTGTTTGTCTATATTTTATCCAATAACTACTTCATGTAAAAGACATAAACAGCTCTTGCAGCAGGGACTGGAACCCTGATATCCTTTCCCATCTGGGTGCTCTACCCACTAGACATAAAGACATGCTTCCCTGTATCTGCGGCTTGGTGAATTTTTAATTTATTTATATGGAAAGTGGAACAGCTATCAAGGGGCTATCAGGTACATTTTAACTCAGAATCCACCATAGTCTGATGGCTAGGCCATTCTCATGGGAGATAAGCCTGCATCCCCTGAGGTGCAGGAAGGAATTGAATCTAGATCTCTCTCATACCTGGCCAGTGCTCTAATCCCTAGGCTGTTAGATACAAAAAGAATGCCACTGACTCTTCTGCTTGTCTTGTAAAAGAGTGAGTGATCCCTGCTTGGCCCTTGTATGAAAAAAAACTTAGAGACTCTGGAGTGGACTCCTAAGCTCAGTCCATGAAAAAGGTTGGAGTTAAGACAGACCGCATACCCATTTGTTGCTTATATGGCTCCCAGCTCATCCTGTTTGCTTTTTGTGGACTGCAGGCTGAAGCACTTAATTGTCCCCATGCACTGTATAGAGGACCAAGGCACTTTATTTAGGGCTGTGGACACTATAGCAGGAAACAGGCACTTTAAAAGTTAGGTGTTCCAACAACTGGATGCCTATCTGCATTTTCAGGCATGTAAAGGCCAGATTTTCAAAGGAACTGCTTTTTTATATACCTAGTTACATTTGGTATGTTTGTTTGGTTACAGCTAGTGTTTTAGGAAGCATTATTCATTCTCTGAAGTCTTATTATGCTTTCATCTTGTATTTATTTTTCTAGCAGTTGTATTTAAATTGCCTGCACAGCTCCTTATGCACATTGGTTCAGGGAGGAGCACACTGAAAATCCATTACTTTTGTTATTTTAATGTGTTTACTGCTCAGAACAGGAGCTAATTTAATACCTCTAAATCAGTAATTCCCAACCAGGATGACACAAGATCATTTTAAGGGTGCCACACAATATCAACACATGTAGATATACAAACACCTACACATGATTTAAAAGATAAACTCAGGGGATTTTAAATAGGTATCCATAGTGTAAAAAACATTCTGACCTGTTATGTTCTGTGTCCTTTGCAACAAAAGAATGGCTCTATTATTTTCCATGATCAAAAAGTGGGTGAAAGCTATGAGGGGTGCCCTGAGCTGAATGAAGGTGCCCTCAATCTAAAAAGGTTGAGAACCACTGCCCTATAGCATATGCACATCACCGCATAGCAGCAGTGCATCCTTCCTGCGTTACATCCTTAATGTATTCCAACCTGACCTACAGGTTCTGCTCCTGTGAAAAGGATAGTTCAGTCTCTATATCCATTCACAACTTGCTTTGCTTGACATGATTAACCAAAAAGGCAGCCAACTAGTATAGTGATTTTTTGTTTGTCTTATATGAAGAAAAAGGTCTAAATTCAACCCTTAATCTAGGCAAAAACAGAAATTCAAAAACTTAAATTGCCTTGAGTTCAAAGTAGCATTGTGCCAGTTAGTACTATTAAGGTGCCTTTACACATACTCCGGGGTAGAGGGAGCATGCTTTAATTAGAGCAGCTCTGAGAGTGCCCACAGTATCACGTGTATTCAGCCTCCCATGCTTCAAAATGGCGGCAGGGGCACTTTAACTAAAGCTCACCATTTTGAAGCACAGGGAGGCTGAATACATGTGACGCAGAGGCTGCTAATGCATGCTAATTAGCATACTCCAGCAGACTCAGTTAATCAAGTCTGCTCTAATTAGCATGCAGATATCTGGCACATGTATACCTGCCCTTAGTTATGTACAATGAGAATAAAATTAATTTTGCAAGAAACACCGCCCACAAAACGGTAATAAATTTGTTTACTAATCAGCATAGAATGACTATGAATTAGTGACCACCAAGTTAGGAAAGATTATTTTTATTAATAATAAACTCTGAAACAATACCATGTAGTGTCCTTTACTTTAAAGTCAATGGGAGATTTGCCTGAGAAAGGACTGAGTAAATATGAAGGACCTTGGGATAGGGTTCATAAGTACTATTATTGTTTAATTATTATTATTTCACTTGGGTTTCACATAATTGGAATTTTTCCTTCACTGTGAAAATCCTTTTTTGAAATGCATTATTATAAGAAGAACCAAGATGTAATTTTCCCCTCCATAATATGACTGAAGATCCCAGAAATAATACCTATAAAGGAGTTTAAGCGGGAAGATGAATTGGTTATTGTTCAGTCCAGCTCAGGTGGTAAGGTTGAAAATTTCTGTAAAGAGCAGCTTTAGAGAAATATGGGGGAACATTTCAGAACTGACAGCATGAAGGAGCAGCTGAGGCCAATTAAAATAAAAGATAAATAGGAAAAGGAGCACAAAGTTTGGGAAAGTGAAAAGAAAGAGGTAGGATAAATGGGGCGTGTGGGATGGAATTAAGATTGAAAAGGAAGGAGATAAAATATTAACCAAAACTTCAGGCATATAAGTCAGACGGTAAGGGAACTTCTGTGCAAATTAATATCACACAAAGAAGAGCTTTCATGAATTCAGCTTTTATACCAACTCTTTCTCACCTTAGTATCAATGTAGCATGAATACTAGTTTGCTTCTTGCTGTCCTGTCAAACTGGATTTGTTTTATGTAAACAGAATTAATTAAAGCACAGCCTGCAATTGCAGGGTAAATCAATAAAAACTATTCAAATAGAGCCATCATATAACAAAACTCCACAACAAATAGCAGAGACAGCCTCAACCACCCATTTTCTACTTGGTCTAAGCACCAAAAGAAATAGTGTCATATTCAGATTTATGCACTCTGATAGAGTCCATTAAGGAAGAATGGCATATTATACACCTCATTTTCTCTTGCAGCATATAAATTACCATATTTACTCAAATATAAGGCAAGATTTCCCTCCCCTCCCCCACATTAGCCTAGGGAAAAAGGCTCCTTGTCTTACATTTGCAAACAAGGAAACCTCATTAAATGTATTGTCTATGATTAAACTGCAGCATGTGCTCAGTAATGGAACTCAAACTATGAAACTGCTTAAATGCAGCCAGCACTGAGCATGACTATAAAATACATGGCCCAGATTGGGAAAGCATACCGATGGGAACCTTTTTAAAAAAACAACATGCAAAACAACTAAAAGAAACTACATTAACACAAAACTTGAGAACCTCCCCTAGAGCAATACCTTGCTCTTATTACATCCCTTCCATCAGTAACATATTATCCCTTCATGAACCACCTGCAACCCAGGAGGAAGCAACAGCTTCCACTCTGTCTCTTTATCCTTTTGGAAGAAATATTCCCATTCTTCTTTCCTTCCTCTCTTCTTTGCCTTCTCCTTTTCAATGCCATCCACATTTTAATCCACGTAGTATTTCAATTCATGTATTGCCAACTCAAAACATTATCTTCTGATGATAGCCAGTCGCTTGACCAAAAATAGGTTTCTCACCTTCCATATCACTACTGTCACACAGAGTAGTATGGTTATCAGTCTCTGTGTCCCCAGCCCTTTGGGCATTAACTCATACAACACCATTTAATATGTTACAGCACAGTTCACATTGACCACCCTCAGAAAACAATGCACTCCCTCCCATACCCCTTGCATAAAAGGGCAGTCCCAAAATACGTGCAATATAGATTCTTCAGCCCCACATCCCTCTCTTGGGCACACTGCCAGTCTTACCACCCCCCATTTATGCTGCATGCCTCTCACAGGAAGAATATCCTGTATCATCATCCATATGATATCTGTATGCTCTCCTTTCAATCTATTATCTGTCACTTCTTTCCAGACTTTTGCCATCTGTCCTTTCATCAAATTCCCAACTACTATTATCATGTCTTTCTGTCAAATTAATCACTTTCTAATGGTCTTTGAAATGCACTAAACCCACTCCCTCTAGTATGTTTACCCTTAAGAAACTCTCCATCATCTCACAGTGGCCCAGTGCCTACCACACCCAGTTTTTTTTGCACCCCCTGGTAAATGCCTCCTCTTCTTAACATACTTTCTGCCAGGTGTGAGAGAGAGAAAGAGCCACCAGGCTCCAAGACTTACAGGCTAATCAAAGGTTTAGCAGCCCCGGGTCCGCAGCCCCAAGGAGCTCGGCAGAGATTCCCCTTACCCAGGTGTGTCGGGAAGGGAGGGGCCGATAATTCCCCCACCAGTATAAAGAAGAGCCTGGGACAGGCAGGAAGAAACAATGCAGAACCGGAAAGAGGAGGAGGAGGAAGTGGAGCACCCTGGCACACACTGCAGGGAACTCTAAAGGCAACGTTGAGTGCTGGTAGGAGCCTCTGGCAGAGAGCAAAACCCCAGCGGGGTTTTGGAACCCAGTTTACTGGCCCCTGCAGAGAACAGAACTGTTTCTTTACCTGCAGGGAGCTGGGGTGAGAAGGGTACCGTAGTAACCCTAATAGAAGGGCACTGTTGACTTTGGGGTACCATAGTACATGTAATAGTGGCACAAGCCAATAGTATAGACTTAAGTGGTTAAGAGAAATCGTGGCAAGCTCTACAAGAGGCTCTCAGAGAAAGAGAGAGAGCCAACAAGAGAGATTGACCCGACAAAGGTCAGGTTTGGTTTCGAGGGTGGCTGCAGACAGCAGGAGCAGCGACACAGGCCGGGAGAGCCTTCTCTACTTTCGTGTCTTCTTTTGACCGTTCTTTTGTTCATTGTTCGAGAGGAACTGAGGACACGTGGCCGGACCAACTGGCTGGCCACCACCCAGTGGAACGGGTGAGGGTCTAGGGGTGGCGGAGCCCTCAGAAACTCAGGACCTCGCAGGACGCCGGTGAGACTAATAATTGGACTACAGGTGAAGGTATCTGAACCAACTCCGTTAACATCAAGTCGTGGCAGGCGAAACATACGCATGTAAGATCCCCAATTATAGCTGACAACACCCTAGGCGGCGTCCGTCAGGTCCACAGGGGACGGCGATACCTGACACCAGGTAACAGCAGAAACATGCAGTCTTCCCCGCCCCCTCTGTTCAAAGATTTCATAGACATTAGGGCTGGGAGGGACCTCAGAAGATCATTGAGTTTAGACCCCTGTCCCAGGGGCAGGAAGTCCTCTGGGGTCAGAGGATCGCAGCAAGATAAACTCCCAAATGTCTCTTAAAGGAGTCCATGGTAGGTGCTTGTACCACCTCTGGAGGCAGTCTGTTTCAGGCCTTGGAGCCTTGGACAGTAAAGGAGTTCTTCCTTATGTCCAGCCTGAAATGGTCTTGGTGGAGTTTGTGATGGTTGGAAATTGTCATCCCCTGGGGTGCTCTGGTGAACAGGTGTTCCTCCAGATCCTGATGGCAGCCACCAGATCCCCCCGAGCCTGCACTTTTCCAGGCTGAAGAGTCCCATAGCTCTCAGCCTTTCATCATAAGGCCTGTTTTCCTGCCCTCTGATCATGCACGTGGCTCTCCTCTGGACTCTCTCAAGCTTTTGCTTGTTTACAAAACTTAGCTGACATTCCCCATCTCCTAATTCCCTGGCTTTGTATAGCTCCATTTTGTCTACACTTCTCTTACTTTCCCCTACACCCTGACAAAAAATGCATATCTGCCTCTGTACCCTTCTTATCTGCTGCCATGATGGTGGATACACCACACCTGTGTAAAGTATGGTCAACAAGATTACTGATTTCACCTCAGCTACTTTACCCTTGAAAGATAATGTTCTACTACTCCACAGTCTCAAAATCTGTCTCACTTTTGCCTATAACTTCTCCCACACCTTTGTTCCTTTCCTTTCACTGTCCATTGGGATTCCCAAAATCTTGATTACACCTTCTACCACCCACAGCCTGAATTTCTATAAATTCTAGTTTCATAGTTTCTAGGGTCGGAAGGGACCTGAGTAGATCATCTAGTCTGACCCCTGCCATGGCAGGAAAGATTACTGGGGTCAAATAACCCCAGCAAGATGTTCATCTAACCTCCTCGTAAAGACCCCCAGGGTAGGAGCCAGCACCACTTCTCTTGGAAGTTGGTTCCAGATCCTACCTGCCCTGACCGTGAAGTAGCGCCTCCTGATATCTAGCCTAAATATACCCTCTGCCAGCTTGTGACC
>NW_017729025.1:43732646-43732847 GCF_001723915.1 Gavialis gangeticus | reverse complement strand
GTGCCTCCCCTGGGGCCTGAGCGGGGCCCAGCGGGGGGTGGTGACTGTTCCAGTCCCTGCTTAGGAAAATGGAGGCAAAGAAACTGTTAAACATGTTGGCTTTGTCGTCTAGTATGACAACTAAATTTTCTAACATGACCTGCAGGGGCCCCGCATTATCCGGAACCGTCTTTTTACCCCCTATGTATTTAAAGAAGGACT
>NW_017729025.1:43729627-43732635 GCF_001723915.1 Gavialis gangeticus | reverse complement strand
TTTGTTAATTGATGAGGATGGGTATTCCTCCTTAATGTATTATTTTAATATAATTCTGCCAGTTCCCTACTCCCATCAATGTACCTTTTCATCTTATTAAATATTGCCCCTGACAGTTCACTGTAGTCTTCAATATGCTTCAATCCCTCTCAATTGATACGTTGTCCTGAGCCACTATGTTCACATCATCCATATATAGTATACATTTAACTCCTCCTCCTCCTGGTATCTTCATACCACTTATCAGCTTATCATCATTAATCTCTGTGTCCATGGCTCCATTGCACACATAAAAGGATAGGGGAATGGTGCGTAACCCCCTCTTACCCTGTTTGTATGCGGAAAGCTTGCTCAAGTAACTAGTCACCAGTACTCCAGCTACTGATTTACTGTGTAACATTTTAACCCACCTCATTGTCTTCACAGGAAACCCCATGCTCCACAAAACTTCAAATGTGAAATCATGTTCAACCTTATCATAAGCTTTTTCCAAGTCCATATTCATCATTACCATGTTTCTTTTCCTCTCTTGCATATCCGATATGACATCTCTCATAAACCATAGAGCCTGAGATGTCCTCCACTCCTCTGGTACATGTTCGTTCTTCTTGAATCACATATGCTAAACAGTCCTGCATTCTTTTGGCTGGTATTTTGGCCATGACTTTGTAGTCTACATTATAAAAGGGTTATTGGCCTCCAGTTGCCTAACACATTTCCCTTTCCTTTCTTGAATATCAAAATTACCACATCATCTGCAAAATTCTCCCCATCTCCCCACACTTATTTCCCTGTATATCTCTATTATATCTGTCCCCAGCCACTGCCAAAATTTTTCATAGAATGCCACTCATAGTCCATCTCTTTCCAGAGCCTTCCCCTCTCTCACAAGCTTTTAAGCAGTCCTCCATCTCTTTCATATTTAACTTCTCCATTTTTTTGTTTCTTTCCATCCTCTGTTCCTTCCTTTATCCCTGTCAAAGATCTAAGTCTTTGATTTCGGATGCCAATGGCAAAAGGGCAAAAGGTCAGAGGCTAACACAGCAAACTCTGTAATTGTAGTCTTACACTATTATTTTTTAGTTTGTAACGGTGCTGCATATACACACCCCTATCTGTGCCTCATTTTAAATCACTTGAGTTTCTCATAGGAGAGAGAAACTAACCTTGGGTTGTGTACAGCTCAGCATGAAAGATATCGGTACCCATGGTGACTAGATAAAAATGAAACTCCAAATTAGCTGACTTTAGTGAAGTTGTAAAATTAAATAATATGCTATGCTTGCCCTCTTGTGACCAAACAGGACCAGTACCACCCAAGCAAAAAATAACCCCCCTTTTTTCTGAAACTTGAGCAAACAAAGAAAGCACAAGTGCCAGCTCGTTAATTATTCATGCCTAGCGTGTAATAATTGGCTACTTTGTCTGCTGTAACTTTGAAAGAACTTCCACCCAAAGTGGAGATCTCAGGGCATTCCCAAGAGACACAGTTTGTAACCTGATCAGTTACAAAAAATATCTCCCCGCCTTCGATTCGTTTTGTTTTTTTTCCTCTGGTGTAACCCCGTTCCTGCCGGCTCGTTTTTTTCATCTTATCTTATCTCCCATATGTTCCTCTCATCAAGAGCTCTTGGTAAAGACCGTAGTAATTTGTGTAAACTATTTGAAACCTGTACTCAGCAAGTCTGCAACTTACTGTAATCACTGGGTGACAGAACATCTGTATGCTGTAACTGAACAAATTATCTCTTCTGCCTGCGCTGCAATCAATCATCAGTAGCGTAAGTAAAATAAACTTTCTGTGTTACCAATACACTTTAAGTCACCTGACACCTGACTCCTACCCGCCGTTAACACCCATCTGTCCGATCACCGTTCTTACTCGCGCCAAGCCGGTCGTGCTGACCAAGGCTCGCAGGTCAAGGGTGCACCAGTCTTTGGGCGTGACAATCCCCTCAACGAAAACCTTAATTTTTTTCTTTTGTACAGCTCTTTATTAAATTCTGCCACTATGTCCAACAGCTTTGCTCTCTTCTACTCATATTCTTTCTTCAGTCCTCACTGTTTTTAGTTCTTTCTGTCTTTTCCTCAATTTCACTGAAAAATACTTGCACCATCCTTCTCCCATCTCCACCCAAGGTGCTCTAGTCAAAAGGATTTTCTTATCCATTTTCCTTTTGAACCATTCTTCAATCTGTCACTTTGTCTTCCAGTTCTTCTTTCACTTATACTCCTCTTACCTTTATCCTGTCATAATAAATGCTTCCTGCCTGTAGTTGTTCTAGCTCTTCCATCCTCTTCTTCACTTCTCTTAAACCAATAGCTCTGAAAAATTATCTTGGTTTTCCTTTAATCATTGTCCACCACTCCCAGATACTTTTGTAGCATAGCTTCAGCATCCTTTACACAGTTCCACATATTCTTGACAGGTCTTCTCATTGAACTTGTACTAATTGAAAAGTACTAGTACAATTGAAAGTAGGAATGCTGGCAGGCACTTCCAGGAAGACCGGAGTGCCTGATTGGCTGTTAGGGCAGTGGCAGGAAATTCAAACTGCAGCCTTTAAAAGCCACGACTTGATGTAGCCTCCGGCACTCAGGAGCCAGAAGCAGCAAGGAGAGGAGGGATCCAGGTACTCGTGTGTCCCGCATCTTCAAATAGGCCAGTTAGTCTTACCTCAATCCTGGGTAAGCTTTTTGAGAGAATTATTCTGGCACATGTCCACAAGGGGCCAGCGAGGGAGATTATGCTTAGGGGCAAGCAACACGGGTTCATTAGAGGCAGCTCTTGTCAGAACAACCTGGTGGCCTTCTACGACCAGGTCACCAAATCCTTAGATGCAGGGATAGCAGTGGACATAGTCTTTCTGGACTTTTGGAAGGCCTTTGACACTGTCTCTCACCCCGTTCTCATTAAAAAACTGGGGGACTGTGGTGTCGGCACCTACACAGTCAAATGGGTCACCAACTGGCTGGAGGGCCGCACCCAGAGAGTGGTGGTGGAGGGG
>NW_017729025.1:43725838-43728899 GCF_001723915.1 Gavialis gangeticus | reverse complement strand
ATTACCTTGCTGGGGTCATTTGACCCCAGTACTTTTCTTGCCATGGCATGGGGTCGGACTTGATGATCTGCTCGGGTCCCTTCCGACCCTACTAACTATGAAACTATGACTATGAAACTATGAAAATTTAACTTTCACACCCCTTTCCCAGTTCCTTTGCCTTTATCTAAACTCACTTCCATTCTCAACATCTGGTGCTTGCTGAAGGTCACATCGCTATCTCCAGCTTTCCAGTCCCTAGCCCATTTGATATTAATGCAAGATCAATCTTTGACACCTGTCACCCACTTGGTTCCATCCTTGTAATCACCTTCTCACTGGCTCATACATCTTTTAAGCCGCTTTCTCTTATTATATTAATCAGTACTTTTGACAAGCTGTCTAGCTACCCTGCTGCTATCCCCACTCCTATCTCTGTCTTCAATAATGCAATTGAAATCCCCCACCAGAATTCAGTGCTTATGTCCACCTCTAATTTCTATACATCTCTAATTTCTTAAACAAGGTAACCTTGTTTAAGAAATTTTCCTTCTCTTTCAGCCAGTGCTTATATATGAAAATTCTTTCTTCCCAAACTCCATCCATTGCTGTCTCCCTTTCACAATTATTTGCACTTGCTGTACTTCCACTCCCTCACTCCTGAGCAAAATCACGACTCCATCCATTTTGTTTACATCTGACCACGCCCACCATGATGGGCCCCATCCCCATCTCTCTACACAATTTTTGTAATCTCTCTCCCATAGGATTCCACATTCCTGTAAAAAATATTATGTCTGCTTTGACCCCACTCAATAGTGGCATAATCTTTTCCCATCTCCTCCTTGATAACACACTTCTGACATTTATAAATACAATACACAAAGTCATGTTTGTCCATTTAAGTTACACATCTCTCCCATTTTTATGAATTTTCTATTCTGTTGCTTGATAGAGTTGGATCTAATCCCCCCCATTGCATCCCCATAGTTTTTGGCTTGAAAATGGTATTTAAAAGTCTGTTTTGGGGGGATTCGGCTTATAGGTATAGATATATGTATTATAAAGGTTCAAGATGTGCAGCAGGAGTTAATTGATTTCTAAGAGCTTGGGTCTTAAACACAGAATGTATCATAGCCCTGGAAGCAGACAGGCTGTCTAGCATGACAAGGCCAACTGATGGACACAGCCTAAGAATTAAGGGGGGCGTGCCATGATGTGAGATCACAGCCTTCAAGGCAGACAGGTTGTCTAACATAACAAGCTCACAGCCTGGGAACCAAGGAAGTATACACCATACCGTCCCATAACACAAGATAAGTGACACCAGCTAATAAGGCCTCGGAGCAGGTGGGGTGGGGGAGGGCTGAGTACCAGTTTTGGGGAAACAGACCAAATTAGGAGAAGGCCCAAAAGGCTACATGGACGTGTGACCACAGAGAGACAACCACCAGAGATAGCCACAAATGAAGAGTCATCACAAGTCATCAGGAGGGAAGAAAAATACAAAAGCAGACACTTGAGAGTAACAAAAAAAGTCCGTCCTTCTCTACCTTTCCATCCCTCCCTGTCCCACCTGGGTTCCTCCTCCTTCTTCTCCCTAAGAGGGGTCCATGTCCCTGTCCCAATCCCTGTCCCCTGGGGAGGGTCCTTAAGGTCACTACTGGAGGGGGGTTGTGAGCCTCAGCATCCCACCTCCAGACTGCTGATATGCCATGCTGACATCTGACACCTAAGAAAGACAGCCTCAGAGTGAAGCCTGCATCCTGACCAGATGTGTTTTGACTCTGATGATAGCCCTAGGATTTGGTAGATATATAGAATTGTTTGTATTGTTTCTTTTTTGTAATCACTGTGTATCATTAAATTTGCCTATTATCAAATGGAAAGGTTGAGGTCAGTCTGAGGGTGGGTCCCCCTGCCCCCAAACAAGGTATCTGGATCCTAAATCCAGAGACAAAAACAGTGTTTGCCAGTTGTTTTATTGCTTTAATATTCAATAAAGTCTACTCCTCCCATGCCCTTTCTCCTCTCCATTAGTCCCAGACCACACTACCTCATGTTTCATCAAACCGCTTCCCTTCCCCTCTTTCTGCTGCCTTCTTCTTTCTAAGCAGTAAAACTGGTCCTCCACCTGGCCACTACATTTGATCAGAGCCAGGAGTAGCTGAGAAGCTATGCTGTTGATGGGAACCATTTTTTTTTTTTTGGAAGAAAGTATGTTTTTATATATACGTGAAACTTATACACACACACACACACACACACACACACACACCTTCTAGTCACCTTTCATCACATACCTTCACTCACATCCAAAACCCATTACAAAACATGTACCCACAGGCCCATGCTCCAGCACATCCACCTGCTGGCCTCCCTACCCCTAACACACAGTCCCTTAGCCCACACTCAAGTTACAGAGTTTAAAGTGTCAGTTCATCCACTGTCACACCTGCTGGAGGATCCGCTGTCTTCAAATCTGGTTGTCTTGTCATCCTCTTCACTGTTGCTGTCTGTTTCCCCACTGTGGGGGTCTTGGAAGATCCTGTGCCAAGTGTTCCTCTGCCAGGTGGATTTGGCTGAGTCCTCACTGTCCTCTGCTACCAATTTCTGGTAATAGGACTGGAGTTCACTTAGGGCCATTTTAACACAGTCTACCACCTCTAGGTTCATGTACCTGTACATCAGGAGGTTCCCGGATTTCCACAGGGTGCTTCTGATGCAGGACACAACTGATTGAAGTGGGCCAAATGGCGCCCCTGGGGTTTGGTCAAGTACCTGTACAGTACCACCTTTCTGGTCAGCTGTCCAACCCCCTTCACCACTTTGCAGAGCCACTTTACCTTTTTCCACATCTTCTTGGTGTAGGAGCAGAGCCATAGGATGTGGTCGATCATAGTTTCATAGTTTCATAGATTTAGGGTCAGAAGAGACCTAGTAGATCTTCTAGCCCGACCCCCCGCCAGGGCGGGAGAACAACAAAACCCCAAAACAAGAAACGGGACTCAAATGAGTCCAGCCAGGTAGGCATCCAGCCTCTTCTTAAAGACCCCCAGGGTAGGGGCCAGCACCACTTCCC
>NW_017729025.1:43710372-43725322 GCF_001723915.1 Gavialis gangeticus | reverse complement strand
GCAACCACCAGATTGCCCAGCGTATCCTGCAGGGGTCCCACATTACCCGGCGCCTTCTTCATCCTCCCAATATATTTGAAAAAGGACTTTTTGTTATCCTTAATCTTGGATGCTAATCCGAGCTCTATGTCCACCTTGGCCTTCCTAACAGCTCGCCTACAGGCCCGAGCAGAGGAGGTATACTCCTCTTTGGAGATTTCACCCCCCTTCCACTGGGCGTATGCCACCTTTTTGGCAAGCAGGCAGTCCCGGACACCCTTGGTGAGCCAGGGGGGCTTTCGGACACTCCTGCCCCCCTTGCTTCTTGTCGGGATGGACATCATTTCAGTGGCTCCTTGGTAGTTTAACTTTGGCCAGCTGGGTCTCCCTGGCTGCCCCTTTCTGTGTCTCTGAACCCTCACTGGAAGGGCTCAGTGAGATATTGGCCAGTTCAAGTCTCTGTGTTCTTTGCAAAGGTCTTTGTGGAAGATGTGTTCCAACATGGTCTGGCAAGCATCACCCAGGAATAGGTCCACAGGCAACATGATGTCTCTAATTCACACCACCTCCAGTATCTTCTTGTGGTTGGTCATGGTTACAGGCCCTGCATTCTGTAAGCTGTACACACCATGATACTTGTTCCACATCTTGTAGAACCACAATGAATCCTTGAGCTACAGTCTTCCATTGGTCAGCATGAACATGCCACAGTGTCTTAGAAGGTGCCCTGCAAAATATCTCATGAGGCAGGCTGTTTTGGACTCTATGCCTGTCACCAGTTTACAGATCTAGCTTGTGTTCTTTGGCAACAGGAACACAAGGATATCTGGCACGCCCCTGCCCCTGCCTCGCTTGGTCTTATACAAGGTCTTTCTAGCTACTTTCTCCCATCTGGAGCCCCAAAATAAAATGCACGTTTCTCTCTGGATTCTGTGAGAGACCTGCTTGGAAGGGGGAAAGACCAATGCAGTGTACAGAAGCACAAGTAGCAACACCACCTTCACAAGCACCATGCACCCCCCGATCAAGAGGCAGCGCAAAGTCCCACAGACCCAACTTCTGTTTTACCTCAGCCTCTCTTTTCTCCCATGCTTTCTTGCTGCTCAGCTCAGGGTCAAATACCACCCCAAAGATCTTGACCCCATTGTGGGAGACAGAGACCCCCAAGGATTCTAGGTCCCCAAGCTCACCCACAGCCATACAGGTGCTCTTACTCATGTTCAACTTGGCTTCTGCTGCCATTTTGTACACCTGTGTGTGCCATCAGGCTCTTTCCACTGACCACTTGCTTCAGCACAGGATCTTCAAATCAGCCATGTAGGCCAGGACCTTAGTTTCATTTCTGCTGCCACCTAGGATCTGATATCCACAGATCCTGAGGTCTTGCCTAATGTGCAGGGCCAGGGGTTCAATCGCACAGATGAAAAGGAATGGAGAAAGTGGGCAGCCCTGCCAGACACCCAACTGTACTGCAATCCGTGCACTCAAGAACTCACTGACCTGCACTGCACTGCTCACGTTTGTGTACAGGGTCCTGATCCAACTGATAAAAATTAGGGCGACTCCCATCTGTTTCAGCATCTCAAAAAGGAACCTGTGGGATACTCTATCAGAGGCTTTCCCAGAGCACTTACCACACAGATAGATTACTGCAACCCATTTGAATAAGATATAGAGTAGCACTCGTTGCATTCAGTCACCCTCAGTGCTGACTCTTTTTCAAGTAATGGTGAGCCATTACACTAAATATATTTTTACTTCCTCTTCACTCCCACATCTGAGTTGTGCCTTTCTTTCCCATTTCCAATTATTTCTCTTTATTCATGTCTTAAATGTCATCAAATGAGGTCCCAAACAGTTCACCCAGAATTCCTCTTTTGCATCTTCTCTCAGCCTGTCACATCAGATTACTGTGGCCACACCCTCTATGAGATCAAACCAGATCAGGTTGCCCTGGACATCATTGGCATATACATTTTTGGAGGATCCCAGTACTTATGACAAGAACATTGAGTTCTAATCATGAATAGGGGAGCTAATTGGCACATGCATTGTTTGTGGAAGGTCTAGAGTACACACAGATATTGAGCAGTGCTGAGTTACGGGGTCATCATGGCTTGAAACACTGTTGATTCTGCTGGGGTCCAGCCCATTGAACTGTATGGTAAATAATAAGCCCTTTGGCTTTTTGACTATTATCTTGAATAGTTTGTATTATATGTAAGTAGGTATAAAAGTGCTGCTTAAAAGTGTGTTTATGGAGTAGTTGTGCTAAAACTTGAAACAGTTTAAAAAAAGGTAAAATGCATCAATTCTAGATGAACTAACTCTATGGGTACCCATAGCAATTTGCCTATATGCAAATTACTACAGGCACATTTATTTCAAAGTCAGTGCTTTCAAATTTGCTGGTCGCTTCCATGTTCTCAGGGAGTGCAAGGGCTTACAAGTAAAGTGGTGGGAAGAAGTTGGGGAGCAGAGGGTAGAGGGAACCTAACCCCCAAATTTCTTTTCCCTGCTGTAACAGTGGGAAGGGGACAAATTCAAGGCAAACCTCCAATAATTAGATTCTATACCTGGAAAATTATAACAAATTTACATATTTACATGTATAGAATCTAATGTTCTATCATATATTTGAGTATATATAGTATTGAAGGTAGATGGATCAGTTTGAACAGACCCAAAAATTCATTCCAAATTTAGAGAAAACAGTCTGAATCCGAGAGCTTTTTCCAATTTACTCCATAATTAGAACTATTTGAAGTTGCCTCATCACTAGAAAAGGCAATATTTTATGTTGCTATGTATGTTTTGTTACATTAAATAGAATATGAATTTGAGGGGTTTGAGGCATTGGTTTATAAAAGCATGTCAAAGATTTGTGGACCTGAGCTAAAACCCACTCACATCTATAGACAAACTCCTGTTAAGGGCAGTTATGCAAATGAGACAATGAACTGTGCAAAATATTCTGGCTATTCAACCATCCTCAATGAGAAGTGGTGGGTGTTAAAACTCTCATCAGATTATTGCCTTACTGCCCAGGCCCAATCTGACATTATGAATAATAAAGAAATCAGACACCCAATTAGTGTTTAAAACAACAGGAATATATTATTAAAGAGAATGAATAATTAGCATGTAAAGAGAATAATAAGTACACATTAAAAAAGACAATAATCAGAACAGCAATGAACAAAATAGAAAGGAAACTGCTGGGTTTCACTCAGTTGTTAACTATGCTACAGTCTCAATGACAGCTCCTGCAGTCACAGACAGTGCTTTTTCTTTTTTTCTTTTTTTTCTCTTTTAATTTTCTGTATTCCAAGCCAAATTAGCCAAAACAAATTCTAAATCCAAGAGTCAGTCCAGAACCATAAGTGGCCCTACTACCGGCAACCATTTTCCACACCCATCTGGGGCTTCAGATGTTTCCAAAACCTTTGGCAGGCATCCTTCTTGCAGGCCCAAGCCCGGAGGCTTGGAGTTTGGATGCCCTCGAGTTTTGCTTGACATCAGACCTAAGACCCTGGGGGCAAGCCAGGGAAAAGTCTCCCATTTCCATAAAGTGGGCTTAAAGCAAAAACCTTCTCACTCCAGCAGCTAAGTGGGAGGTTTACTATACATTACCTTAGCAGGTACTATCCCCATGCCAGAAGCACAGTCTTCCCTGGTGTGGCTAGGAAGACCACCTCCATGGTCCCAGTGGTTCCCCTGACAGGCAAGCATAGGACTACAGTGCTGCACAAGATGTGAGCCAAGCTCTCTCAGTCGCCCCAATCCCCAGATCTTTCTCTCCCAACTCAGAGAGTTTGCTCTTTTCAATAGGAAGGGTGATACAGTCCCCTTCTTGTTGAGGTGACAATTCCTAGTGGGAGAGCTGGGCCACAGCATCAGCCTGTAATGTCTGGGAACCCTCCTCACTTCTTGACCAGAGAGGCATGCAAACCAGTCTCCACCACACACCTCCTCACACCTCATCAAGACACAGGTAACTCGGGCAACTAATTTCACCAGCTCTCTCAGACTCACAACTCATGAATCTCTACGCAGTCACCACATACCAACTTCACATCACTGATAGCTCAGACTCACGAGAAACACACAAACCCAGTCTCACACTTCTCCTCAAGTGCAAGCTCCTTTTAAGGGTACCAGTCAGACCATATAGTCAATCATCCACCATCCAATCATTCTTTCAAGAGAGCCATCAATCACCCATCAATCAATGAATACACCAATTATATCTCTTTTGACCTCGGAACCAAAGTATCAATTCCTGATGGCCTCACATTAATCTTGGCACAAATCTTGTTCTATAATCAACATCCTGTCACTGCATGCCCCCCTCACCAAAACGGAGTCATTACTTCATAGGGGTCTAAAGGTGAGCTTTTCCAGAATCTTCTGAACACTTTATACCCTGGACATGTGCAAATCCATTTGCTTAACCATTATTCTAGTAGCATAAATTAAACAAACTCACTAATCACATCAGGAATGAGCCACCTACACCTTACACTCCCATTAACATCAGTGGGATGTGCATATCAGCTCTTACATGTACCCACAGATTGACTAAAAGACAATTATGAAGCAGCAAGGGAAGAGTTTAGGTTACTACAAGGAGTATAACTGGAAAGAAACAAAAGCAATTAAGGTTGGAAAAGCTTAGCAATCTTACAATGAACACTTTCTGTAAGATCTGCTAACCAGGGGTTAACCCAAAAAAAAGGTCTGATGGAAGTCTCATTATTAGAGATTATTAACACAGTAGTGGACAAAGCACTGTAAAAAACAATTCTTCCTGGCAGAAATGGTCTAAGTGACCCAAGACATTTCTATGATTCAGTCAGTACCACAAACAGTTGATTTAATGTCAAAAAGAGATTTTATTTCAATTTATGAACATAAAAACAGGGCTAGAAGGAATGCCTAGATTGTCACATCCAGGTCATTGCAACCACAGACAATAATAAACAAAAGAGTCCTCAAGACAAACACTTCTCCCCTATCCACCCATACACATCATAATTGACAAAGCACCCAATAATGCCTGATAACAAACTTGAGATCTGTAGTGTAAGAAAAAAAAAACAAGGGCTGAGAAAGGACAGTGTGCCACAGGGAGGGAGCAGGATGGATCAGAAATACAGCTACCCTGCCTCTATGCCACACCCAAGGGAGCCATCATGAAACATACCATGCACTCATACCCACTCTGCTCATGCTGATTTCTGGAAATGACACAATGTAGCCACCTTAGGACAGTTTATTGGCATGAGCTCAGTGCTGCTTTATGGTGGACATAGAGCAAGGGACAGTAAGCAAGTCCTACATCACAGCAGAATTTCTGAGCCTGGGACCAACGTGAAATAGACGTGCTTCAACAGTGTAACCGTGGTCCAAATTGAAACAGCAGGAAACCTGTTACCTAAAATGTGCCCAGATGATTCTAGGAAGTGGTCCAATGTTACCCAGAAAGACAAAAACAAGCAGACAATGCTTGCCAATCATTTTAGCATCTTGCTTATAGCTAGAGATGACAGATTGTGTACAGTGAGCTTGTGCTCCTCATAGCTTGGAGGAACCTCTTAGGTTGCTCACGTGCTCAGCTGCAGCACGTTAAAGAAGATCTGCAATTGGTGTTAAGTGGAATAATTCCTTTGGCTTCAAAGGATTTTTGTGATTTTGTACCAGCTAAAGAACTAGCTCAGTATATTAAATTCATAGAAAACATTGTAGATCATTTTGCAGTATGGTTATATTTGAAAAAAAAATACCCTTTATCAATTCTTTGTAACTTATTAAAAAAAATCCTTTGGGAGCTGTAATTCATCACTCTTCCTCAGGTAACCCCCCTGTGAAACTTCTAGAGAGAGGTGCAGAAAGCGTGAGGATCTATTTAAAGGAGTGTTCTATTGGTTACTGGCTCCGGACAATTGGAAAAATTGCTGTTGAGCCACGTTCAATGTTTTCACGTATAGTCAAAGCTTTCAGGCCCTTTCTTTCCCCTGAGCTGACTGATTCATCATGTAGCAAGACATGAAACGAAAGCAAATGAGCAGAGGTGAGGAAGAGAAAAGGCAGTAAAAAAGGGCACATAGTGAAAAACAATCCTCTTTATTTGAAATCTGAGTTAAATGTTGGGTAACAAGAGAAATCAGCCTTTTGTTTTACTCCACTCATTTTAAACAGCTTCTTGTGAGTCATGCTTTCTTACTTTTATTTTTTACAGTATGAAAGTGGCAGCCATAAAGTCTGGTAAAGACTTCTATAAAACAGGTAACAAAACTTCAATTTCAAATCTTCAAGAAAATTGAACAATTTAGTTTTTAATATAGCACTGGAGAGACAGAGGGCTTTAATGTGCTCCTCTATACTTTTTGCTGATAATGTTCTGGCAGCAAGTTCAGCAACCATGTGGGTGGTTTGCTTCTCAGATCTCTACTTGCCACAAATAACGGCAAGGAAGCCACCTTAGCCACTATGTAGAGGCACTGCAAAATGTCTGTCATTTTAACAAAAATATCTTAAATGAACACTATTCTGTTTCCAGCATCCATCCATTATTACCATTCAGTCTCTGAGAAAAATGTAATTTTAAGTAGAGTTACAAGAAAAGTATCTTGTTTCATCTTGAATATTTTCCTATGGAAGTAACAAAAGAGCCCTTTAAAAATAACTCAGAAGCCCAGAATTCATCAGTGATTTTAAAGCAACAAAGAAATATGTACAGCCCAGTAACAAAGGCATCCCTATGATAACAAAGGCAGGCAAGCAGCTCTGTGATGCTGATAGTAATAAACCAACATGGAGAAATGAAGGGGTGCACTTCTCCATTTGTAGAAAGATTTCATTGTTAGGCTTGATATGGGTATCATTTACAAACAACAGTGAGAGATACAAACAAGTTTAAAGAACAATGACAAATACCTTGGCAGTGTCCATTTCATTCCATTTGCCACTTCAGTTGCTGTTTTAGATGGATGTGAAAGCTTAAAATAAACCAAAAATCTGCTATTAATAAAGAAGAGAAATCTAAGAACTAAGAAAGAAAGTAGCACAGCCTGCTTGGGGAGATGATAAATGTAAGAGTCTGATTCAAGAAATATTAGTGAAAAGCCATTTTTAGTCCCAAATCAAGAACAAAGTCAAATCCCATCTCTCAAAGGTAAGCTTTTAGCACAATTCTTGTTGCATATATTTCTGTACATATAATTGCATAATTTTCACAATGACTATAGCTCTCCTATCAACACATAGCCACCAAAGGATGATCAATAGCCAAAACATAGGGGTGGCTGCACTAATGTCAGTAGTTGCTCCATCTTTCCTGGGCAGAACAGGGTCAGAAGCTCAGGTAATTAGTCATTTTGCCTGCCACAAAGCTCTGTTAAGCCTCCATTTAATACCTAAAGGCAGTGAAATGTAAACAGGGGTTATATAAGAATCATGGATCACAGCTCAGCTCTCTTGGGAAAAATATAAGAAAATCAATCTCATTCATAGTATTCTGAAAACTGATTATTGTGCTGCTTAACAAGGATTTTATAGAAAAATTATTTAATGTATTTTTCTTGCATCCTCTCTTCAAAGTGTCTTAACTGATTAGAAAGTTGTGGAAATAGCCTCTGGTATCTTATCATCAAAAATATTTAAATTCTTTTTTTGGACAATTGTAAAGCTAGATTAAATATTTTAACATGCTAAAGACCAATTGTAATAAATTAGAAACAGAATTGGATGGTGCTTTTTTATTAATCATACACCACAATGGACATCTCAGTGAATTCTGAGCACTGCTGTGGTTTCTCATAATAGGGATGAATGGATTCAGCACAGTTCAATTAAGGTTTTGGGATCTTTGCTGTTCTCTCTTAAAGTGTTTTGGAATTCACAAATCCACCTGGACTTTTGAGATAGCTTCTCCCCATACTGCCATGCCCTCAAGCACACAATAAAGTAAGTCCCTGGCTATTTTAACTTAACGTTTTTATAAAAATTCAACTTAAGAGGATTCACATTGTACAGAGACAGCAGTAAGCACACAAACACACATCAAAAATCTTCTCATAATACCTGCACTTTTGGCAGACACATACAAGGACACCTCTATAATCCTATGCACTGGAAAAAGGTTTTCTGAACTGGCTCTGTTTAGGGCCTAAAATCCAGGGGCAACCAAGAAAAAGAACTGGCCAAGACCCAGTGGCACTGATAGCCTGTATAACTAGTGCGCAGGATATATCTGCTTTTTCTATCCTACAAGATCTTCTAATCCAAGTCCATTTTAGCACAGATATTATATTAGTTATATTAGTGGAGAATCTGACCCTCTAAAATGCCATGTGACTTGTAGGAAGTTCACTGATGCCGTATACAGTCTTGAATCAAGTCCTTGTTTGCAGACTGCCTGTTCTAGTACACAGGAAGACATTTTAAACACCCAAATTATGGCCAGGTGCTGTAGAGTGTGGATAGCTTGTAGAAAATTCACTACTATATACATGCCACAGCTACAAAATTAGAGTTCAGCCTGGTACCAAAGTTGTGGTTTGGGGCCTAAATCTTACGAAGTTTGGATACAGGGATCTAAGTTAAAGCCCCTCAAACAGAAAACAGAGTGTGGAAACAGGT
Organism: Gavialis gangeticus; assembly: GCF_001723915.1. NCBI lineage: Eukaryota > Metazoa > Chordata > Crocodylia > Gavialidae > Gavialis > Gavialis gangeticus. Next base: position 43,716,700 of record NW_017729025.1, on the reverse strand, counting down.
CTACTATTGTTTGTCATCCAAGTCATTACTGGCACATAATGCACCATTATTGATGATTAGTTTTTCTAATTTAGAGGGTTGTTGATTTTTTAATTAGCACCACAAGCTTTCTCCTCTGTCCTTTTTAGTGCTCATATACATATACAGACAAAATAGGAGCAGGGTAAGAAATACAAAGCTACCCTTTAGGCAGAATAAATGATAATGCTACAATTGAGTTTGATAGCACTCCCATTTATAGCAGCCAGTGAGCTGCCCCCACTGCATCAAAGCAAGACTAACCAAGCTGGCAGTCAGGCAGTCTGGTTTTTGAAGCTACTTTTGTCAAGGCTAATGGTATGCTAATAGGCTCCTGTGTCCTTGCCATATAGTCACGCTTAATTCACCACAGGCATCTTGTGCCCAAAAGCCAGTCTAACATCTCTCTCAGCTACACAGTGGTTCCAATAAAAGATATCACCCCCCAAAAAATCAAGTTTGCAGCCATGGGTAGGTCTGAGTACCTGAAACCCATTCTAAACCAAATTTTATTGATAAAGTCAGTACCAAATCCTCTGTTAACACAACTCCAATTCAGTGAACAGACAATACATTTGTAAGGGTCCTTTACATTTTTGGCTCCTCTTCATTTAGCTGTTTCTCATCTAAAATATACAACCAGGATATGAAATCAGCCTTGGAGAGTTGCAATTTCACTACAGCAGTCCTTTCTTTACATCCACATAGATAGAGCTAGTTGATATCTATTTTTTTCATTGAAAATTATAGTTTCAATAACTACATTTTGAGTAAAAATAGTTACTCATTTTAATTTTGAAATTTCATTGCAAAAATGAAAAAGAGGTCAGCAAAACAATTTTAATCATTCATTAAAAACTTTTTAAGTACCTTTTCACTTGTGATAAAAATGTTATTGTCTCTTTTTTCCCCCAGTGGATAAAAGCGTGTGGGTGTGTGTGTGGGAGGTGACAGGGGAAGGAGGAAGAAAGATAGAAAGAATAATTTGCTCCCCCATTTTCTCACACATTTTTTCCAGTAAAAGAAGTTAACTCTATAGGAAGGACCAGGTCAAGTTATGCATATTCAATTATAGTAATCTAATTAAATATAAGATTATAATTTAATTTCATGTGCTCTGGCTTTTTATATCTTAGGTTTGCTTCTTATCTACTACACAGCTCACTTATCTCATTCCACCGGAAATTTTAAAAAGTTATGGACCTGCTGTACTAGTCCCAATGAACTTCCCTCTCCCATAATACATCATTTTTGTCCTAATATTTGATTCTGCAGTGAAGTATAATGCCAATCTTTTCACATTATTATCTATCTTCGGCAATGCACTGTAATACGAGAAACGCGTGTGATATGGTATATGATTTTGATAAAGGATCCTTTATAAAGTACTAATTTTTGTGATCACTGAACTTTACGTAGATTGATCCACCATGCCCCTAAAAAGCCTTTATTTAATCTCTTCAGCTTTTATTATGCATGTTTATAAAGAGGGGAAAGCGAAGTGAGTCTAGGAAATGTCCTGGAGCTAAGAGGTAGCCTCACAAAAGATACAGCATCCAAGTTGCACCTATCTGCCCCTGTAGACACATTGGATGTTTTGACATGTGCTCCTGAACGGGTGTGGAAACAGGGGTGGTGTGGGGGAGGAGGGGCACGCTTTAATTACATATAATTAGAGCAGCTCTCAGGACCTGCTCTAATTAAAGTACCTACAGCATCTCGTGTATTCAGCATTGTTTGACAAGCTTTAGTTAAAGCACCCCCACCACCATTTTGAAGCCTGGGGATGTGCTAATTAGCATACATTGAGTTGATTACTTGAGTCGATTCATTGAGTCTGCTCCAACGCATGCAAATTAACACACACCAGGCACGTGTGTAGGTGCCTATTAAGTCTTACACTTAAATCATCAAAGATCTCCACTTATCTGACAGTGCAAGTTCCTAGATATCTAGGACCAAATCCAAATTGCCCATGTAAACACCTAAGCAGGACTATGCATCATTCAGGTATCTACATCACAAAAGGTGATCCAGAGTGACTCTAGTCAGTAGCTGTAAAACCAAATAAGCATTTTGGCGTAAAAAGATCCTAAAGCACTTAGATTTTTTGACTGATTCTGATGTAGTGCTGTTTTAGTGGATCCGATTCTTAGGTGCCTAACTATCATATATGGAACCTAGATGCGTAACTTGGTACCATGGATCCTACTGTGTAGCAAAGGGCCCAAAAATTACATATTACAATGCTCAGCATTGTGCTAAGTCCTTTTGTAGCTGTACTCCCCCTATAATCTATCACCATACTAATGACGGAAGCTATTAATGGAACCGATGTTGTGAAAAAAAATTAAAAGTATAGTGGCATTAGGCACAAGTACTGAATCTGAGTTATTGTTGTAAACAGCAAGAGGATTGTTCTTCCAGGGCACATTTACAGGAAATATTTACTGAGGAGTTACCTAATTAGCACCACAGTAAATGTTTTGACATCTACATGTACAAGCCTATAAGGCTACAGGAAACTAATAAATACAAGTACTATCCTGCTGTGGAGTTTTTTCATGCACAGCAATGCTGTCCGAGCCCCCAAGGTCTGGGACAGCCTGCCATCAGAGGTGGTTCAAGCACCTACATTGAACACCTTCAAGAGCAAATTGGATGCTTATCTTGCTGGGATCCTATGACCCCAGCTGACTTCCTGCCCTTTGGGCAGGGGGCTGGACTCAATGATCTTCCGAGGTCCCTTCCAGCCCAAATATCTATGAAATCTATGAAATCTATGAAATGCACATGTAGACACTAATAGGATTGGCTGGGGCACAGGAGTGCTTCAGTGTGGGGATTGCATGCCAGCTAGTTCTCCACTGGAGCACTCTTGTGCCCCAAACAGCCCCTCTGCAGTGCACTAAGCTGGGTCGGAGCAGCCCCAGGCTGGCAGGCTGCTCCTCCCCCCCCCTGAAATTCTGCCAGCTAGGGCTGTGCCAACCTGGCTCAAAGTGTTGTGGCCCTGGGGACACATTCAAATGGCACACATGGGAGCAATAAACTCAGGCACAAGATGTGCCAGAACTTATTGATGCAAATTAATTTCACATGTAGACATGTCCCCAATGGCATAAGACCCAGAACAGCATTCAACTACTAATCATTTGGGAAGCTTGCATTCAAACATCTAAATGCCAATAAGAACCCAGTGTGTAAACACCCAAGTGAAGAGCATCATTGGTCTAGGCAATGTACAAAATATTTAGCTGGAGATAGTTCCTGTTCTGAAAAACTTCCAGTCTGAACAGAGAAGATACTAAAAGGCTGAATCAAAGTATTGTAATAGGGAGAGAGGCACAAGCAGATCAAGGGTAATAAAGGTAAAAGCTCCTAAGAGATTTTAAGACAATGCTTTTAAAAGGCCAAGTGTCTTGCCCAGGTCATGTAAAAGTCTTCAGCAATACTGACAAATGGACCCAGATCTCCTGAGTCCCACTCTGGTGCCTTATCTACAAGCACATTTCCTCTTGCATTACTGCTCCAAGATGTCATTTTTCTATTTGATTTACCATGTATTTTCCCAAAGACATCCTTCAAAGCAGCAGTTTTTGCTAGATTAGTTGGCAGTGTGCAACGTTACAGATATTGTATATATAAATATATGTATCTAAAGAGAAAGAGAGAGAAAACATAGCAAATAGATAAGTCAATACACCCCCACACACAAGTTCTTCCCTCTGCATAGCAACCTGATTCAGTTATCCATAGTCTCATCATTTCCTGTCCTCTTGTAAGGCACCCTCTATTATTCATTTTATTCACTTGTCTGGCCACTTAAAAACTATGTAGTTAGTAGTTGAGTAGTAATTTCATTTTTAAGAGTTCTGCTTGCTTCCCCCCTGCCCTTGTGTACTTGTGCGTGCTATTAATTAATGAACTGCTATGAATAAGAGCCCTGAAATTAAGCAATCATCAGTGCTAGTACTCCATTCTATTTATTATGTATGCTCAAGATAGGTAAGTATTTGTTTTATTTCTTACAATTTCTTCCCATAGAGTTTGGAGAAGAGTGAGGAATTTGGTTAGATAACAAGTAGGATACTGGGTCATTCAGCTTATTTAGTTGCATTTCTGAGATTTAGTGTCATTCAGCAGGAGTCAACATTGGGCTATGTATTAGCTGAGTATGTACGTTACTATCCCTTTACATTTGGGCAGTGTTCTAATCTAAAATTACTCATTTAAACCCCAGACCCAGAATCTGATGTTTGATGTGGCTAACTAGGGACTTCTTGGGCTGATTCTTTAAGTGCTTCAAAATGACCTATAGAACCCGGATTTTCTTAAAGCTTTCTTCACCCAGTCTCCAAATTTGCAGGTATAACTATGAGTTTCTGACTCTAGTTTTGAGTCATTACATAGAGAAGGGGTCAGTAACCTTTTAGAATAGTGGGCTTAGCACTTCCGACCCAACTACTGCAACAGGCTGTTTCAATTCCTTCCCTGCTTTACCCCTATTTGCTTACCAGATGCCACCAAAGAGTGCAGTGAATGTCAATGGGGAACAACCAGTTTGGTGGTGAGGACATAGAGCAGGAAGCTTTAAATCACTGCTTTCTCGCATTCCTTTAAATCTGTGCCACATCCTGCCATCCAGTGACCTTCACAGGCCAGACTGTCCCATGGCCTACAGGCTGCCAACCCCTGGTATAGAGCAAGCAAATGAACAAACAGAAAGCATTCATAAGAAGTGAATTTAAAGTAAAAAAAATGGATACCCAGTCAACAAAGCAAGTTCAGGACTGTGTCTGATCCCCTGTGTAGTCACTTGATCTTCCATACACCTACGACACAGGCAAACTGCTGAGAGAGAAAAAGAGCATCTGGCTCTACCAAAGTGATGCTGGTGTTACAGGCCTTGGAAGGGGTGGGAGAATAGGCAATGGCAGCACCTGGGAATCCAAGCCAAACCAAAGGGAGTAAGTGATAAAGGAAGAAAGAGAGAAAACCTTCTATATAAACAAAGAACTTGAATGCTACACCTAGCAGTCAATAGGTGTTAGCCCAACATCTATGAGATAAGGTGACTAGAAAGAGAGAAATTAGAAAGAGAAACAAATAACATCTTCCAGACCCTTGACTGACTCACTAGGTTGAAGTCATGTTTGTACATCAGGAATATTTCCATATAATCAGTGCAGGAGTTGGCTCAATCATGGTGAAATTCATCCTTACGCAGAAAGCTTGCTTAATACTTTATTCAGTTTAATAACTGCATAATTGAGATCCTTGCATTCATTTAAGTTCCTTTCATCATTCTAAAAGGAAAAGTCTACACATGCGCTTTAATGCATAGTGGCTTATTTTACTGCATATTAAAGCATGACATTGGTGAAATGTCAGTAACATAGTCTGCTGCACATTAAGCATCACTAAAAAAACATGCAAACATGCTATGTTGCATTAGCACAGTCTAATGCACATTAGTTTACTACCTCATATTGGAGTCTATTTTCAGTAGCAAAATATTGCAAAATATTGTGTTTAGGATTGTGATTGACATCCCAAGCACTTCCAAAGAGAGCAAAATTATAGTCATCATCATCATCTGTTATAGTCATTGCTAAAGTTTCTTGATAACTAAGCACAGACTTAACTGCGAATAACATAATTACAAATGATATATCTTACAAAGAAATATAATCCATTTTGTGGTCAACACGGACTGTGTGTGTCATGGTACCGCCATGGTTTTGACCTCATGGTAGAACCCAGATTCATTAGTATAAGTACCATCATCATCTTTTCACTTATGCTCCTTTTGAGCCATAAAAAACTCTGAGAGTGTCTACTTTTAAAAGTTAATGAGACTTTTCAAATCCAAAATGAAGTGAAAATGAAGGCCAGAAAAGAAAACAAGACAGTCCATGAATGGCAATACCTTGTGTTGACTCATTTTTCATAGCACAAGCCTGTAAAGGTTCAAAAGCCATTTAGGATTGGAAGAATACATTTAATATGAATAAACATTTCCCTTCCCTGCTATGAACTCTTTGTGATGCTGACTTTATAGTGTTGGACTTGTATGCAGATTGGGAAGCAAGTTTCCTGCCCTTGCCCTACTAAGCCCAATTTGTAAAGTAAACCATCCAACAACATCCACAACAGGTCACCAATAGAGACATTTCTATTCATTAGACTTTTTTTTTCAACCTGAACATCATTCAAGAGATGTAAATGGCTCTAAATGAACTCTTTAATTAGCTGCCATTGAGCTATTTCTCTTTTCATAGTTTCATAGTTTCTAGGGTCGGAAGGGACC
>NW_017729025.1:43699425-43709894 GCF_001723915.1 Gavialis gangeticus | reverse complement strand
CTGAGGAAGACAGAGGCAAAGAAGTTATTAAATATGTTGGCTTTGTCGTCTGGCGTGACAACCAGATTCCCCGTCTTGTCCTGCAAGGGCCCCACATTTCCTGGGGCCTTCTTTCTACTCCCTATGTATTTAAAAAAGGACTTCTTGTTGTCCTTAATCTGGGAAGCCAGCCCCTGTTCCATCTCTGCCTTGGCCTTCCTAACCATCCCCCTACATCCCCGAGCAACTGTAGAATAGTTCTTCTTAGTGATGACCCCTCCTTTCCATTGGGAGTAAGCCTCCTTTCTGGCAAGGAGACATTTTGCTGGAGTGAAACACATTTTCAGATTTCAGTGTCAGTTTACTCATTTGTTAAAACAAGACCCTTTGTCTTATGGGTGTGGGAAGGGGCACCCAAGTAAAATCTAGTTGTTCTGCTACAATAGGAAAAAATGCTGATTGGAATTCCAGAGGAGGGCCACTTGCATGATCAGGGGACAGCAGGGCAGGCCCTATGAGGAGAGGCTACGGGACCTGAACCTGTTCAGCCTCCAAAAGAGAAGGCTGAGGGGGGAACTTGTGGCCTGTTATAAACTAGTCAGGGGGGATCAGCAGGCATTGGGGGAGTCACTGTTCCCCCCGAGCACCGCCAGGAGTGACCAGGAATAACGGTCACAAGCTGGCAGAGGGTAGGTTTAGGTTGGACATCAGGAGGCGATATTTCACGGTCAGGGCGGCTAGGGTCTGGAACCAACTTCCAAGAGAGGTGGTGCAGGCTCCTAACCTGGGGGTTTTTAAGAGAAGGTTAGATGAACACCTTGCTGGGGTCATTTGACCCCAGTACTCTTTCCTGCCATGGCAGGGGGTCAGACTAGATGATCTGCTCAGGTCCCTTCTGACCCTAGAAACTATGAAACTATGGAAAGCAGAACTCAGTCCCAGACTAGAACCAGCCCTATAGCCCTGTCATATGCAAGACTCCCATTGACATCGTTGAAGTCAGTGCATAAGGCTGCACACTTTCAAGTGTTAAGTGCCAGAACTGTTAACGCTGGAACTAAGCTGTCGTATTGAAACCCAAATTAATTAGGAACTCACATAGTTTTTTTACACAAGTGAAACTCAGTTTGCATTGGGAAAACCCAAGAGACTACTCTTTTTCTGTAAAATCCTCCCTTAAAAAGCTTCCAATGAATCAACACTTTAAATGTCCAAAAAATTGGCCTAAAAGAGATTTCCTTAATCTATGGGAATATCTGTAGGGCACAGTAGCAAGCCAAGAAGGAAAGATAGTAGAAGAATGTCTGTTTAGACTTGTACACATACAGCTTTTCTAAACAGTCCCTCACCAGTTCTATTGCCACTATCAGCTGCTCTTCTTCCCAAACTGTGCTGCTAGGTGCAACAGTCTATGAGTTGACCTTGCCTGCAAAGACTGAGATTAAAACATGCATTGACTATTGCTGCCTCTTCTGCATCATTTCTCACTGGGTTGCATCCCCATTCAGTAAGGGACCCACCCTTTCCCTGATCTTCCTCTTGTTGCTGACATACTTTTTATAAACCCTGGAAGCCTCATCAGCTGACAGGGTTTCCAGCCACAGAAGTACTTGCCAGGGTTCTCATGATCCCAGGCTCCCCCTGCACCAGCAATAAAATATGATGTAATCTGATGCTTGATCCCATAATCGTGGTTCTTACCATGTATGTGTGGCATGGCAGGAAGCATGGTTTATTGCACATAAGATGCCATGGTGCCTTTATTTGTACATCTGCCAGGGGCCTTAGCTGGGTCACAGTATGGAAAGGAAAGCAAGATTAATGCTACCAGAGAGATGAGTAAGCAAGAGGGAGCCTGGCTTCATAGCCTAGTGCTGAGGGATCTCCCTTGGGAGTGCTGAGTTCTAGTTCTTGCTCCTGGGACTGTTTATTCATTTTACATTTAAAAGTCATGGGATAAATATTAGGGCTGTGCGAAGCTTTGGACCCTGATTCGATTCGGTAGAGATTCAGCCCAATTCGGTGGCTGAATCTCCAAATCGGAATCCAATCAGAGGACGCTTTAATCTCTCCAAATCAAATTGGAGCCCTGTGAGTCTATTTGGAAAGAATCAGAAAGATTTGAAGATTTGGACATAGACACAGCTTTAATGTTTTTTTCTACATACCTCTAGGTAGCAGGGGCTCATGAGTGCAGCAATGCTGGGGTGCATGGAGTGTCCCACAGAAGCACGGGGGGCTCCACAGCACGCTCGGCAGCAGACCCAGAAGTGGATGAGAAGCACTTCTGGTCCACTTCTGGGTCTGCCAGGGAATGCACTCAGGGCCCCTTCCCCAGCACCCCTCCAGCTCAGTGACTGGTGCCTCCTGGGTTTAGGGGGGGAACCCGGGGTCCGCCTGCATCCGATCACCAAGCCAGGGGGGTGCAGGGGGGCCCCTAGCATGGGTAACTGGTGCCGCCTTAGTCAAAGGGGGGCATGTGCCCCCCCAGCAGCCAGTCCCGCTGACCGGGAGGGGTCCCCCTGGCTGATCCTGCTGGCTGGGGGGTTCCCTCCACAGCTGATCTTGCCAAACCTGCAGTCCTGGTTGCACTGCAGCCAATCACTGTGGCCACTTCCAAGAGTGCCTGTAGCTGCTTCTGGGAGCAGCTGCAGTGATCATCCAGCACTTGCAGGGGGAGCACTGGTGCTCCCGCCTGCACCCCCACCCATCACCTAAGTGGCAAGCACGGCTAGTCAAGGGGTGCACCAATGCTCTCAGGGGATGCACGTGCACCCCGGTGCACATCCTATGCATCATCACTGCCCTCCAACATGCTCCCCAGCAGGCCTGGAAACCACCAAGCACCTGGAGGGCCCACCCCCACACTCCTGTGGGATGCTCCATGCACCCTAGCATCGCAGCAATCACGAGCCATGTCTGCTACCTCAAGGTATGTAGAAAAAGCTTTTAAAGCTGTTTCTGTGTCCAGACTGCTGATTCTCTGAATCCTCATTGAATCTTCAGATTTAGAATCAGCCAAATCAAATCAAGGACAGTGATATGAATCAATTAATTAAATCACTGTCCCTGATTTGAGCCAAATCTGAATCCAAATTCAATAGGGCCCACTTCAGACACCCCTAATAAGTATCATGAACTGTGCTGGAAGCAGGAATCAGAACCAGGGACTCTCAGCTCCCAAAAAGGTAGGAGAGAAGCATTTGGCTTAGCATTAGGCAAAGGAGGGCCTAGGACACCAATTTCCTACTTTCTGGTGCATGCTGCAACTACTAGGCTTCATCCACAGAAGAAGTAAGTGTCGCTGAATGTACACTTTCAGTGTGTTAGGTATGCTTAGAGCAGGAAAAGGGTGAGGATAACTACATTAAAAGATCATGATGAACATGGATACTGTGGTAATGCAAGCTATACAAGAACATAAAATAGGCATCTATGTATCCAGAATCTTTCCAGATGAAAGTTTATGTATCATTTTGTATTAAATTTAAGAACATTGCCAATTGCTTTTATATAATTAGCAAGCAGTAAAAGATAATATTGTGAGAGCTGGCAATACTGTCAGTTATGCACAGTGGGTGCATCTACACGTGCCCCTATGGCACCACTGTTACTGCACCATCATTTCGTCCTTTCTTTTAGAAGTACAAAACGATGGTGCAGTAGCAGCCCATAGTGCACCATGCCAGTGGCACAGTTATTTTTAGATTCTACACCGCCTTACCAATGCCCTATAACAAGGGAGCACATTGCTATGGCAACATAGCTGCAGTGTCATGGTTTTTGCTTGCCAATGCTATGTCACCATACTGTGTTGCTACAGCAACTTAGCATCATGTGTAGACACACCCAGTATGGTTCCACAGGCATCAGTGTTATTGGTATTTTCAGAAAAATCAAAATTAGAACCTAAAACTCCAAAGTAGACCAGTTCAATTGAAAGCTTCTTTATAATTTTGTGCATGTACTTCAAGAAATCTCTGTAATAGGGACTCATCTCTTGGTATCACTTATTCAGAACTTCCAAAGTGAAAAGCTAGTATTAAGTTGCAAGTTATTGATATTGTTTCCCAGGCAATGACAGAAGCAGCAAAACTTAAGGGCAAATTGGAATGAGCAATGACAAACCAAAAATATACAAATAAAAACTGATGCATGTTATATGTTTGAAGCTCTAAGGAAGAGTTCCAATGAAGCTGCACTGTATACCAGTTAGAGGTTATAAAGGAGACCTATTAGATATTCAAACTTCAAATAGGATACAGGGAAATAGAACAATTAATAGTTAATTTTCTCTGCTAAATGTAGTCATGGCTTGCCAATCTTAATTTCAAGCCCAGATGATTTTAGAACCATAACAAGTGGGGCCATAATGTGTTTAATTTGTTTATAGTTTAACTGTTAAATGGGTTTTTTTATTATTTTCACCAGATTATTAAAAATTATTTTCCATTTATGTTAGCAGGACTGAGGCAATTCTTTTGGATTACAATTTGTTTCAGAAGGAAAGGGTTGATTTTATTTCTGCATACTGTATGTAAACAAATCACCACAGGGAAAATATTTTATTTTCACTTTCACTGGAGTCAATGGATTAGCAAGCAGGCAGGCAAATGATTTCAGAACAGTCAGAACCTATAATAAACAATGATTTGTAGAAATCATTGTGGGAAATACTTTTGATGTCTTTGTTTTTAAACTGCACTTCACTGAGATAGCATCATACTGTTGGGGACTCAGACCAGTTGAAATCCTTTCATCTGATTACCTAATCAGTCCCAACATAAAGTAGGGCACTCTCAGGGTGGTGTTACAGATTACCTTGAAACCATTCTAAGAGCACTTAAAATGGGAACAGTTACATGTTAAAGGGTCTTAACTAGGGGTGTGCAAAACAGGCCATATTTGATTCAGATTCAGCCCGAATCGGGGCTAGTGATTCGATTCTTTGATTCAGATCACTGCCCCCAATTCGATTCAGCCAAATCTGGCTAGAGTCACACTCCTGCTGCTGGCTAGGCTTCCTGCCAGAGCTGGCACCCCAGGAGTCCCCCAGGGCCACAGGTAATGCTGCTAGAGCCAACACAGTTGCTGGCTCCAGCCTCCCTTACCTCACCTAGGGTAACCTGCCACATGCCAAAGGGCACATGGCATGGGTGTTCCCTGGGGACAAGTAACAGCAGGACAATATGTGCTGCTGCTATTTTGTAGCCAGGGAAACAAATGTCTGCTCATGTGGACATGGCCTAAGTGCTTTAAAATAAAGCCACTTGGCTTGAGGGTTATCCTTGACTGCTTTCCTCAGGTCAACATAAGTTATTGTTGGTCTGCTCCCTGGAAATAAAGTAATTAGTTTTTAGTCCTCCAGTATCCCAGGATGCATAGCTCCCAATCCCTCTACCCCTTTCCACCCTCAAAAGCCCTATTTGTTTGCTGCTTGTTTACTCCAGAAAAATCAGTTTTTTTTCCTTAAAATAATAAAAATCTGGATTTTACCACATTTTTTCCCATAGCAGATAGAAAACCCAGATCCCTGGTTTTAAGCAGAGAAATACTGAAGGTGCTGTTAACACCAGGGATCTAGGTTTTCTGTTTGCCATGGAAAACTGTGGTAAAACCAAGATTTTCTCATTTTAATAAGAAAAATCCAGATTTTTCCTTGAAAGGAGAAAAATGCAGGGAAAGGGTGGTTTCCCCTTGCAGTCTGGCAGTGTTCTAGCCTGCAAGGGGATGGAGGGAGTGGGCAGAGAGTGGCCAGGCAGGGTGCACCATGTGTATGTGTGCACCTACACACGCACATGGCCACCAGGCAGTCAGGAGAGCAGCTCCCACAGCTCCCTGCAGGTAAGTCTGGCAGGAGGGATTGATGCTTCCATAGTGAGGGAGGGAGTTGGGCAGAGCTAGGGCTGCTACCCAGCTGGGGTGGTGCATGGGTCTTGGGACCCAGGGCTATACAAGGCTGCAGGGCCTAGAGTGGGACAGAGATGTGGGCAGCTCATCTTGGGGGCGGGACAGGAGCTGGCTCCCCATTGTTTTGTGCACACCTGGGGGGGGGGCATGGGGAGCACATGCCATCCAGATTTGTGCATGGGGTGGGGATGGGCTGCCCATTACAGGTTCAGGACCCCCACCCAGTGAAACATGGCAGAGCAGGGCAAGCATCATTTGAGCATGGAGTAGGGGGGCATATGCCACCTGAAAAGTCACCGCAGTGCCTCCATAGCCCCCATTCCACCACTCACTCCCCACGCCCCCATGCTCTGCCGCTGCTCACCCAGCCAGGACAAAGCTGCCGCTTTTTCAGAGGCAGCGCAGTGGCTCTGGGTGAGCAGTGCAGGGGCACAGCCCCTGTTCCCAGTGCCTTCAACTTTCTGCCTTCCACTCAATGCAGCCCTGGCCCCACCCACTCCATGCAGACCCTAGGCCATGCCCCCCCATGCCTTCCTAGACCGGTGGCGGGAGCACCAGCAAGAGCCACTGGTCAAGCTGCCATACAAACAGCTCCCAAACCAGCAGCACGCAGTGGGGTGAGCTGCCCCACCCCCTCCCTGGGCAGTGCTTGCCCTAGCTCCGGTCCCAGCCCCAGCCCCAGCCTCAATGCCTCCCTCACTGTGGGGGCATTGATCAGCACCCCCCCCCAGCTGGGAGGGCATTGATCTGCCCCCCAACACCTCTTCCCTCTCCCCTCCACCCACCACAACAGACTTACCAGCTGAAGGCAGCTGCATCCAGCATCCTCAAGGACTGCTGCCTGTTTAGTCAATAGCCAAATCTCCAAATCAGTGCCAAATCTTTTCCAAATCAATTCAGAACCTTCTGATTTGAATTTGAGCTTTTAATGGGTCTCCTGATTCACTTCAGATTTGGAGTTCGGCCGCTAAATTGGGCCAAATCTCCTCCAAACTGAATCAGCTACTGATGCTTCACACACCCCTACTAAACAGTCACCTTGCTGGGGTCACCTGACCCCCAGTTATCTTTCCTGCTTGGTGCAGGGGGCTGGACCCGATGATCTTCTGAGGTCCCTTCTGGCCTTACAATCTATGAATTTATTTTATATTCATGTCACAGTATTTTAGAGTGTGTTGGATTATCTTCTGATTTTTAAATGCTTGATCTTAACATATCTTCCATGTTGCTGGGGTGTCAGTTGTAGCCATGTTGGTCTGAGAACATAGGCAGACAAGGCTTTTCGGGTTATTTGCAAGCTTTGCAAGGTTCTTTGCAAGCTTTCAGGTACAAATGCCCATCTTCAGGCTGAGGAAGTCTGCAGTTGTTTTGTGCTCCTCCTGGATGGGTTAGCATAGAATAGAAGCCCATGGCCAGTATGCAAGAATGCCAATCATTGAGACAGTCAATGGGTGAGAAAGAGGCTGGGGGGAGGAGGGAAGGGGAATGTAGACCTGGTGATAAGATGTAGCTGGTAAATAATAGAGAGGTTACCTGTGGTATTAGATGGCAGGCAGGTTGTATTGTGTCATAAATCCAATGTCTATATTTAGTCCATGATTTTTTGTATCCAGTAGATTGATGAAGTGAAGTTAATAGGTTCATCTGTGAAGGGGGTATTGTAAATTCCCTTTGAGGATTAGAACTGAGAGATTGGAGAGAATGGTTGTCTTGTGAGAACTGTGCTCCCACAAGTAATTGGGGATTCTTGTCTTTGATAGATTTTTGGTGTGTGTTCATTTTGGTACACAGTTGTTGTTTGGTTTATTCTACATATTTTCCATCAGTGCATTTTGTGCACTGGATGAGATATATTACATTTCTGGAGATGCAGATGTAAGATCCAGGAATGTTGATGGTTCTGTTGTGGGGTGCAGTAATTGTGGGGTGGTGAGGATATGCTGGCAGGTTTTACATTTTTTGTCTTGACATGGTCTGGATCCATTTAGTGTGCTTTTGGGCAACAAATGCAGACTTTCTTAGCTTGATGAAGGGTGTTTGTACCCAAAAGCTTTCAAAGAAGAATTTTTCCAACTATTTTAGTTGGTCTAAAAAGATATCACATTTACCCCAATAACCTTGTCTGATCTTAACATACTATTTTTAGGGCTGAATTTGAATGAATGCTCTTTGACAGGTATTTGTCACAAGCCCAGGGACAGGATCAGGAGATCTTATTTCCAACACTAGGTCTACTACTAGCCTTTGTATCCTTGGCAAATCACTTCATCCTCTCTGTGCTTCCTATTTCGACTCCAACTTTTTCTCTGTCTTTGTCATTTTTATTTAAAGTAGGAACTTTCCCTTACTATGCATTTATATAATGCCTAACACAATGGGCCCTTCATTACAGTTGAAGAATTTGGATGTTCTTCACCATATAAAACAAAAACCACCAACAAGAGCTAACCCCAGATCATTTTAGAAGCCTAAGTGCTTTGAATGAGTTGAGACTGCTTAATGAAACTGGAACTCTGTTCTACACTAATCCCATCCATCACTATTGCATATAGAAACAAAGAATAGGCTTATAATATGTATACTACATTTTTTTCATACTTTTGGTCGCCTTCAGTATGCTCAATATGGATCTAGTCTTAGAGGATTTAATAATATACATTAGACATAAAACATTATTTGTGAGATCTTCACCAATTTTTATTCATGTGAAACTTTGATTGCAGTCAGTGAAATTTTTGTGTAACAAAAAGTTAAATTCAATGTATGTTTAGATGTCCATGTTTCAACCCATATTAAAAGCATTATCAATTTTTATGGGCACTATGCACCCATAAAATCAATCGTATCAATTCAAACTGTGGTAAGTACTTTTCAAACAAAGAAAATAAATTATCCCTGACCCACATGGCTTTTAATATAACTAAGATAAACACCAAAAGGCTTTATAGACAGAGAGAAAGAAAAACATCGTAAGAACAGGTAGTTACTCTAGGATTTCTGCAGGCTATTGTTCTCAAACGCTATCCATACACTGTGTAACTTTTTAAGCTTTTCTACTTTGATTTCTCTAAATTCCTTTTTTTCAAATTACAACATTTAATTGCCAATAGCTAAATAGGGTTGGGTTTTTGTGCCCATAGCAAGTTCAGCATCTGCTGAGGCTCTGACAGGTATCTGTCATGGGTACCTTTAGTCAGAGCCAAGATCCTGCTGATCAAATAGCTATAGAAAGCCCCAGGTGTTGGAGCAGAGTTGGGTTAAGCTGGCATTCTACCATCCAGTCAGCTTAACCATTCTTTTCCGAGAACACCAGCATCTTGATTGTCTCTGCTTGTCATTCTGATTCAAATGTGTGTAACAATTAGTTGACAGCCGGACCAAACTAAACCCTACAAGACCAAAAGCAACTAAGGGCCCAGACCTTATTTTTAATATGTAGCCATGGTGACACTACCATGCTACAAGCAAAATAATAAACATACCAACAAAGGGAGGGGAGGGGGAAGCATTCTCTCTCTCTTTTCAAAAGATGCTTCAAGTGATTTAAAACCTGTTTGCGATGACATGTTCAGCTTGTGTAGTCAGATAGTTCTGACACTTACGTGTTAAATTCTCGAGAGAAACTTAAGGGCTTATTTATTTAAGTACTTAAATCCAACATTTAGCTACAACTTGCCCTTGAAATATCACCCCCACATTTCATTTTCCCTTAATGAGTCCCCTAGGCATCGATGTTTCTAACAGTGGTACAGAATCATCTCAGTCCTAAGGTTTTCCCCTGTCTAGCTCTCTTAAGAATCTCAATAGGGTAGGTGTGCTCACACTTTGCTCCACGCAACATGCCCTCAGGAAGATACACTCCACCACCCCCAGTTTCATATGCAATAGTATGGTGGTTGGACAACTAATCTGAGAAGTTGAAGTCCACGTTTCTAAAGCCACTTCTGCTTGATTTGAAGCAAGAGTTTGAAACCATGTCATCACCTCTCAACAGAGTTCCTTACCTCTGGATTATCGGATATTCTTGGGTGTGGCTCTCTGGTTTCCTTCTGCACAAGTTATATACTGTATAAAATACATAATTATTCATAGGGCTAGTAAGCGGAAGGATGACTTTGCAGTTTGGTGTCTAGGGTGCTCATCTGGGAGACCTGGATTCTAGTCCTAGTTTCATGAATATTTAAGGTGTGGTGGAGCACCTTTGGTGTCCGCCACTTTAAGGGCTGGGAGCAAGTAGCTGGCAGGTTCAGGCCAGCCCCGATGAGGCAGCTGTTTTAGATCCTGGCGCTCAGGGCTGATGGGGCAGTCTGCTGCTAGCAGCCGAGAAGACAACATCCGGCTGAGCTGCTGCTCACAACACTGTGGAGGTAAAAACCCTTTGTCAGGCTGAAGAAGTACCTGCAGTTGGTGTGTCTCCTGGTCCTGGATGGAAGGAATAGTAAAGAAGCCAAAGACTGGCCTGGCACACAATACGGGCAAGAAAGCCAGACAGTGAAAATGAAAATGGAGGCATTAGGGGGTGAAGGACAGTCTGGGGTGACGGAGGAGAAGGGGGATGTAGCAGTGCAGGTAAAAGTGGA
>NW_017729025.1:43698883-43699290 GCF_001723915.1 Gavialis gangeticus | reverse complement strand
GGTTGTAATGTGTCAGAATTCCACTGTCTATATGAGTCCATATAGAGTCCATGCTGGACATCTGACTCCCCAGGTACCTCTGCACTTTTACCTATGCTGCTACATCCCCCTCCCCCCAGCCTGTCCCTCACCCCCTGACGTCTCCATTTCCATTTCCACTGACTGGCTTTCTTGCCTATATTGCATGCCAGGCCGGCCTCTGGCTTCTTTACTGTTCCCTCCATCCAGGACCAGGAGACACACCAACTGCAGTTACTTCCTCAGCCTGACAAAGGGTTTTTCAGTGCAAAAGCTGGCATCCCAGGGAGCTTAGCTGAGCACACCAGGAGCCTCACAACTGCACTACAACCAGCAAGCCTCAGGTCTGTCAAAGATGTGACAGGTCTGGGCTTTCCCCAGCCAGGACT
>NW_017729025.1:43692582-43693883 GCF_001723915.1 Gavialis gangeticus | reverse complement strand
GGGTTTTTGTGCCCATAGCAAGTTCAGCATCTGCTGAGGCTCTGACAGGTATCTGTCATGGGTACCTTTAGTCAGAGCCAAGATCCTGCTGATCAAATAGCTATAGAAAGCCCCAGGTGTTGGAGCAGAGTTGGGTTAAGCTGGCATTCTACCATCCAGTCAGCTTAACCATTCTTTTCCGAGAACACCAGCATCTTGATTGTCTCTGCTTGTCATTCTGATTCAAATGTGTGTAACAATTAGTTGACAGCCGGACCAAACTAAACCCTACAAGACCAAAAGCAACTAAGGGCCCAGACCTTATTTTTAATATGTAGCCATGGTGACACTACCATGCTACAAGCAAAATAATAAACATACCAACAAAGGGAGGGGAGGGGGAAGCATTCTCTCTCTCTTTTCAAAAGATGCTTCAAGTGATTTAAAACCTGTTTGCGATGACATGTTCAGCTTGTGTAG
The DNA here is from genome assembly GCF_001723915.1 of Gavialis gangeticus. Classification (NCBI taxonomy): domain Eukaryota; kingdom Metazoa; phylum Chordata; order Crocodylia; family Gavialidae; genus Gavialis; species Gavialis gangeticus. The sequence continues at coordinate 43,693,424 of NW_017729025.1, read as the reverse complement.
TCAGATAGTTCTGACACTTACGTGTTAAATTCTCGAGAGAAACTTAAGGGCTTATTTATTTAAGTACTTAAATCCAACATTTAGCTACAACTTGCCCTTGAAATATCACCCCCACATTTCATTTTCCCTTAATGAGTCCCCTAGGCATCGATGTTTCTAACAGTGGTACAGAATCATCTCAGTCCTAAGGTTTTCCCCTGTCTAGCTCTCTTAAGAATCTCAATAGGGTAGGTGTGCTCACACTTTGCTCCACGCAACATGCCCTCAGGAAGATACACTCCACCACCCCCAGTTTCATATGCAATAGTATGGTGGTTGGACAACTAATCTGAGAAGTTGAAGTCCACGTTTCTAAAGCCACTTCTGCTTGATTTGAAGCAAGAGTTTGAAACCATGTCATCACCTCTCAACAGAGTTCCTTACCTCTGGATTATCGGATATTCTTGGGTGTGGCTCTCTGGTTTCCTTCTGCACAAGTTATATACTGTATAAAATACATAATTATTCATAGGGCTAGTAAGCGGAAGGATGACTTTGCAGTTTGGTGTCTAGGGTGCTCATCTGGGAGACCTGGATTCTAGTCCTAGTTTCATGAATATTTAAGGTGTGGTGGAGCACCTTTGGTGTCCGCCACTTTAAGGGCTGGGAGCAAGTAGCTGGCAGGTTCAGGCCAGCCCCGATGAGGCAGCTGTTTTAGATCCTGGCGCTCAGGGCTGATGGGGCAGTCTGCTGCTAGCAGCCGAGAAGACAACATCCGGCTGAGCTGCTGCTCACAACACTGTGGAGGTAAAAACCCTTTGTCAGGCTGAAGAAGTACCTGCAGTTGGTGTGTCTCCTGGTCC
>NW_017729025.1:43686136-43687582 GCF_001723915.1 Gavialis gangeticus | reverse complement strand
TCCCAAGACCTGGGGCCTCCTCCTTCCCCATAGCCAAGGCCCATACCTCCAAGCTGGTCCTGGCAGGGGAGTGAGCTCAGCAGGCACATGTTCTTCCCCTGCTGGCTGGTGATGCAGTGAGAGCCCCCTCCAGCTGAGAGTGGGGCATTACCTGGTTTTTAAAAAAATGAAAAAAGGAAATTGGTGCAGACTGAGGGAGGAGGATGGCACTCAGTCCATCTGCAGGTGGAGCTTGGGGAACCCCAGCACCGGGAGGTTCACCTTCAAGAACACCAGCTGCTCCACCAAACCAGGATTCAAGCAGGTGCAGTGGGGTGTCACAACAACCCCAGCAATGTTGGGAACACTGGTTGGTAGACAGGAAAGGTGTTGCCAGGCAACCATGGCCAGATCCTGCCACATCTGGCTGTGGGTTGCCCAGCAAGCCAAGGGGTTGAAGTCCAGTGGCTCCAACTCTCAGCAAGATAGGTAGCTACTGAAGCCTTGGTGCTACCTGCCCGAGGCTGGGGTCTGGTGCATTTGGATCCCAGCACTGAAGTCATACCCTTGGCTGACATTGGCAGTGGCTGGCATGGAGGAGACTGGCTGGTGCTGGTGCAGGTGCTGGTGGCAGTGCTGGTGATGAAAGTGCTGCTACAGGAAAGAGGATCCCCCTCTTCCACACCCCCTCACCTCTGTCCTTCAGCCTCCCTGACTTTGTTGACCTGCACCTGCGTACTGTAATCGAGGGTTTTGATGCTGCCAGTGCACATGCTCCCATTTACCCTTGGATCATACATGCATGTGGACCATACTGGACCACAAGGGATCCAGCCATCTCCTGATACCCTCCTTCAGCCGCCTCACCAATGCCTTCACGTCTGGTGACAGCAGCCTGCCCTAGCCAGAAACATTGATCCCCTGGAACGTCTCCATTTGGTTCTCCAGGTCCCTCACTACGGGAATCACCTGGCTGAGGAGGGCATTGCCAGTGCTGAGGGTCTCAGTGGCCTCAAAGCTGGGCTTGAGGACCACCAAGATCTGGGAGATGGTACCCCACTCAGCTCTATTCAGGGGGCCACCGATCCCGATCTCCTCAAGCAAGACCATGTCATGGATGGCCTTCTGTTGTCCCACCAGCCTTTTGAGGATCAGGTATGTGGACATCCACTGAGTCTCCACATCCTGCATGATTTTGTGTTGTGGGATGCTCAGGTCTGCCTGTTTCTCCTGCAGCATTCTGCCCCGCTTGATGCTGCCCACCACCTTCCTGCATTTTAAAATCAGCTGGCTCATGGTGGTAGTGGTGATGGTGCCATCACCAGCAGCCCTGTCACCCTCCAAGGCATCTCTGACTATGAGGTGGAACTTGTGTGCCACACAGCAGATGCCCACAAAGTTGGCATCAAGACAGCCTTGACCATATTGGCCCCATTGTCGGTGACCATGAACCCACAGGTGAGCTCA
>NW_017729025.1:43685122-43685385 GCF_001723915.1 Gavialis gangeticus | reverse complement strand
GGGAGATGACATTGGGGTGGAGGAGACAGTGATTCTGTTGCTGGTGCCTATTTCTGGAGTTAGGGGATGTGGTGCAGGTGTTATGACGTCAGGTACAGGTACTGCTCCCACCTCTTTGCTTCCAATGGCAGAAGCCTCATGGATACCTGGGAGGAGGATGCATCTATGTTTTGTGGGGTGGAACTTGCAGCTCTAGCTCTCCCCCTACCCCCTCTTCCTCCACTGCCAGAAGACCTGGCACCTGCCTTTCCAGCATGCTTCAT
>NW_017729025.1:43679348-43680122 GCF_001723915.1 Gavialis gangeticus | reverse complement strand
CTCTGTCCTTCAGCCTCCCTGACTTTGTTGACCTGCACCTGCGTACTGTAATCGAGGGTTTTGATGCTGCCAGTGCACATGCTCCCATTTACCCTTGGATCATACATGCATGTGGACCATACTGGACCACAAGGGATCCAGCCATCTCCTGATACCCTCCTTCAGCCGCCTCACCAATGCCTTCACGTCTGGTGACAGCAGCCTGCCCTAGCCAGAAACATTGATCCCCTGGAACGTCTCCATTTGGTTCTCCAGGTCCCTCACTACGGGAATCACCTGGCTGAGGAGGGCATTGCCAGTGCTGAGGGTCTCAGTGGCCTCAAAGCTGGGCTTGAGGACCACCAAGATCTGGGAGATGGTACCCCACTCAGCTCTATTCAGGGGGCCACCGATCCCGATCTCCTCAAGCAAGACCATGTCATGGATGGCCTTCTGTTGTCCCACCAGCCTTTTGAGGATCAGGTATGTGGACATCCACTGAGTCTCCACATCCTGCATGATTTTGTGTTGTGGGATGCTCAGGTCTGCCTGTTTCTCCTGCAGCATTCTGCCCCGCTTGATGCTGCCCACCACCTTCCTGCATTTTAAAATCAGCTGGCTCATGGTGGTAGTGGTGATGGTGCCATCACCAGCAGCCCTGTCACCCTCCAAGGCATCTCTGACTATGAGGTGGAACTTGTGTGCCACACAGCAGATGCCCACAAAGTTGGCATCAAGACAGCCTTGACCATATTGGCCCCATTGTCGGTGACCATGAACCCACAGGTGAGCTCA
>NW_017729025.1:43673626-43674348 GCF_001723915.1 Gavialis gangeticus | reverse complement strand
CCTCTTCTGAGGTGCTGCTTTCTCCAGAAGGAGACCTGGGTCTAGGGGAACATTGAGGGGTATGGAGCACAAACTCTGATTCCTCCTAGGTCCCCAGAATTCCTTGAGGCAGGGCACTCAGGTCCCCTGGTTCCAGCTCTAGCTCCTGCTCTGGCAGTGGGAGTCTCATGCTGGGAGATGACATTGGGGTGGAGGAGACAGTGATTCTGTTGCTGGTGCCTATTTCTGGAGTTAGGGGATGTGGTGCAGGTGTTATGACGTCAGGTACAGGTACTGCTCCCACCTCTTTGCTTCCAATGGCAGAAGCCTCATGGATACCTGGGAGGAGGATGCATCTATGTTTTGTGGGGTGGAACTTGCAGCTCTAGCTCTCCCCCTACCCCCTCTTCCTCCACTGCCAGAAGACCTGGCACCTGCCTTTCCAGCATGCTTCATATTAATCTTTCCTGTGCTGCAACAGGTGTGTGTGTGTGTGTGTGTCTGTCACTCCTTTTGTGTTGTGTGTTTTATTTCCTTTGTGTTGCATGCGTGCACTGGACTCTTGATTGTTTGATTCAGTAATACTTATTAAGAACTATGTAAAAATGTGTGCTCTCTTCTTCTCTGCTACAATGTATTTATTTACTATGAATTATGAATGTGAAGTGTGACTCTGTTGCGTGTTTTATTTCCTCTGTGTTGTGTGCATGCACTGGACTCTGCTTTGATTATTAATAACTATA
>NW_017729025.1:43668211-43668626 GCF_001723915.1 Gavialis gangeticus | reverse complement strand
TACCCCACTCAGCTCTATTCAGGGGGCCACCGATCCCGATCTCCTCAAGCAAGACCATGTCATGGATGGCCTTCTGTTGTCCCACCAGCCTTTTGAGGATCAGGTATGTGGACATCCACTGAGTCTCCACATCCTGCATGATTTTGTGTTGTGGGATGCTCAGGTCTGCCTGTTTCTCCTGCAGCATTCTGCCCCCCTTGATGCTGCCCACCACCTTCCTGCATTTTAAAATCAGCTGGCTCATGGTGGTAGTGGTGATGGTGCCATCACCAGCAGCCCTGTCACCCTCCAAGGCATCTCTGACTATGAGGTGGAACTTGTGTGCCACACAGCAGATGCCCACAAAGTTGGCATCAAGACAGCCTTGACCATATTGGCCCCATTGTCGGTGACCATGAACCCACAGGTGAGCTCA
>NW_017729025.1:43660622-43663211 GCF_001723915.1 Gavialis gangeticus | reverse complement strand
GTAGGCGTGATCCCCACCCTGGCTGCTCCAGATATTGGAGATGAAGTGCAAGGCTATGTGCGGCCCTGCCTTGTGCAGCTCCTCCCTCAACTACTCCCTGCATGCCTCATATAGGGAGGGCACCACCGTCCTGCAAAAGGTGGCGTGTGCAGGCACATGGTAAGATGGGGCAACGAGCGCCATGAGCCACCTGAACCCTGGCTGCTCAACTAGGGATAAGAGCTGTCTATCCAGAACAAGCATCTCCCCAGTGCTCTGGGTGGTCTCACTTGCTTTTGCAACTCACCTCCCTTTCTGTCCATCTTTCTCCCAGTGTTCCAGGGTCGCCTGCCTCTGTTTTGGAGGCATGGGGGCTTTGGAGTGAGCGGGGGACTTCCTTTTGGGCACGCTCACACTGGTTCCAGGCTGAGCAGGAAGAAGGGCAAGGGGTTGCTGCCTCCTGAGATGCAGCAGCATCGCTATGGTGGTGAAGTGTTTCACCTACTTGCCCTGGCTGATCCGCCTTTGGCAGTGCTGGCAGATAGCAAACCTGGGATCACCTCCCAGCTCAGAACGCTCCCACACTACATTACTCACCTGCTTCTGAGTTGAAGGTGGGGATGCTGCCTTATCCCCCTCCTCAGCAAGCTGAGGCACAACAGGAGGAGCAGCTACCTCAGCTGAGCCACTTGCCTGAACCTCCACAACCTCAACCTCTTCTGAGGTGCTGCTTTCTCCAGAAGGAGACCTGGGTCTAGGGGAACATTGAGGGGTATGGAGCACAAACTCTGATTCCTCCTAGGTCCCCAGAATTCCTTGAGGCAGGGCACTCAGGTCCCCTGGTTCCAGCTCTAGCTCCTGCTCTGGCAGTGGGAGTCTCATGCTGGGAGATGACATTGGGGTGGAGGAGACAGTGATTCTGTTGCTGGTGCCTATTTCTGGAGTTAGGGGATGTGGTGCAGGTGTTATGACGTCAGGTACAGGTACTGCTCCCACCTCTTTGCTTCCAATGGCAGAAGCCTCATGGATACCTGGGAGGAGGATGCATCTATGTTTTGTGGGGTGGAACTTGCAGCTCTAGCTCTCCCCCTACCCCCTCTTCCTCCACTGCCAGAAGACCTGGCACCTGCCTTTCCAGCATGCTTCATATTAATCTTTCCTGTGCTGCAACAGGTGTGTGTGTGTGTGTGTGTCTGTCACTCCTTTTGTGTTGTGTGTTTTATTTCCTTTGTGTTGCATGCGTGCACTGGACTCTTGATTGTTTGATTCAGTAATACTTATTAAGAACTATGTAAAAATGTGTGCTCTCTTCTTCTCTGCTACAATGTATTTATTTACTATGAATTATGAATGTGAAGTGTGACTCTGTTGCGTGTTTTATTTCCTCTGTGTTGTGTGCATGCACTGGACTCTGCTTTGATTATTAATAACTATATATGGTGTCTTCTTCTGTCATGTGCTATTAATGCTAATGTGTGACTACTACTGTACTTCTTGTTCTTCTTCTGTGTTGTAATGTGTACCTAAAATAATATATCTCCTTCTTCTAAGACCCTGAATTGTGTGTTGTGTGTGTTAGCCTCAACCCAAATCTGCCTGACTTCCGTGGTGTCTTTAGTCTGTATGTAAACTAACTATAATAATATTAATAACTAATAACTGTATATAATCTGATTCAGAATCTCTTCTTCTATGAATATATGACCTCTATGTGTGTGTGAGCATGTGTAATGTGTGATGAATCACACTGCCAGGGAAAACACCGAGCTTTCTTTTTTAAAAGTATTGCAAAAAAGGGAAAAGAGAGAACAAATATAAATTGAAAGAAATGAATTGGATAAGTATAAAGAAGAGAGATTCTATGCTAAACTAAACTAAGCTAAACTATAACCTATCCAATCCTTTCTAAGAACAAAAAAGAGCAGGCAACTGACTGAATAGGAAGCAAGCCAGGCAGTCCAGTACCTTTCTAACGCTGTTATTCACTCAGAACCACCTCACAAAAGGCACAGCAACCCTGAAGGCAAAGGCTTTTATGCTGTTTCTATGTCCCTCCCCTGACACTGTGATTGGAAGGACAGTCAGAGAGAAGTCACAGTCACTGGCCAGCTACAGATGTCAGTCCTTCCCCCCCTGCTTCCCACCCCTGCTCCTCCTCCCTCTTCTAAATTTCTGTTTCCCTGTAAAGACTGCCTTCCAAATCTCTGAATCGCTGACTCTCTTCTGAATCATTTCCAAATCGATTCGGAGCCTCCGAATCGATTTGGGAAGTTTTAAGCTTCTAGCGATTCGATTCAGATTTGGAGATTTGGCCTCCGAATTGGGCCGAACCTTCTCTGAATCAGATCACAAACCAAAGCTTTGCACAGCCCTATTGGCAGGATTCATGTCCTCAGCAGAGGCTACTACCCCTGCAAGTTTCATCTGAATCAGCCAAAAAACAAAAAAGTTATAGATATTTCATTGACTCCTCATTATACTTGTTGCTTGTAGGTGTTATAAGGTTTTGGCCCCTTTTTGGTCAGTGCCTTGCCCCCCAGCAATGTCAGGGTAAGATCAAGCTTCAGTGCCACCTAGATGGTTCAGGTGTTGCTCCTTCTTGCCTGCCAC
>NW_017729025.1:43648473-43655622 GCF_001723915.1 Gavialis gangeticus | reverse complement strand
TATGGTGGTGAAGTGTTTCACCTACTTGCCCTGGCTGATCCGCCTTTGGCAGTGCTGGCAGATAGCAAACCTGGGATCACCTCCCAGCTCAGAACGCTCCCACACTACATTACTCACCTGCTTCTGAGTTGAAGGTGGGGATGCTGCCTTATCCCCCTCCTCAGCAAGCTGAGGCACAACAGGAGGAGCAGCTACCTCAGCTGAGCCACTTGCCTGAACCTCCACAACCTCAACCTCTTCTGAGGTGCTGCTTTCTCCAGAAGGAGACCTGGGTCTAGGGGAACATTGAGGGGTATGGAGCACAAACTCTGATTCCTCCTAGGTCCCCAGAATTCCTTGAGGCAGGGCACTCAGGTCCCCTGGTTCCAGCTCTAGCTCCTGCTCTGGCAGTGGGAGTCTCATGCTGGGAGATGACATTGGGGTGGAGGAGACAGTGATTCTGTTGCTGGTGCCTATTTCTGGAGTTAGGGGATGTGGTGCAGGTGTTATGACGTCAGGTACAGGTACTGCTCCCACCTCTTTGCTTCCAATGGCAGAAGCCTCATGGATACCTGGGAGGAGGATGCATCTATGTTTTGTGGGGTGGAACTTGCAGCTCTAGCTCTCCCCCTACCCCCTCTTCCTCCACTGCCAGAAGACCTGGCACCTGCCTTTCCAGCATGCTTCATATTAATCTTTCCTGTGCTGCAACAGGTGTGTGTGTGTGTGTGTGTCTGTCACTCCTTTTGTGTTGTGTGTTTTATTTCCTTTGTGTTGCATGCGTGCACTGGACTCTTGATTGTTTGATTCAGTAATACTTATTAAGAACTATGTAAAAATGTGTGCTCTCTTCTTCTCTGCTACAATGTATTTATTTACTATGAATTATGAATGTGAAGTGTGACTCTGTTGCGTGTTTTATTTCCTCTGTGTTGTGTGCATGCACTGGACTCTGCTTTGATTATTAATAACTATATATGGTGTCTTCTTCTGTCATGTGCTATTAATGCTAATGTGTGACTACTACTGTACTTCTTGTTCTTCTTCTGTGTTGTAATGTGTACCTAAAATAATATATCTCCTTCTTCTAAGACCCTGAATTGTGTGTTGTGTGTGTTAGCCTCAACCCAAATCTGCCTGACTTCCGTGGTGTCTTTAGTCTGTATGTAAACTAACTATAATAATATTAATAACTAATAACTGTATATAATCTGATTCAGAATCTCTTCTTCTATGAATATATGACCTCTATGTGTGTGTGAGCATGTGTAATGTGTGATGAATCACACTGCCAGGGAAAACACCGAGCTTTCTTTTTTAAAAGTATTGCAAAAAAGGGAAAAGAGAGAACAAATATAAATTGAAAGAAATGAATTGGATAAGTATAAAGAAGAGAGATTCTATGCTAAACTAAACTAAGCTAAACTATAACCTATCCAATCCTTTCTAAGAACAAAAAAGAGCAGGCAACTGACTGAATAGGAAGCAAGCCAGGCAGTCCAGTACCTTTCTAACGCTGTTATTCACTCAGAACCACCTCACAAAAGGCACAGCAACCCTGAAGGCAAAGGCTTTTATGCTGTTTCTATGTCCCTCCCCTGACACTGTGATTGGAAGGACAGTCAGAGAGAAGTCACAGTCACTGGCCAGCTACAGATGTCAGTCCTTCCCCCCCTGCTTCCCACCCCTGCTCCTCCTCCCTCTTCTAAATTTCTGTTTCCCTGTAAAGACTGCCTTCCAAATCTCTGAATCGCTGACTCTCTTCTGAATCATTTCCAAATCGATTCGGAGCCTCCGAATCGATTTGGGAAGTTTTAAGCTTCTAGCGATTCGATTCAGATTTGGAGATTTGGCCTCCGAATTGGGCCGAACCTTCTCTGAATCAGATCACAAACCAAAGCTTTGCACAGCCCTATTGGCAGGATTCATGTCCTCAGCAGAGGCTACTACCCCTGCAAGTTTCATCTGAATCAGCCAAAAAACAAAAAAGTTATAGATATTTCATTGACTCCTCATTATACTTGTTGCTTGTAGGTGTTATAAGGTTTTGGCCCCTTTTTGGTCAGTGCCTTGCCCCCCAGCAATGTCAGGGTAAGATCAAGCTTCAGTGCCACCTAGATGGTTCAGGTGTTGCTCCTTCTTGCCTGCCACATCTTTGATGTTTGTTACTGGGAAAGCAGTTCCCTGTAGGTGGCCCAATGGGGTCTTGGCCCTGGGCTATCTTCATGGGGCTCCAACCTCCTCTTTACTCCACCCTTACCACTTCCTCAGCCTGGGTAGAAGCGGCTCACCACAGATCTTCCCCTGGATGATTTGGCCTTATCCACACTGCCCGCCTCAAAGGGGTTGGGTTTTCCTGGCCATCAGTCTTTCTGGGTCTGCCTCCAGGGCAACTAAACCTGGCCCATCTAGCGCTAAATTGTAACTGAAGAAAACTTAACTGAAAAATAGCCGGCATCTCCACCCCCATTTCAGGGCCAAACATTTCCTCTCAATGGTAGCATACCTTCTTTTTTGATCGTTGAGCTTTCTGCTGGTGTAGGCTACCAGTCTGTCCGGCCCCTCCACTTTCTAGGATAAAACTGCCCCCAGTGTTTGGCCTGATGTGTCAACCTACAGGATAGATGGCATTGAAAAATCTGGTGTGTGTAGCACCACCTCCCTGCAGAGGGCCTATTTGACTCCTTCGAAGGCCTTCCTCTGTTCCTCCTCTAGTGTTATGGTTCTGTTTCCTTTCCCTTTGATTGCATTTGTGACGAGGGCTGTAAGCCCTGCAAAATGGGGAATGAACTGCCTATAGTAGCTGGCTCGGCCTAGGAATGCCCTCATTTGCTTTTTCATCTATGGGATCTCGTACCTCTGTATAGTGGCCATCTTATTGTCCAATGGTTTGATTCGGCCTTGCCCCACCAAAAATTTGAGGTACTTCATCTCAGCTTTCTCCAGTGCACATTTCTTGGGGTGGGCCATCAGGTCTGCCTGCCTCAGCTCCTGCAGTACCACCCAAACTGTGCGTATGTGCTGGTCCCATGTTTCAGTGTACACTACAATGTCATCAATGTAGGCGGCCATGTACTGGTGATGGGAAGCCAGTACCCAATCCATCAACTTCTGAAAGTTTGCTGCTGCACCATTGAGACTAAAGAGCATCCTGCAGGACTCATACAGTCCCCACAGGGTCTCAAATGCCATTTTGGCCCTATCTTCCAGACACAAGGGTATTTGCCGATATGCCTTGGCCAGGTGAAAGGTGGATATAAATCATTCAAGTCCTATTCTTTCCAGAAAGTCTTCCACTTGAGGCATAGGGAAGGCATCAAATTGTGTGATGGCACTGAGCTTGCGGAAGTTGATACATAACTGCAGTGTTCCATCAGCACTTTGGGACTATCACTATTGGGCTACGCCAGGCACTCTGGGACTCCCTGATAATTCCTTGTTCCAGCATTTTTCTTATTTCTTCTCTTACCACTGGATATGGATGGTAGGGTATCTGCCTTCACCTTTCCCTCACTATGGTTCCTTTGGGTGTCATGATCTTATGGATTGTGCTTGGGCCTTCCCTGGTATCTCGCTGAACACATCAGCAAAGTCCTGCATTATTCTTGCCAGCTGTCCCCTCTGCTCAGCCATGAGGTCTTGGCCTACCAAGACTCCTTGCCCTGCTGGCTCATCTTGGGCCCTCCCCAGCTCCTCTCTTTCTGGGATTGGCATAGCTAGGAACCCTTCCAGCTCATGCCACTGCTTCAGCAGGTTAACATGATAGACTTGTCTTTCTCATCTATGTCTGAGTCACAGTACCTCGTAATCGACTGAGCTGACCCTACGGACAATCTGGAAAGGCCCTTGCCAACAGGTCAGGAACTTGCTCATGGGTCTGGGTAGCAATAATAGTACCTTTATCCTACTTGGAATTCGCATTCTCCCATGTTCTTATCATACTGCTGTTTCTGCCATTTCTGGGCCTCCCTCAGGTTATCCCCGGCAACCTGGTTCGTCTTCTGCAGCCTCACTCTCAGTGTCTGTGCATACTGAGATGGAGGGATTCCTCCTCCCTCTGTTCTTTCCCATCCTTCCCATACCACATCCAAGAAGCCCCATGGGGTATGCCCAAAAACCAGCTCAAATGGGGTGAAGCCCAATGATGTCTGAGGTGCTTCCATTATGGTGAACAGCAGAGGAGGAATCAGCAGGTCCCACCACTGTGGGTCTTCCTGCATGCATTGCTGGAGCATAGCCTTAAGAGTCCCATTGAAACGCTCCACTAACCCATTCATTTGGGGATGATACATTGACGTGCAAAGGTGCTTTATGCACAGAACCCCACAGAGGCCTTTTAAAACGTATGACATAAAGTTTGTACCCTGGTCCATGATGATCTTATGGGGTAGACCTACCCAGGAGACCCACTTAAGGAGCTCATCCACTACTCAAGGGCCTGTCACCGATCACAGTGGAATGGCCTCTGGGTAATGGGTTGCATTCCCCCCAGATGACTTAGGCAGCAGGCCCATAATGTCCAATGCCACCCATGAAAAAGTTCCCCAATAACTGGTATGGTATGGAGTGGCACCTTGGGGGTCTCTTTAGGATTACCCGCTGGCACCCCAGGCAGGTGGCACAGAACTGCTCTACATCCCAGTAGAGATGTGGCCAAAAGAATCTATCCACCAACCTGGATCCACCATCTTCTCCTGGCCCAGGTGCCCCCCAAGAGGGTTGGTATGAGTCAGTCATAAGAGATTCAGCTGGTGTGATTGGGGCACCAGGATTTGGGCTACCTGCTCCACCCCTCCCCATCCCCCTGTGATACAGTACAGCAGCCCCTTCTTCACTTCACAATGGGATAGCTGACCACAAACTTCCGGGCATACCACTTGCTGGTCATGCCTGGTGATTTCTATCTCCCAGATGGCCTGGAATGCAGGCTCTTCCTGTTGAGCCTCCAGGAACTGGGCTCCACTGGCGATGGACTCCAGGTCCCAAAAGACCCCTTAATCTTCACGCTGGTCTTCTGGGGCTTCTTCCCCCACTAGCCCCTCATGCCAGTCTTCTCAGGCTCAGTAGTCCTCCAGAATCTCATAGATGTCTGGCCAGTCCCAGCCTAGGATCATCTGGTAGGGTAGGTCTGACACTATCCCCACTGGCATCTCCCTGGTAACCCCTTTCACAGTCACCTGGACTTTCCGCCAGGGGTAGATAGAAGCCTGCCCATGTAGGCAAAGCATCTTGATGGGTGTGACCCCTGTTCCTTCCTCTTGAGAAACGAGACCAGCCTTTACCAGTGTCTGGTCACACCCTGTATCTAGGATGGCACAGAATGCTCACCCCACCACCATGGCCATCACAGTAGGCTTGTCTCACTGGATTGCATCTGCTGTACTACACAGGCTGCATAGTTTCCATGGGTGGAGACTCTTGCAGTGTGGGTTGCCTTGGCTGTCACTTTGTCCATCTGGTTCTGGAGCCATGAGCCGTGGATTCATCATGCACTCCTGCATGAAGTGGCCCCTTTTTCCACAGTGGAAACAAGTTGACCCCAGCAGCGGGACCCAGTTGGGGGTCCTACCTTCCCAGTTCCCCCACCTCTCACGGGGTCTTAATAGTGCTTCCTGATGCCCCCAACTTGTCCCCCTTCTCTCAGGGTATCTTATTCTGGGCACAGTCAAAATCTTCTGCCAACTGTAGTGCCTCCTGAGACACTTTGGGATAATGTTGCCGCACCCACCTCTCGGTATTCTCTTCTAGGTCCATGAGGAACTGTCCAATAGGAAGGTATCCATGATCTCATCTCAGGATGCCAAGGCAGGTTGGATCCATTGTTCCTGGAGGTCTGTTAATTTCTGGAGGAGGACCCAGGGGGCCTTGTCCTCCTTTTTCTTTCATGTGTGGAACAGCTGATGGTAATGCTCAGGAGTAATGTCCAGGCAGTATAGGATCTGTTCCTTCACACGGTTGTAGTCTTGGGCTGTGAGGCATAATAGAGCCCTGTAAGATGCCTGCACAGGACCCACCAACAACACCCCGACCTTTGCAGCCCATCTGGACTTGTCCAGGCCCGCAGGCATAGCAGCCCATTTGAAGCTCTCCAGGAATGCTTCGAGGTCATCTTCAGCCGTTATCTTTGGATCTCCAGGTCCACCATGTACTGACTCATCAGCTCCTGCTGCTTCATCATCTGCTTATCCAAGGCCATTCATCTGTTTGCCTGCTGCTGTTGTTGTTGCAGGATCTGCACGATGAGGTTCAGGGTCTGCTGCATGCCCTCCATCCCTGCCATGGGCCTTGCCTGTGTTTCCATCCCCTGGCTCGGCCCTGGGGTGGGTCCTTTATCTCCAGCCAATGCACCAATTTGTCACTTGTAGGTGTTATAGGGTTTTGTCCTGTTTTTGGTTGGTACTTTGCCCCTCCAGCGATGTCAGGGTGAGATCAGGTTTCAGCACCACCTAGATGGTTCGAGTGCCGTCCCTTCTCACTTGCCACATCTTTGATGTTCATTATTGGGGAGGCAATTCCCTGTAGGTGGCCTGAAGGGGTGTTGGCCCTGGGCTGTCTTCATGGGGCTCCAACCTCCCCTTTACCCCACCCTTACCACATCCTCAGCCTGGGTATACACTGCACACCGCAGATCTTCCCCTGGATGATTTTGCCTCATCCACACTGCCCACCTCAAAGGGGTTGGGTCTTCCTAGTTGTCAGTCTTTCCAGGTCTATCCCTCGTCTTTGGGCTACACCCCCCCCCCCCCCGGGGCAACTAAACCTGCCCGGTCTGGGGATAAACTGTAACTGAAGAAAACTTAACTAAAAAATGGCCAGCGTCTCCTGGCAGGCTCCTGAGATTCCCTCTCTCTGGGTCCTTGGGCCCTTGGGGGACTCATCCGTCCCTTCTATCCTAGTGGGCATGGGGACAGGCAGCCACCCTGTGCCCAGCTTCTGCCAGCTTTCCCAGCATAACCTCCCTGGGGCCCTGCTGACCTGGGGTCCAGCTGTCCTGGTCCCACCAGCTGGTGTCATTTAATTCCCCCTCCAGAGGATCTGTGATCATAGAATCATAGAATTATAGAAGAAGGGTCAGAAGGGACCTTGTAGATCTTCAAGTCTGACCCCCTGCCTGGGCAGGAGAAAAACTGGGCTCAAATGACTCCAGCCAGGTAGGCATCAAGCCTCTTC
>NW_017729025.1:43633779-43648264 GCF_001723915.1 Gavialis gangeticus | reverse complement strand
CCCTGACTGTGAAGTAGTTCTTATGGATGTCTAATCTAAACCTATTCTCCAACAACTTATGGCCATTATTCCTTCTTATGCCAGGGGGCGCTAGGGGAAACAAGGTCTCTCCCAAACCTTCTGGTCCCCCCTAGTAAGTTTATAGACGGTCACCAGGTACCCCCTCAGCCTTCTCTTGTGAAGGCTGAACAGGTTCAGGTCCTGCAGTCTCTCATTGTAGGGTCTGCCCTGTTGTCCCCGGATCATGCGGGTGATCCCCTGTGCTCTGCTCGCTGTGGTGCCTGCAGGTGCCCAGAGATGCCCACAGTCCTGAGGGGCCATCCCTGGCCATGGCATCTGGGCTCCTGGTCAGAGCCCCACTGTTCCCCTGTGGCATCCTGTGAGACTGCTGCTTCCCAGTGGGGCTCCTCTGCCCCTGTTGGCTCCTGGGGCTGCTTTCTGCCTTGCCCATCTGGGTCCTCTGGCAAGCACCTGGCTCTTTCCTCTGGCATCCAGGGTTTGAGCTTTCTGGCTCTGCAGCCAGTGTCTCCTGGCCAGTGTTCTGCTCCCCCAGTGCTGGCATGACTGCATCTCTGGCTGCTTTTTGAGCAGCCCATGCTTCTCGGGAGCCATGCCCCCAGTGCTCGCTGATTCACAGGCTCAGGCAGCTGCGGAACTGCCGAGCTTGCATTGGTGTTTCCTTCCAGCTGCTGCTCATCTTGGCTCCTATGGCGAGTGTCCGGGTGCATTGAGCGAGGGTTTGGGATGTATTGTGGAGGTTTTTGCCTCCCCTCACATAGTACTCTATGGCCGAATCTCCAAATTTCTCTGAATCAGCTCCAAATCTTCCAAAGCCAATTTGGCTGAATCAAATTGAAAAAGCAATTTGAATTTCCAGAATCAAATTGCTGGCATCCAAATTAGCTGAATCCAAATCCAAATCCAAGAGTTCCCTATTCACACAGGCCTACTAATCAGCAGGCTACAGGTTACTAGAGAGAGGACCAACCTAGTTTAGATGTCTACTTTCCAAAGGGTATTCAGGGCTATTCAACTTGACCCAAAGTAGGAGCTTCTCATCAGCCCAGAATTAAGTTAACTCTCCAAGGAATAAGGTATAAGCTGCCTACTTCTCCTGAGCATTTTTTTACTGACTAAAATAAATGTTTGCTTCTGTGAATACTATGCTTTAGCTACATATGGTCTCCATTCCTTGGATGTCAAACCAAGGCTGTGAATTAGGTGCCACCATTAGGTGGCAAGGTGTCTAAATGTTAAATGTTGGACTTTTCATCATTACAGCCTTTAACTCTGTAATCGACCATTTCAATCCCTGACCAATCTCTTGCCTTTTTCTGGGTGACTAGCTGCTTCTGTCCACTTCTGGAGTGACACTATCATGGCTAATTGAAGAGCTGACTGTTCTCTCCTGCCATGACTTTGATGATACAAATTTGTTAAGGGAGGTAGTTCTTACACCCTACTACTTCGGCTGTCATCAGGCACACAGGCATTATCAATTGAGGCACCACCTCCCCTACACCCCACCTAGCGCCAACCTGATGTCTGCATCTCTTCCAGAACGTGTAAGGAAAATAGCTCAGGTCAATTAAGTCTAGTAGACCAGGCATGGGCATGGGTATCCAAAGCAGTCCCAAAAGGGCAGTGAGCATATGCTGAATAATGTTTGTTCCTCCCTTACTCATGGTTTTGACATCCTCTTTTCACTTGCAGAGCTCTCCATGTTCCAAATCCAGTCTTCCAGCTCTGGCTGCCACTTAGTTCTCTGAATAAGTATTCTGGCTTGTCTGAGTCAGCCTTAGTAGAAAATCCATTCTGTGTGGGCTCCCACCAACCACCCCTGTCAGGGCAATCCTTCATTGTGCATGGCTCTGCACAGTGTGGGAAATTCACTTCCAGTTCCCCACTGTTTCATTCCGGGTCATTTTTATGCCGTCTCATCTATTCCACCCACTCAGTTGTCACTGGCATGCACTCATAAAGCACTCTTATGATGGTGCTGTTTGTTCTTCAAAGCAGGACCATCTCCAGATCATCTCAGATCATTCCAGCCAAGACTTTGTCCAGCCAGGTTTTGAAAACATCCAAGGATGGATCTTCTACCAAACTCTCTGGGTAACCCGTTCCAGTGCTTTACTACCCTCCTAGTGAGAAAAGGGTTCCTAATATCTAACCTAAACTTCCCTTGCTGCAACTTGAGACTGTTGCTCCTTGTTCTGTCATCTGCCACCACTGAAAACAGTCCAGCTCCATCCTCTTTCAAACCACCCTTCAGGTAGTTGAACGCTACTATTAAACCGCACCTCTGTCTTCTCTTCTCTCAACTAAATAAGTCCAGTTCCCTTAGTCTTTCCTCATAAGTTACCTTTTTCTTTCCTTCCACTCTCTCTCCAATTTGTCCACATCCTTTCTATAGTGGGGGGCTCAAGACTGAACACAGTACTCCAGATGTGGCCTCACCAGTGCTGAATAGAGTAAAATAATTACTTCCTTTGACCTACTGGCAACACACCTACCAATGAAGCCCAGTATGCCATTAGCCTTCTTGGCAACAAGGCACATTGCTGGCTCATATTCAGCTTATTGTCCACTGTAACCCCCAGGCCCCTTTCTGCAGAGCTGCTGCCCATCCAGTCAGCTCCTAGCCTGTACTGGTCCATGGTAGCTAGAAGCTATACTTGAGCTAGCTTCAGGAAGTGTTCCAAGAAACTGTATAAGGCTGGTGGTCCCAAGCGTGTTCTCCTCTAGGGAATCCATGACACATTTTCTTGCTTGGATTGAAAGTTCTAAGATACACCCTTTGAGCACAACACAGATTCACAGTTAAGCCAAATTATGGCTCCAAAGATATGAAAACATGTAGCTGTGCTACCCTTGAAGCATGGGAAGGAGTCATTCAGTCTGTGGAAAAGCTGAGGCTGAGTGCCCAGAAATATGGTGACTGCCTAAAGGCTTCCCCCTTTCTGTGGACGCTAGCTACAAGTACTGAGGACACCACGTGGGGAAAAGCTACACCCACTGTTGCAAACTTGATTTCCCCTGGAGGCAGCATAACTGTTGACAGTGAAAGACAAGCAGTGGTATGTGAGAGCCAAAGAACCTGAAAAAACACTTTTTATGTACAAAGGGAACAGGTAAGATTTTTGCACGATTATCTCTCCTGTTACAAATCAAGCTGTATTTATTTATTTATTTGGAATGAGGGTCTTACCCCTCTAAAATGTTCCTGTGGATTTTGGCAATGAACTATGAATAAATATACTGAAGGCTTTTCATTCTGCTGTCCTAGCACCAACACACTTTTAAAAATCCTATCAGTCTCTAGCTCTTCCTGCATGTCAAAAGCTTATGATCCAAAGACCAAATAGAAGAAATTCATTAGAAAAAGATAATAAATAAAGTGGTTTAGAATTATAATAGCTGGCTGCCATCCAAGACAATGAATCATGGAAGATATGCTTTAACTTCCAGAAGAAACTACCCAAAAAATTAATATTTAACATACCTGATCTAGGAGGAAAAAAAAATCTTTAAATTATACTTAATAGCAAAACCCCCAAAAAGCTCATTGTAATTCTATATGATGTAAAGAACTAATACTCCTGAAATTGATGTAATTATGAGTAATTTGCAGAAATGTAGAAATGTGGACTGATTTTTTTTAAAGAAAAGAAAATAAAACTGATTGAGACGTGAAATCATTAGCACAAAGCCTAAAGTATATATGCTGCAAATAAATACTTTTCTTGAAACATAACTGTTTTGAAATTAGTTCCTTTACTTACCTCCCACCAACCAATTTAAGGACCTCAAGGACTGAAATGTTTTTTCCATGATGGAGTCAGATATTGCTAACACCACAATAATGTAAGCAAGCAACACACCTCTCTCCATCACTTACTATAATTGTTAAACTTGAACATAAGGACTCCAAACAGGATCCCATTATATTAGGCACTCTAAAAATGAATAATGCCTAGACATTACATTACCCAGAGAGCTCAGGTAGTTCCAAAGTTTAGGCAATGTGCAATCCAGATTTAATTCTGCAGTCCTGAATTACTGTCTATAACTTAACCTCCCCCCCCCAAAAAAAAACAGACTGACCTATCCCACTTTAGAAAAACAACAGAATATATGCTGAAGTTAGTCCTGTTGAAGTCCCTGGGTGAAATCTTGGATCCAGTGAAATTAATTGTAATATGCCTACATGGGGCCAAGATTCATTCATGGATGTTAAGCACCTGATTAAAGGGAATCAGGGACTTGGATGGCTCAAGTAGCAGCATAATATGTCTAATTACATACGTTAGTAGTTACTCATTTAGGCCTCAATCCTGAAATTAATAACAAGGTGGACTTCAGGGCCATTGAAGACAATTAAATTCTATTCAGGCAGAGTAACTTACATGTTGCAGAGTGAGGAAATATGTATTTGCCATATTGGCACACACAAAAGGAGCCAACTTATTTGAGGGTCTGAATGAAAACCTGGCAGAAATCTATCCTTTCCTCCTTAAGGTGTACATACACACCTTTTTCATGTCTGCACCTATTTATGTAGGCTCTTGAGCAGCATGTACTAAAAGCACTTCAGCTCACTTTGAAATTAAAGTATATTCACTGTTGTAGACTTTGCTATTTGTCACAGTTCTAACAGCGCAGTGTAATAATACAATTGTACATGATAATTGACATGATTATAATTAGTGGGATATCAAGAGGAGTATAGCTGCAATCATTTGAAATGCTTAAAGTGCAGTTTTGTTCTGAGAAGTGGCTGAAAAGGCACCATAGGGTTCCATTTGTATTGTATCTCAGGATTTACAGAACAATGTTACTCAGATTACAAGTAAAAAGATGTTTTCCCGTCTAGCTGACAGCTTTGCAAACTCAACTCCCATTTTCCGTTTCTGAAATGTATTAATTTATTCTTTAGACTTTAAACATAATGAAAACCCAAAGTATACGTGAACTCTAGGGACCTTATTCGCAATTAAATTTAAAGCCAATTAAAGTGTTATTCATCAAGCCAATATAATTTTTTTTTTAATTTCCATCCAATAAGCACAACAGCAAAACCCACTCCACTTCACAAAAACCCTCTGCCTTCAAGTCTACACAGAAATCCTGCCATATACATGGCTTTTGAAACAACACAAGGGTCGCCGCATTCAAGTGTTTTCTTTTCCTTTTCCTAAGTGCTTAATTTACTTAGCAAGAGTGAATTCCAGAGCTAAGGGGTCTTTCAGAAAACACTCAAACAACTGCTAACCTCCTTCCTGTACTGAGGGTGACACAGTTCCACAGCCACACTGATTTCATCTGAGGTAGTGACTTGGAGTGGGTGGACAAGCAGTCTCTTTGGGTCTGTCTATAGGGCCACTGCCAAGAGGTCATGTCCACTATAACGTCACTGCACACATGCCACTTGCAAAAAATGTTGTGTGGTCATTTTTGGACACATACCAGAAACACTCAGGATTTCAGTCTTGGGGATGTGTGTGAGGGTAGTGCTGTGTGCAGTTGGCACCTCTGTATTGGTAACCACACAATATAGTTTCTGCATGTAGTACATGTGAAGTAGGAGCAGGAACAACTGAGGCCTTTTCCCTCAGCTCCAGTTTCAGGATTGCCAAAGATGTCATATAGAAACACCTTCAGATAGTTAAAACCCAGGTCATTTAAAGTTTTTTCCTCCTAAACAGCAGTTTAAACTTGACACAGGGAACAACCAGTGCATCCTGAAACAAAAATATCTGACGTACAACACAAAATAAGGGAGATCAGGATCCATCTAATCCTGTAATATAATCCATCAAGCTATATACACTAGTCTACAACATGTGATCTTTTCCAGTTCTGAAGATAATTGGCTTATAATTTATTGTTTCTAAACAATTAATTCCCATCCTCCTTTCAAAGATTATGACAACATTTTTACTGTTCATCAAAGTCCTCTGGTACTTTACATGCTTTTTGTGTTTTCTAATATGTCTATTGGATTGTCATGCTTCCTCTGGCAATTCCTTAAGAAACCTTGGTTAAATGTCATTGGGCCCTCTCTGATCTATAGATATTTTGAATAATTGAAGTGTTCTTTTACCTGTTTCTTATTAAGACTCTTTCCTCGTATTCCCAGACCCTCATTCACATTTATCTCACTTAGCTGCCCCCTATCTTCTTTCTATTCTCCCTTTGTGTTGAAGAATGAAACAAAGTAGATGTTGAGAATTTCATCTATCTCTATACCATCTATTATTCAGTTTTTCATATTAAGGGGACAGAATAACTCAAGGGATTTTTAATTGGATAAAACTCCCTCTACTTGGTTGTAAGGCGGTGTCCAGCAAAGGTCAACACAGATTGAAACTTGGCACCTACATAATGGGTTGTTCTCAGTCCAGTTACTAGCCACCCATGAAAACCTAATGGTGGAATTATAAACTTAGAGCTTAATACAGACAGCTCATATTTGGTCCAGCTGTCAGGGTTTCAAAATCAGCTATTCTGTCACATGAACAAACAGCCCTCTTACTGAAACTTTGAGTAAGTTTCTTGTGAGCTGGTATCTGTAGAAAACCCCCCCACCATAATTGGAACTAACTGGTATTGTCAACAGAGAAACCAGTAATTGAACAGACAAGGAAATTATGCAATCTTACAAAAGAAAGGAGTCTGAAGTGGTGGCAATGAGGGCTAATTTAGTACTGATGTCACTCTCCATGTAGTATTTATTCTGCAACCTATAAGGGACATTATTTCTCATAACTAAAATTCCAGAACCTGCAGCTGATAGCAGACCTCACTTCTCACAACAGAAAGTCCAAAACATTTTGCCAATATTATCTCCACTGGAACTAAGAAGATGTGGTTTGTGGACAAGATATCCAACACAACTATACCTTTCAAGGAAGTCTGGAGTGACATCATGCAGACCAAGAACAACAAGGTGCCAGCACCAGATGGCATTCCTGCAGACATCTTCAAAGCTGGTGGAACAGCACTAGCACAAAAATTTCACCAACTTCTCATCAAAATATGGGTCAATGAGAAAGCTCCACCTTAAAGAAAACCACATCTTCTTAGCACGGAGGTGGAAAAGGATCTGGGAGTCATTATTGACTCTAGGATGAATATGAGTCGGCAATGTGGGGAGGCGGCTAAGAAGGCCAACTGCACCTTGTCGTGCATCCACAGATGCATCTCGAGCAGGTCCAAGGAGGTGATCCTCCCCCTCTATGCGGCACTGGTCAGGCCACAGTTGGAGTACTGCATCCAGTTCTGGGCGCCACACTTTAAGAGGGATGTGGACAGCATCGAGAGGGTCCAGAGGAGGGCCACTTGTATGATCAAGGGACAGCAGGGTAGGTCCTATGAGGAAAGGTTGCGGGACCTGAACCTGTTCAGCCTTCAAAAGAGAAGGCTGAGGGGGGATCTTGTGGCCTGTTATAAACTGGTTAGGGGGGATCAGCAGGCGCTGGGGGAGTCCCTGTTCCCCCGAGCGCCGCAAGGAGTGACCAGGAACAATGGTCACAAGCTGGTGGAGGGAAGGTTTAAGTTGGACATCAGGAGGCGCTACTTCACGGTCAGGGCGGCTAGGGTCTGGAACCAGCTTCCATGTGAGGTGGTGCAGGCTCCCACCCTGGGGGTTTTTAAGAGGAGGTTGGATGACCACCTTACTGGGGTCATTTGACCCCAGTGCTCTTCCTGCCATTGCAGGGGGTTGGACTAGATGATCTGCTAAGGTCCCTTCCGACCCTAGAAACTATGAAACTATGAAAGAATGCCAACATTCATCTCTGAAAAGTGTTTTGTAAGTTTCCTTTGAGGATTAGAACTGAGAGATTGGAGAGAGAGTGGTTTTCTTGTGAGACATGTGCCCCCACAGGTACTTGGGTATTCTTGTCTTTAATGGATTTCCAGTGAGCATTCATTCTGGTGCGCAGTTGTTGTTTGGTCTCTCCTACATATTTTCCATCTGGGCATTTGATACATTGGATGAGATATATAACATTTCTGGTGGTTAAGCTGTGAGATCAAGGAATGCTGATGGCTCTGTTGTGGGGTGTAGTAATTGTGGGGGTGGTGGAGATGTGTTGGCAGATTTTGCATTTCTTGTTGTGGCATGGTCTGGATCAATTTGGTGTGTTCTGGGCCTGAGGAAGTTTGCTTCTGGTGATGAATTTAGCGAGGTTCAATGCTCATTTGAAGGCTAGGATGGGTGGCTCCAGGAAGATCTCTCTAAGAATAGGGTCTCTTTCTAGCATGAGCTGCAATTGTTTGAGGATTTTCCGTATGGGTTTGAGGGAGGGATATGTCATAACCAGCGGTGTATGATTCATGCAGGGTTTTCTTCTGTACTGCAGCAATTCTTCACATGGTTTCTGGGTGGCTCTTTCAAACATGTGATCTGTCTCTCTGGAGAAGTGTCCTTGCTGGGTGAAAGCCTTTTTGAGATTGGTGACTGACTGCCTATCTTGTATGCAGACCATCCCAGCCTCTGGCTTCTTTTCTTTTCATTCCATCCAGGAAGAGCACACACCAACTGCTAACGCTTCCTCAGCCTGACGAAGAGTTTTTAAACCGGAAAGCTTGCTTTTAAAAAAATGTTTTTCCAACCATTTAAGTTGGTCTAATAAAAGATATCAGATACACTCAAAGAACCTTGTCTGCCTAACCCGAAATCCACATTTTCCCATATATATGGTGGTGTTTCATTTTGATAACAGAAAAATATGGATTTGGGGTTACTTTTTTCACTCAAAAATTGGGCATTTTTTTATCAGGGGAAACCAGGATCCCTAAAGATCATACAGCAAACCTTGAGAGAGGCAAGAACAGAAATAATCCTCTTATCAAATCTCCTCATTTAAAATACTTTTCTGCTTCCACCTCTGTCTTTTGAAAATGTATCTGAACTCTCATAATTTTAGACATCATAGTCCCCTGATATAATGATAGCTTTGAAATTCACAGATAACTGTTATTTAGTTAATACCCTTTATGTTACATCTAAGCTCCCATGCCTCCCAGCCATATGGCAATTGTAAGTTACACTACTGTCTTACTGTTCACTGCATTTTTGTTAGTATATCATGCTGTGTACCACCAAATAGCAAAAGGAATATCATCTTCTGAAAATCTACTGTTTTTCAAAATAAAAGATTTTCTGTTAAGTAGTAGATCAACTTATTATTGGAACTTTCTTGATGGTATTTTAAAAAAGAGAAAGGATAATTCAAGTTTACAAGTAGGAGTATATTTCACATAACAATATTGCATATAAATATGCTGTATTTAATCTAAATACAGCAGCACACTTACACAATGGGGAACTCCCTACTTGAGAGCACAGAGGCAGAAAGAGATCTTGGAGTCATTATCGACTCCAAGATGAACATGGGCCGACAATGCGAGGTCATGGTTGGCAGAGCTAACCGGACCTTGTCGTGCATCCACAGGTGCATCTCGAGTAGAGCCAAGGAGGTGATCCTCCCCCTCTACGCAACGCTGGTCAGGCCACAGCTGGAGTATTGTGTCCAGTTCTGTGCGCCCCATTTCAAGAGGGATGTGGACAACATGGAGAGGGTCCAGAGGAGGGCCACCCGCATGATCCGGGGACAACAGGGCAGACCCTACAGTGAGAGACTGCGGGACCTGAACCTATTCAGCCTCCACAAGAGAAGGCTGAGGGGGGACCTGGTGACCGTCTATAGACTCACTAGGGGGGACCAGAAGGGTTTGGGGGAGACGCTGTTTCCCCTGGCGCCCGCTGGCATAACAAGGAGTAATGGGCACAAGTTGATGGAGAGGAGGTATAGATTGGACATCCGCAAAAACTACTTCACAGTTAGGGCGGCTAGGAGCTGGAACCAACTTCCAAGGGAAGTGGTGCTGGCCCCTACCCTGGGGGTCTTTAAGAAGAGGCTGGATGCCTACCTGGCTGGACTCATTTGAGTCCCGTTTCTTGTTTTGGGGTTTTGTTGTTCTCCCGCCCTGGCGGGGGGTCAGGCTAGAAGATCTACTAGGTCCCTTCCGACCCTAAATCTATGAAACTATGAAACTATGAATCTTCCTGCCTGTGGCCATCAGCAGTTGGGAAATGTGTACGCTCTCCAGAAATGGAGAGAATTATTGATATGAAACTGATTTGGCAATGGTGAATGCTTGCTCACTATGGCCACGTCCAGATGACCATGGCTGTATGGTATGTGGTGCCACAGATACACCTGTGGTGCCACATATTGCACAGCAGTTGTTTTCCATGCTGCAAGGGATATCCAGGGGGCAAAAAACCCATGCCAAAAAAAACAGCCAAGTAGTGCATGCAGGGGCTGCATGTGTCATGCAAAACCAGGCCTGGCTGGCTGAAGCCACACTCCAGCCAGGCTCCAGGTGCCAGGATCACCAGTGATGCAGCCCCAAGAGGCCCCCAGGACTCTAGGTAAGGCTGCTGAGGCCAGCCCAGTGCTGGCCCGAGCCTCCTCTACCCCACCTAGGGTAACCCACCACATGCCGGAAGGCACATGGCACAGGTGTTCCCTGGGGATAACTAGCAGCAGCACAAAGTGTCCTGCTGCTAGTTGTCCCCGGGGAACCCAACGTCTATGATCATGTCAATATGGCCTAAGAGTTTAACAAAAGACTTATTTTGCATTTTTAATATTTTCTTCAGCTCCTCTTCCTTATCAGATCCATTTTGCCTGACTTAACAAGCTGACATTTTTAATGACCTATAATCCTGACATTAAAAAACACATGATGAATATGAAACCAAAGATGAAAAGTTAAACAGAACAATGTGTTTGGATTCTAATACCAAGAGTAAATCCATCTCCAAGTTCCCACTGATCCACCACGTACAAGCTCTTCTAGTCTTAATTACTCCTACTATATATACCATTCCAATAATTCTTTAATTATTTGATTAACTAAACCATGATCAACGACTAAACTGGGTCAAAACTAAGTCTTATTTGTCAGAGCAGTCTCATTGACAGCAATGGAAGTATTGAGAAAAATTAACTGGCTTTGACTGACCAACAAATATGGAATATTGAGAGTGGGTGTTGATTGCCCTAGCCAGTTATGTTCCTCATAATTATTATTATAAGTGTTTTAATTGTTTTCATTTCAAAATAACATGGACCATATTGTAAAAGAAAATTATTTAATCAGTTGTATGACAAATGTAGATATATGAAAAAGCTCATTTTCTAGGGAATAAATACATAGAGTTCCCTAAATACTTTTACGCCCTTTATTATAAACAGTTAAAAGGTGAAAGTTCCAAAGTAGCACTTTCAACAGGCTGGGCATGAAAGCATTCATCAGTAACAAACACCTGTTATCTAGAGCTTGAAACACTCTCCCCTCTTCTCCGTTCCTCCCAAACATCCTCCATAGGGTCAGAGCCAAAAATTCTTGTGGGTGATATCTTTTACTAGACTAGCTGTATGCTGGTGTGGCTTCTACTAGATGCCACCTCTGGGTCATGCCAAACAAGTAGTGAGGACACAGACCTTGACTGTCCACAGGTACAGTGCCTTTCTAGACAGGATCACAAACCAGGCCCCACTGCTGTTCTCAGTGGGCGCAGGAAGGGACAGGAGGGTACTAGGCCCACCACGCGTATTACTAAGGACCTACCTAAATCACAGAGAGACAAAGGGATACTTGTGGGCTGCTCATAGCACGCAGAGTTGATTTTGCTGTCTTTTTTTGGTGAGCCTCCCCTTGCTGCTGATTATCTGAGAGGCAAAAACCAATGCATAATTAAATAGCCCTGTCCATAGAAATATCAAATAAATTATGCCATTATTATAAATCTAAGCATTAAATTTAAATCTAAATTGAAATACATTATGAATAGAAATGTATACACAATATGAATTGTAACTAAAATAATTATAATTTATTATTAGATTTCTACAAAAGTTTAGTAATACTAAAAAATGCTAACCTTGTGTGACAAGGTGCTGTCTTCAGCACAATTTTTTGTAGGCCAGTGAGTGGGCACCCATCAAGTCTTGCTGAATTTTCCTCCCCTGGGGATCAGCTTTCCCCCCACCCTTTACTCATCTGCCATGACTTGATGCTACTTGGTTCTTAAAAAGAGGAAGGCTGACCCAAAGTTTCCCAGAAAAACTCTAGACTCATCACCTTTGGGATAATGAGCTATTGCCTTAGGGGCTAAATGCACGCTCCTACCTCCACTTGATGTGCCCCATGGCTCACAGATGTTTTTTATAATTTTCTCTTTATATTGGGGTTTCAGCCTCTGTGGGCTTACCCCCTCTCTCTCTAGCTAGGCCTGTCAGTCAAAACCCACTTAGCAGGACTTGACTTCAAGGCTCTAGATCTCTAACCTGCTCGGACTCCAAGCCCTCCACTTCATACCCTCCATAACACCAGGCCTACTGGCCCTTCTACATTATGCCCCTGTGGTGCCAAGCTATTGGGGCCTCAGCCCCCTCCAGCTTAGCCCCTCTTTCTGTAGTTAGGGCCGTTCGCCTAAGTCCATCCACTAGGACCTGGCTTCAAGGCTCCTATCTTCGCTTCAAATGACTCTGGGCTTATGGCCCTAGTGCCGCACCCCTAGTGCAGTGGGACTTCTTGAGACCTCATGGCAGCCCTTGGCGCAAATGAGGCCTCTTCCTCCCCTACAGCCTCAGTCACAAACCACTGGCTTTAACATTAAATGTAAACCATAGGCCTCTATGGCCCTACAATGAAAATAAAAATAAGAGAGGCAAACTTCCTGCTTACATGTGATTATGCTTCTGTCTTACAGAGTGGCATGTTCTTCCCAAGGAGGCTGCTTCAGCTGCTCCATAAATATCAGGAGTCTCCCTCTCTACTGCCTCCCTGGCCTTCTCTGCTTGAGGTTTATATGGTTCTGCTCTTTCCCATCCTGTCATCTGACCATCTGGCAGGGCTCGATCTTTAACCCCTGCTTGACTAGATGGCTGTATCTGCTTCGTGATAACAGGGCTAGGTTTCCCTATTACAGGGCCGCTCTGCTTCCTGGTAACAGAGTTAGGATTCCCCGTTCCACCTGGATAGAAACAATTTGTGTTAGTTGTTAAATGCTAACATGCAGCATCAGCTAGAAGTTTTAGCTGACATCCTCTGTCTTTGTGGTGTGGATATTTGTCCATACACTGAGATCGCACCTTCTGCATCCACTGAATTGGTTTGAATGATAAGGCAGTGTTTTGCCAAGTTGTAGAGATATAGTAACTGATCAGAAATAGATTCCCAAAACATAATTATAGTCAAACAGTTATGGCTTATGTTAATGCTTAATCTGGTGGATTGGGTTGAGACTGTAAGGGGTGGTTATAGAGGTCTCACTAGTGCCCAACAGGCATGTAATTGCCTCAAGCCATGCTAGGGGCAGGTTCAAGGCCATAGCTATTGTTAAGCCCAGAGAGGGATGGAGTGCAAAGCAGACAGAGGCCGGTAGCCCAGAGCCCCAAGGTCACAAGCACATATGAGCCAGAGGGCCCAGCAGACAGGGGCCAGACAGAGGCCAGGGGCCATGGATGTCACAAGTTATATACTAATGTCCCACACCAGGGTAGCATCCAAGCCTGCCTCACATATCTACAGAAGCAAGATTACAACTCAGGGTACAGACATCAAGAACTTACACTTCATCCTCACATACAACAACTTCAGTTTCAATACCCAACACTTCCTCCACACCATGATACAGCTATGGACACCAGAATGGCTCCACAGTATGCCAAACTTTTTATGGTCCCCCTGGAAAAAGAATTCCTCAAGAACTGCACATCAAACCCATGCTAGACCCAAGATATATGGATGACATGTTCATCATTTGGACCTCCAGTCTCTGATTTCTATCATAAATTCAACAATCCATTCATTAGACTCTCTCTTGAATACTCCAGCACCAACATTTATTTTTTCAACACCATGATCAATATCCAGAATGGTAAAATACAAACCGCCATATACAATAGACCCATGGACAAACATACATATCTAAACAGAACCAGCAATCACCCTAAACACAACAAAAAATCTGTAATATACAGTGAAGCTCTCTGATATCACCAAATTTGCACTGAGGAAAAGACCTGCAATCATCACCTCACAAATCTCAAAACTGCTTTCATCCAACAAGGACACACTTCCAGAGATAGACCATACTTTTGAAAGAGCCACCCAGATACCACATGAAGAACTGCTGCAATACAAAAAGAAAATCCCCACAAAATGCATACCATTAGTTATGACATATCATCCTTCCCTGGAGCCCATATGGAAAACCCTCAAACAACTGCAAGCCATATTAGAAATTTACCCAGTTCTTAAAAAGATCTTTCCAGAACCACCCATCCTAGCCTTTAAATGAGCACTGAACCTCACTAACCTCATCATGAGAAGCAAATTTGCTATGACCCAGACCACCCCATAGGATAACAGCTATAAAACAATATTATGAATGGCT
>NW_017729025.1:43628373-43628779 GCF_001723915.1 Gavialis gangeticus | reverse complement strand
ACACCAAAGGGATCCAGACCAAGCCGGGACAAGGAACATAAAACCTGCCAACACATCTCCGCCACTCCCACAATAACTACACCCCACAACAGAGCCATAAGCATTCCTAGATCTTACACCTGCACTTCCAAAAATGTAGTATATCTCATTCAGTGCACCAAATGCACAGATGGAAAATATGTAGAAGAAACCAAACAACATCTGCAAACCAGAATGAATGCACACTGGAAATCCATAAAAGACAAAAATATTCAATTACCTGTGGGTGCACACTTCTCACAAGACAATCACTTCCTGTCCAAATTTCATAGTTTCATAGTTAGTAGGGTCGGAAGGGTAGGAGCCAGCACCACTTCTCTTGGAAGCGGTTCCAGATCCTAGCCGCCCTGACCATGAAGTAGCGCCT
>NW_017729025.1:43626509-43628362 GCF_001723915.1 Gavialis gangeticus | reverse complement strand
CCAGAGCACTTCGGAGTGCCCCTCCTCTGACTCTTTGCTAATTGATGAGGAGGTGTTTTCCTCCGTAAGGTACAAAATATTATGGACAAATATAGACATTGGATTTTTGACACATTACAAGCTGCCTGACATCTGTTAACCCCAGGTAACCTGCTTGCAGCTGACCACTTACAGTCCTTCACAAGTTTCCCTCCCTTCCCCTACTCCCCTCCCATCTCTACCTATTGTCTTCCAAACTACCACTCATTTGTATTTCACAGATCTGCATATTGTAAATTAGCTTCTTTTTACCTTGGAGAACACATAACACCAGCAGAGTCTCCCTCTACCTGAAGAAGTGTTTTGTGCCTGAAAGCCTTGAGAGAACACTTTTTCCAACTATTTAGTTAGTTTAATAAAAGGTATGACATCTACCCAAAGAACCTTGCTTGTATATATACATTGGTTAGCAGAGAGAGATGCTGAGATCTTGTTAAATTCTAAGCTGTAGGTTACAATATCCTTTGCTACAGCTTGTGTCATGATAGAAAAATTGACAGATGTGAGATGAACCAGTCCTGTTTGAAAAAACAGGTAGGTTGCAGTCTCTCCAGTTCCCAGGTACAAATAAAATGTGTAGAGAACGTAATTATCTTGGGCATCTGTGGCTTTGTCTGCTACAATCAAGATTGAGTCATATTCTGCCAATGCAGATTTTGTAGCTTGAACATGCAAAGCAATTACTCCTGGTAGATAATCTTGGTGAAATTTGTTTGCACATAGGAAACTGCCAGTATTTGGCACATATTTGTTCAAGTTGTCCCCTAATTTAGTGTTATTGCTCAGTTTTCTCCAGAGGTATGCTAGCAGCTGTAAATGTCTCCACTAGCATGAACGTAGCTTCTCTTCTTGTCAAACTGCTGTAAGTGGTTCTTTTAAAGATTGAGGGCAGAGGTATTTGTTTCTTACTCTGACCTTCAGCCTCTGTAACAGGCTTTTGCTTTATATGTGATTCAGACTCTAAATGCTAATTAATGCTGTTTTTATTCAACGCATCCACAGTCACATTGTACAGCGAACAAAACAATTTATCACCATCTGCATGCAAGGTCCTACAGGCCTTACACAATCCTGAGCTGAAATGTATTTAGCTTTCTTGGATTTCTTTTCACCAATCATCATCAGATTGGATCATTGCATCTGGTTTCTAAAAGGAGCACTGAAACCCTTTCACTTTCTTGACTGGCACCTTCATGGAATTTATGTCACTAGCTCATCCCCTCAGCAGCTTTCTCTCAAACCACATGCTCTATGGCTGCAGGGATTGCCATGCTTTCTTTGTATTCTGATAAGCTTTTATTTTTTTCAGGCAATTCGGAACAAAATTTTGGGAAATGCCATTTTTCACAGTGACCATGGAAACTGCTGCTTTTTGCAATTTCTTCAACAATCACAACACCACTGTTTAAGAAGATCACAACTCACTACTGTCCCTGGCTGCAGAAAGAGAGAGAGAAAGAGAAGGGAGGGCAATACTATGAAACTAACAGCTTCTATAAGAACAGCACATAGACCACCAATGGGTTAGCAGATGTAGCCAAGTAAATGGAAAAAAAATAGCTTACATCATATAATTTTAAATGCATCAGTCTGTTCTGCTGGGTGAAGAATGTACCACTTGATATGAAAATAAAGAAGGATTGCAGAAAAAAATGTGGGCTGGTCTTGCTTATCTGACTCTGTTTCCCCATATTAATATGACTCTGTTGGTCCATATTAATCAGCTAGACCTTTCTCAGGAGTGGATCTCAAAGCACTTTACAGGGCCAGTACACTTTATAGATTCATAGATTCATAGATTAAGGGTCGGAAGG
>NW_017729025.1:43618777-43626498 GCF_001723915.1 Gavialis gangeticus | reverse complement strand
CCCTTCCCCGGCGAGTCTAGTTTAAAGCTCGCCGTACGAGTTCAGCCAACCTGGAAGAGAACACTTAACATTTTACAGATGGGTATAGAGGAGTCACTTGCCCGAAGTCACACATTCACGGGCTAAAAAACGCCCCCAAATCTTCTGTGCCCTCTACTAGATCTCCATCCACTAAAGCACACTTTATTCCGTCAAATGACTTGTTAATCACAGCCCTATCCATTCTTATGTAGCACACGGTCATGATTTTTTAAATTTGTATCTTATAGGAATAATAACCCACACAACAGGAACTTAAATATACACAAAAGAGAGCCAGAAGCAATGAATCTGTCACCCATGAAACGTAGTAATGCCTTTGACTGAGAAGGTAGCATTAGCTCTTTATTGAGAAGCAGGCACAAACATTTCTCTCTCAGAAAGCCAGTCTATAATATTTGTTTTGCTTCACAGGCTATGATAACACACGGAGATGATGCCTCTACTGTTTGTTTGAGAAGGCAACGAGGAGTGGAAGCTTTTCAATTACATTATTTTCAGTGAAATTAGAACATTGTACAAGGTTGGAAGAAAATACAAACTAGTTCAAAAAACTAAGCATAGTGGATTCAGATGAGTTGAGAAGCAATGACATGGAGCTAATGTGAAACCAAGTTTATGACCAGTTTTATTCACTAGAGTTTCCATGATAGCTTTTGTCCCATAAACTTGGCCCAATTCCCAATTTAGGCAATTGGGGGGTTGGTTGACGCTGTGTTGGTCTAAGGACACAGGCAGACAACCCTGTCTCCTAATTTAGGCAATTGCATTGTTTTTAACTGTAGATCTCCTTTCATTTTCAGTTGGCTGTGACAGTAGTCTGTCCTTCTTGTCCAACCTTGGATATAGGATAAAGTTGGGCAATCTTAAGCAGCAGCAATGTGTCATTCCAGGTATGTTAAATATTTAGGGACATGAGACTAAGAGCACAAAGACATGAAGTGAAATCCAAGCCTCAGTGAAGCCAATAGCAAACCTTTCACTGATTTCATTGCATCTAGGATGTCGTCCCTATGTTCCATTGTCAGCTCTGTGCAGCTTTTGGGAAATCACTGCTTCTTTCCCCTCTGTCTTCCCCTTTTCACTTTTGCTCTGTCATGACTATTTAAATTAAGCTCTCCTAAGCAAAGACTTAGCTTACTCTGAGATTCTCTAATACCAAACACAAAGAAACCCTCAATGTACATGCACATTGAGGTCATAATTTTGATGCCTAGCCAGAAAAGCAGGTAGTTAGAGACTGAATCAACTTTCATTGAAATCAATGGGAGAAGGAGATGGATGCTATAAGTGAAACTAATCACCTCTTAGTTAAGCATCTAAATTATCAGGGGCATAGCCAAGAAAAGTACTTGATATCCCAAAAGCACTTTCCTCACACCTGAAAAGATTTCACTGCTCTGAAGCAGAAATAAGGTGGTATTACTACCACAGGCCCAGAGATTGGCAAAGCACATTTATCTGTAAACTATATTTGATGTATATTTTATATGTACAGAGCACATGTAAGGCACAGATATTTATTTATGTCTAAGAAGCTATCAATATATTATATGACTTCTCTAGGAGCAGAGAAACCTTCTGACAAGCAGTGTAAGAAGGCAGTGCAAAGAGGTTTTCATGTGCACCCTTCAGAGACAGGCACAGGCACAGCTATACCCTAGAAGAGATTCGTTTCTATTAGTTTCCACCACTGCTTACTTCCTATAGAAATTCTGCTGGGGGAACACAGATGTAAACTTCTGCCAAGTTCCAGAGAGTCCACACAGAAGATCCACTGAATCCATACATATTCAGTGAGCCTGCCCCTTGCTCTGCTGCCTCTCACTATCATTTTAAGGATGCACCAGCTGTATCTGAGTCACCTATGCCAACTCAGACAGCAGAGAGGTTGTGCTAGGGTGTCCCTGTGGTAAGTAGATTTATACCATTGCCAGGACTTAGCACCTGGGTTCCACTAACGCAAATGGATGGATTCTAGGAAGTAAATAAAACCTTTATTTAGTAAAAACAGTAAGTGACACTATTTTACTTGTATTATCCTCTGGTGCTGATTACCTCAAAATATTGCTTGTTGCTTGTTTTGTAACAAGGAGCTGATCACATGAACTGCTTACTCAAGCAATTTGTTCACACTTATATAAGAAGTCTCACTGATGTCAATAGTTTCACAGTTTCATAGTGCTTAGGGTCAGAAGGAACCTAAACAGATCACCAGGTCTGACCCCCTGCCCCAGGCAGGAACGAGTGCTGGGGTCATAACACCCCAGCCAAATATCTGTCCAGCCTTCTCTTGAAGACCCCCAAGGTAGGAGAGAGTACTAGCTCACTTGGGAACCCGTTCCAGAGCCTGGCAGCCCTAACTGTAAAGTAATATCTCCTGGTGTCCAGCCTGAACCTCCTCTCTAACCATTTGTGGCCATTATTCCTAGTAACCTCGGGTGGTGCCTGGGGGAACAGAGCCTGCCCCAATTCCTGCTGGTCCCCCCGGTGAGTTTGTAAACGGCCACCAGATCCCCTCTCAGCCTTCTCTTGTGGAGGCGGAATAGGTTCAGGCCCTTTAGCCTCTCTTCGTAGGGCCTGACCCTCTGCCCCTGGACCATATGGGTGGCCCTCCTCTGGACCCTCTCAATGCTAGGCATATCCCTCTTGAAGTGCGGCGCCCAGAACTGGACACAGTGCTCCAGCTGCAGCCTGACCAGTGCGGCATAGAGGGTTTCCTGTGTGTTGCGTATTGCAGTGCATTCCAAGAAGTTAGACACCGCCATGCTCAGCTTCACATTTATGGATCTGGACCTATGAGCCAAGATTACAGCTACCTTTTTCATTCCTTTTGCCATATCCAATTATTTCATAGCTTCTCTCACTAAATGCTTCTGCTCAGTGCCTTATTTCCTCCTGGTTACACCTTTAGTTTTCTCAGATCAAGCTTATATATACTCAACTTAATTATACTGGTTGGGATAAAGCAGTGCTGTTGTGGGATTTGATCCTTATCCTATTGAACTCAGAACACTGTTTGCCTGCTCAGAAGTACTTTTGTTTTTTGGTTTGGTTTTTTTTTTTTTCGGTTGAACAATTTATTTAATTTTTTATAAGGTAAAGTGGCTTAAAGAGTTGTATAAATGTGAGGAGCCATTATGATGATCAATAAGACAATAACACAATCATCCAATGAAGAACAGGGTTGAGTGGGACTGTATCTCTGGGAAAAAGGAAGATGGATGTCAACACTTCACAAAAATAAGTTTGTGAAATTTTGGGGGAATCAGACTTTAGCCACATTAAATGCAGGTAGTGAGCAGGCTCTGGTGCTGAAAATCTCATTTGAAGTATGAAAGGGGGTGGAAGGGACACTTTCCCTGAGGCTATTATTTGAGGAAAAATAAGAAGAAAGTATATAATCTTGCTTCCAGGTGCTTAAATGAGCTCAGAATTTCTCCAAGCACAATATTGTATCTTCCTCAGGGCCTGAGTTACTCTATAGAACTCTGTGAGAAATTAATTACCAGGCTGAGAAGCATCGTTAATGACAGCTAGACGGAACATAGCATGCAGTACCTGAGACAGTACGGGTGAGTTCATTTCATCTCTAGATCAGAGGGGATTTTTGTTTTTCAAACAGAAATTATAGATGAATCTTTTCTAAACCTATGATACTGTATCTAATAAAGTTATTCCTTTCACTGGCATAAAACACTCTATATTTTTCTGATAGAGAGCCCTCTGCACTGAATATTCTTCTTAGACAGAGATTTTGTGGAGTGACAGCATGCCCATATCTATGCTGTGTTCTCCAGAACCCCTCCTACATAGTGGGAGATTCAGAGTTATATCTGAGGTTTATTTTTTACCCCTGCATTTTGTTCAGACCAAAAGCCCTGAAATTCAGCCATTTACTCTTTACTGTATTTAACTTTTCTTCCAGTGCTCCATCACTGTTTCTGGAACCACACTGGCCAATAAGGCATTGTCTAACTTAAATTAACATATGTCCCATTTGCTTTCAGATTGATAGTCTGTTTGTCTTCTACTACAATGTTTTATTTTACAGCTATGAAGAATTCCTGAGCTAATGGTATGGATGTCATCCCCTTTGTCTATGTCATGCGTAATTGTTCTTGAAGACTCTTGTGAAGTGATGCAATTGATTTAAGTTCTTGCATCTTTTTCCAAATATGTGGCACTGCCCTGGCTTGCATCTACCATGGAGTAAAAACATCCATGTGTTCTTTTTCAGGGATGTTAACTTTGAACTTTGCATGCTTTTCTTCCTCAGCTCTGTCTCCTTGTAATATTTTAGATCGGGGTGCTCAATCTTGTGGCTCAGTCTTGTGGCCCCATGAGCCAGATGAGTGGTATGGGGCTCATCTGTGGGCTGGATCCAGCCCTGGGGACCAGCACTTTTCCTGCCTGCCACCATAGACTGGGATTAGGTCCTGGACACCTGGCAATGCCCCCTCCCACTGAGACTGGTTCCCAGGGGCCCAGCATTGCCTTCTCTTACCTCCTGCACACTGGGATTGGTTCACCAGGGCTCAGAGCTGCCAACCCCTGCACACTGAGGTTGGATCTTGGAGGCCCAGAGTTTCCCCCACCTGCCTGCTGAGCACCAGAATTGGGTTTCAAGAGCCCAGTACCACCCTCTCCCAGCCCTGTCCACTGGGACCAGGCACCCCACCCAGCATGTAGGGCCTGGGCCTCCCCCTGGGTCCAGAGATTTGGCAGCAGGAAAGCAATGCCACCACTCCCACACCACCAAATTTCTGGAGTTGTCAGGAGTCTCATAGGCTGGATGACATCGTGCCAGGGACCAGATCTGATCTGGGGATGAGAAGTTAGGGATGAGTCACTATCCGGCCTCTTCTAAGGAATTCAGTTACCTTCTCCAACCAACCCCCTCCCAGCCAACTAGCAAGTTTGGCTTTTCTCAATTATATCATGGTATGCATATCTACATGAGATGCTTTACTGCAAAGTTGACTAATTAGCTCTTCAGTAAAGTGCCACTGTTACATGTTTGCCCCTATTAGGGCTCAGTAAACTAATTAACTCTGCTGTAGGGTAGTACTGCCTGACACAAGTACTGTCTACAGCGGAGTAGTTACATGTGGCAAAATGCACATGTAGACAGTGATGGGGCTGGCTAGGGCATGAGGGTGCTAAAGTGCAGGGGCTGCCTGCTGTCTAGCCCCACACTGAAGCAGCCTTGTGCCCCAGCCAGCCCCTCTACCACATGCTAAACTGGGTTGAAGCAGCTCCAGCTGGCAAACTGACCCCTAGGACCACCTGCCAGCTGGTGCTGCTTCTCCTTGGTTCAACATACCGTATTCTCAAAAGCATGTGCAAATGCTGCACCTGGGAGCAATAAATTCTGGCATGAACTGTGCCAGAGTTTATTGCTACATGATAATTGCATGTGTAGATGCACCCAGTCTCAAGCACTTGTAACTTTTCACCTCTTTTTTGTATTCTCTATATAAAACCTCCTCTCTTTTATTTCATTCTTACATAGAGTGCAGTATTCTTCAGCCGTCTGTAATACAATTTCATAGCTAGCTTCGTTTGCCTGAGTTAAATGAAAATTATTTAAAATGTCAAGTGCTTCAGAATCAGCTATTTCCACTAATTAAGCTACTTTCACCCTGGGTTGTTTGTTGGTTGGTTTTTTGTTTTGGGGGGAGGGGTTGGGGGGGTTGTTTTTGCTGTTACTCATGGATTGAAGCTGCAGTATGAAATGATCTTTGAACTATCTCCGTTTGTTTTCTAAATTTTCCATTTCAGCTACATTGGGGCGTTTACACTTTCCCATCCTTTCACTCAGAGTTTTTTCTAGCTTATTTTCTTCCTGTGTTATAATAACTCAGAGTCTAGGGATCTGGCAGACATCAGCTTCTTTCAGCTGCTTACTAATTGTTTAATGCTGTATGACTTAAACCTCTAAATAGGACAACTGCAAATTCCAACTGGGTCAAATCACAGCCTTTTTAAGGAACAGTTTGTCACACAAACCAAAATTGAATTTCCAAACTTTCTGAAGTTTGAGATCTTTGATATTCTAGGCAATAGTACATTTAAAAATGGCATAGCCAGCTCATGTGCTGTAAGAGGTTAGTGTAAACACAGCACAGAGCATAGGGAGAGAATGGGCCTGTCTGAAGAGTCATGGGTTTAAGTGAAATCCAGAAGCAGCAAGAAGCAAATTAAAGAACAGACATTTTATCAGAAATGTTATTCTGGTGAGTTTTCCACACTAGTTTTGCAAGCCCTAATATTCTAGATAAAATGCTATGGTTCCACTTAACATCTTATGAACATAACAGATGATCTGATGAGGATCATAGCTGACCATTTTGTCTCAAAGCAGCAAACCTTTCCTGCTGAGGCAACACAGTAGAACATACTACTGCTTTCTGTTGCATTTCAAGCAACAAGTCCTAAAGCCCAGAGCCCTTTTTTTTGCTAGTCATTTAAAGAACGGATCCATAAGTATACAACAAACGCATATGGCTTAGCAGAACACGCTGCACTTGTTCCTTCATGGCCAGGATCTATTTTTGGACATTTCAACACCTGCCCACAGTTTCTGCAAGACTCCCATGTTAAAATTCTGCTCAAAGATTGTTGAGTCACAGATCATCCTCAAACATAATAATAATTAAGTCATCGATACAATTCACTGGAGTCAAAAGGCATTCTTAAATTGCTTCATAATTCAGAACAGGCAGTTCATTAATCAGAAATCTATCAACGCAAGATCAGTGGGAAAGTCAAAGAGAAAAATGGGCTAATATTTTGGGAGATGTAACTTACAAGACAGGGAATATATTCCTCATTACATACTCCACCTAAATACACTATGGAGACCCTTTGCAAACTTTAGTGGTACAAAATGGAATAAGGCAACAAACAAAGGCTAACAATGACAGGTGGAAATGTAACACACATAAAAGCCTTACTATGCATCCTGGCACTATGTGCAGCCTGGTACCTATTACTCAGATGCAGGTGCAATTCAAACAGATGTGATTCAAAATAGTTCCTCCCCTTTGGGCGATAATACATCTAAAAAATTAGGTAGCTAGCTCACCAGCTATGAGACTTTCGAGTGAAAAGGGGCAGATCATATGGAAAGAATAGGTATGTCTGACAGCTTTGAGTTAGATCCTCCTGCTAATGAAATGCATGGCTATGTATGCCCTTCTTAAATTTACCTGTAGCTACTGTTATGAGATTCACTTCCTGGCTTCCCCGTGGTTCCATGCTCCTGTCATGCTAAACCTCAGTGGCTCAGTGCTAGCAGGGGAAGCCAGAGCACAGAGGAAAGGGCTTAGTTTGGCAGGAACATGGAGCCATGGGGATGCATGCTTACCTTTTTCACGGCTCCGTGCTCCCACCATGCTATACCCAGGCAGTTCTATGCTCCAGCTTCCAGGCTGTTCGTGGCACAGCTCTCCCCACTCCCCAGACCCAGCCCCACCAGCCTTCCCTGGAGAGGACTGTACCTGTCACCTGAAACTAGGCAAAAGCTGCAGAAAAGTTCAGTTAACTACAGTTACTGAAAGGTGATATTTTCCCCCACTACCTGACTCTCAAGCCCAGGAGGTGAGATGGGAAGCCACAGCCCCCACCATGCTGCCG
This sequence comes from Gavialis gangeticus, assembly GCF_001723915.1. Taxonomy (NCBI): domain Eukaryota; kingdom Metazoa; phylum Chordata; order Crocodylia; family Gavialidae; genus Gavialis; species Gavialis gangeticus. The sequence goes on along the minus strand of NW_017729025.1, from coordinate 43,618,818 downwards.
GGCCAGAGCAAAGTGAGTGGCACTTGAGGAGAAACAGAGCC
>NW_017729025.1:43612890-43613777 GCF_001723915.1 Gavialis gangeticus | reverse complement strand
CAGTTAACTACAGTTACTGAAAGGTGATATTTTCCCCCACTACCTGACTCTCAAGCCCAGGAGGTGAGATGGGAAGCCACAGCCCCCACCATGCTGCCGGGCCAGAGCAAAGTGAGTGGCACTTGAGGAGAAACAGAGCCAGGTAGTGGGGGAAAATATCACCTTTCAGTAACTGTGGTTAACCAAACTTTTCTGCAGCTTTTGCCTAGTTTCAGGTGACAGGTACAGTCCTCTCCAGGGAAGGCTGGTGGGGCTGGGACTGGGAAATTGGGGGTCAATGGAAGGCTCCCCATAGCACAGCCCTTTCCTACCAACCCCCACCCCAGGACAGGAACATGACAGGGCTTGCTGTGGGAAGCCTCCCAGTTCCATGCTCCTGTCTCCACATGCCACCACTCTCAGCCTGCCCCTGCCCACCCAGAACCGGGGTAGACCCCAGGTGTCCCTGCTCACCAGCACTCTAGTGGCAAGTCAGAGTTATGCAGGTCAGAGGAGGTATGGTGCTTTAATGTGAGACTGATCAGAGCATGTTCAAACATTAATATTGCATAACATTCCACAAATATGTACTCTAAATATAATGTGTAACAACATCTAAGCAAAAGGAAAATTTAACCAGCTTTTTACCCTATACAACATATATTTTTGCATCCCTGTGGCAGCATCTACCCTAGACACTGACTGTGCAGATGTTACTGCGTAGTCATTTAGTACTTGCATACACAAGTACTAAATGACTGTGTAGTAAGCAGAGTTACTGCACAGTCACATCACCGCACGGGTTTTAGGTGACACTGGCTGGCTCATTACTACTGCGCAGTAGCATCGTGTCACGCTTCGTGACACGTGATCATAGAATCATAGAATCATAGAAGTAGGGTCAGAAG
>NW_017729025.1:43609159-43612879 GCF_001723915.1 Gavialis gangeticus | reverse complement strand
TGATCTTGGACGCTAGTCCTAGCTCTATGTCCGCCTTAGCCTTCCTGACAGCCCCCCAACAGGCCCCAGCAGAGGTGGTATACTCCTCTTTGGAGATAGCATTCCCCTTCCACTGGGTGTACACCGCCTTTTTCGTAAGCATGCATTCCTGGACGCCCTTGGTGAGCCAGGGGGGCTTTCGGGCACTCTTGCCCCCCTTGCTTCTTGTTGGGATGGACTCCCCTTGGGCCCTGAGTATCATTTCCTTAAGGAACGACCACTCGTCCTGGACACTGAGTTCCCCTGCCCTCAAGGACCCCAGCACCTCACCCACTAGTCTCCGCAACTTGTTGAAGTTGGCCCTCCTAAAGTCTAGGGCTACTGTCTTGCTGCAGGCCCTTGACACCCTGCACTGGATGGTGAATTCCAGCAAGTGATGATCACTATCGCCCAGGTGGTCAAGAACCTGGAGGCCCTTTACCAGGTCATCGCCTGTGGCCAGGACCAGGTCCAACAGGGCGTTTCCTCTGGTGGGACCGTGCACCTCCTGAATTAAGTGGAGGTCCTGTATCTCAGCCAGGAACTTCCTGGAACAGTCCATCCTGGCTGACTGTTCCTTCCAGCAGATGTCCAGGTAATTAAAATCACCCATGACAACTACATCCCTTGCCTTAGGTGCCTCTGCAAGCTGGCCCAAAAATTCCCAGTCCAGCTTCTCCCCTTGGTTGGGGGGTCTGTAGTAGACCCCCACCATCAAATTGCTCTCCCCACGGCCCCCTTGAATCTTGACCCAGAGCACTTCAGCCTGCCCTTCCTCTGACCCCATTCTGCTGGCAGAGGATGTGTAGTGCTCTTTGACATAGAGCGCCACACCCCCACCTTTCCTTCCTTCTCTATCCCACCTGTAAAGCCTATAGCCCCTAATGCTAACTGCCCAGTCATGGGACGAATCTCACCACATTTCTGTTAGCCCTATGACATCTGGGTTTGAACTAGCTATTCTGAGGGCGAGTTCCTCCTGTTTATTCCCCATACTGTGAACATTGGTATATAGGCATTTAAGGCCTTTCAAGACTGTGTGTGCCACCCCCCATTTAGGGAGACTGTCTGGACCCCTGTTCCTTACCTTAGCACTCCTTACCTTTGTCACCTGTCTTGCTTGGATGGCGTCTCCTCATCTTCCTGCGAAGTAACGAGCTACTGCATTCAGCAGCTCATGTAGACATGGCCTGTATAAACTAAGTTACTCCCTTGCCTGTATCTTCCTTGATCTCCTTAATATACACATCCCAGGTTTAGTCATAAAATTGACCCTTCCAGTGATATTCATATCACTTCAGCCCAACCAGACAGTTTATTGCAATAACAGGTTAAGGTAGCTTTGGTTAACTATATGGCAACCACCCTACATGGCAGTTATCAAGTTTGTTAGATACAATTTTCCATTATGAGCCTATCCTGATTATCTTCATTTAATTGCAACCACCTCAGTGCTACTTTTAAGATCTTCCTTATTGAATAGCTTTGATAATCTATGTTGTCTAGGGCTTAAGTCAGAGGTCTGTATTCATTTGGATCTTTCTTAAAGCATTTATTTAATAAATCTGTTTCTTACTCTCTTCTATATATATGGACTTTTCTCACTTCCAGAAGAATGTTATGTGATCACTGATGGGGCATAGTGTCAAAAGCTAATTATAGGAAGCTATTAAGGCTTTCAACCAACAGAATATTCACCCAGGTGCTTAAAGCTTCTTCATTGATTGCTTATTGAAAAAAGTATGACTCATTCTAAATTTTACAAATGCTTTTGAAATTTATTACCAAGATAATCAGCACGCATCACCACAGCTAAACCTTTGTTAATAATATCAAACAAATGTCGGAATAAAGCAATACAGCTATCAAATCAAAAGTTAGTTTAGGTTCAATACTACTGTGGAAATTACATTAAATCTTGAGATAAATAAATCATGTGACTAGTATACAAAGACAATTCTTGGTTATAAATTCTAATTGAAGAATTCTACCAAACACAACCCAATCCATAACTCAGAGCACATGAAATATTTTAATACTGAATTGAAATTACATAATATCCAAACCACAACTTCAGAACCAACTGTATAGATTTCTCCTTAAGTTTCATTTATTTTTTGGTGGCTAGCCCATTTCTCCCTGCCAAAATAGTTGCTAACTTGTGAACAGTTTAACACAGTGTAAAAAAAAAAATGGATTTTACCACACATCAGAAGCTCCACAAAAACTGTGTGAGTGCAAAGCTAAAGCTAATAAGTTACTGTGGTTTAGCTTTAGCTTAAGGAGGGGAGGGAGGAAGACAATAGACCACCCATGGCTAGTTATCATGGAGCTGCTGATGCATAGCATGCCCTACCCATTTTCGCCATGCAGTAAATTGTTCTTATCTCCAAAATTTATAGCATAGGATATAAGAGAAAAACTCAGAATCTGACAGCTCCAGCTACCAACTTCTAAATACAACAGCTTTTAGTTTCATAGACTTTTAAACATAGAGTACACAGGGCTAAGTCTCATTAAGAGAATATGTTGTGGGGCTGGGTTACATGTTTGGAGGATGAGCTTTCTTTCTGCTGCCTTCTGTATGTTAACTTGATAGGCATTCATAAACATATGCATGAATGCAGCCACACCTTAAACATCAGAAGATAAAAAATGGCATTTTCTAGCTAAGAAAAAGAAAGATTAAAATAGAAAAAAAGTAAAACTAAGATACTTAGGAAAATGGGGGATAAATTATTCAGTTAATTAAGCTGCTTGAAGTGTTGAAGAACTGAAACTGCAGCCAGAGAGTCACAGATTGATATTCTACTTACAAATTGCTTCTTTCTAGTGGACTTTCCTATGGCACAATATAACTGATGTAGCTTGTTGGATGATAGCATGACTTCTCATCCTCACTCCTGATTCTCAAAATCTGCAGACTCTATTTCCTCCATTGCCTCCTACAGCTCTAGATAATCAGATACAAAGCTAACCTTAGAACCATACAACATCCACAGCTACCATCAGTTTTGAGACAAGTCCCACTTCAATCAGCTATTTAAAATATGTATATATTAAGTGTTTGAACCCATGAGAAAGAATAAATTTGAGATTCCCCTCCCTCCCCTGTCCTCCAGAAATACCAAACATGAAAGCACTTTTGAGAATGCTCAAACTCATGAAGAGTACGTGTATATAGCATAAGGCAGCCTGATGCTGAAACATATTCTACACGTGCTGTCTTCCAAACCAGAAGAAGTACTAGCACTGCACTAATGTAACTAGGGCAGGGTGATCAGGGCAGTGGCCTCAGGCACCAACTTAAGAGGCAAGAGGCAGAAAAATATCAGCTTCCACTGCACAATCACATCAGTGGCACAGGGACAGCTGGAAGTCACCACTGTCCTGGGAACCCTGCTGCTTTGTTATGCTTCTGATAATAAGAGCTGCATCTCAAAGGGGCATACGTAGATTTCATAGACATTAGGGCTGGAAGGGACCTCGGAAGATCATCGAGTCCAGCCCCCCCGCCCAAAGGGCAGGAAGTCAGCTGGGGTCATAGGATCCCAGCAAGATAAGCATCCAATTTGCTCTTGAAGGTGTTCAATGTAGGTGCTTGAACCACCTCCAATGGCAGGCTGTTCCAGACCTTGGGGGCTCGGACAGTAAAGAAATTCTTCCTTATGTCCAGCCTGAAACAGTCTGGCAGTAGTTTAT
>NW_017729025.1:43581654-43608701 GCF_001723915.1 Gavialis gangeticus | reverse complement strand
GCAAGACCTACCCGCAGCAAACCTGTGCTGGCTATCCCTTAGGATGTTGGCATCAGCCAGTCCATTAAGGATGGCCTCTTTAAAAAACTTTTCTAAAGTCTTCCCCAGGATAGAAGTCAGGCTAATGGGCCTATAGTTAGCTGGATCCACTTTCCTCCCTTTCTTGAAGATAGGCACCACTTTGGCCTTCTTCCAGTCTTTGGGCACTACACCAGAGCGCCAGGGTCAGTGGGGGGGCTCCGTGGATGCTGGGGAGTGTCTGGGGGGGCTCTGGGGGAGCAGGGGCACAGTGGGCTTTCATCCACGCATCTCTCACCACTCCAGAGCCTAACACCACTACACTGTTTCCTGTAGGCAGCTAGCATGCACAGAGCTAGTGCAGCATACTGATGGTCCCATTATGTAACCAGTTCACCAGAAGTTTGACTCCCAGATGATTTCTAGGGGTTCTCAGTACATTCACTCACCATTCATCCTCCAGCAGTCTTAAAAATTAGTTTGGCCACATTACAATCAGTGTCATCATTTTTCTTGCAAACAAGACTATCTACAGTAATCCTTCATTATGGAGCTGGACCAATAGTCATAGAGCTTATCGTTATAAATGTTTGTGTTGATATAGAAACTGTGCTTAAAAACATCAATGACAAACTCCACTTAAGCAATAGCTCTTTTTAAAATTAATGTAACATCTGTATTCCCATTGTATGCTAGTTCTCTCACATTCTACTTCCATTTGCTTGGTTCCTTTTTGCCGATTTTCATGAAGGACAGTGTAGTCCTCTGGTTAAACTGTTTCATCCTACCAACAGTTTTTATAATAGACCACATGTCCCTAAAGAAGCTCAACATTTATAGAAGTGTAAAGCCATTAACTTTTCAGACAGGCTGAAAGGTATTTTCTTCTGTTCTTAGAAAACATGCTTTTACAAGTAATCATTGGAGCTGCCTGTGGTTTTGTAATACCAGCTTTGCCTGCAGTATAAAGATTTTTTTGCATCACTATATTGCCTTACCTCTGAGACAACATTATAGTACTTATTTTCTCTTCTCTACATAGCAGTCCTATACCGATCAGCCACTCTGTCTTCTACTCTTCAGACCTTTCTTGCTGTGCCTAAATCTCTAAATCTCTCACTTCTGAAATTCTGAATCATCTCATCCTGAGATACATCCCTATGTGCGTGGCATTTTGTCTCTCAAAACCTGTTGTCATGCTCAGGAATAATTTTTTGAATTAATACCACACACAGAGGCATTTGAAAAAAAAACAATTCAGATATCTCCACCCAGAGAATAACAGAGGATAAGAAAAATGAAGACTTCTTAAAGATGGCTTGGCACAAAACTCAGCTCCTGTTCAAAATTTTAAATTTCTTTAAGCTTGGATCTGTGTTTTGATTCAACTCATAATAGTAAATAAAGAATCCACATGAAGAATTCATTTCGGGGCCCATATTTCGATGAGAAGAGATAAGAAGAGCCAATATTTGGGTCCAGGACAACATCTGTTTCTGACCACTCCAAAAGAAAAGTTGAAAACAAAAAGAAGGAAGGCTAGAAAACAATAGCCAGCACACAATTAGGCAGTAAAAAAAGTATAATCCCAGACGCCATCAACACCAGCTGGAGCCTAGTCAATGCCAAGAGTTTGCAGGTGGTTTTAAGAATAACTTTAGCAGCTAAACTCTTCAAAGTTTATGCAGCATCAAACTACATTGTAAGCAAGTTGAAAAGATTAAAATAAAATGCAAGGAGGGGGGAACATTAATCTGCATTATCTGTTGCCCTATTAAACATCACCTGATAGTTGTTCAGAGGAGAAATGGTCACCGAACTGTGGGGGGGAAATCACACACACAAACTAATTTTTTTGGGGAGTATTTTTCTCTGTATAACAGATATAATATGACATCTTCGTTAATTCTCTCTCCAAAACTGGTGAAAAATGTGTGTGTGTGTGCCTGCATGTCTTTTTCTTTTCTTTTTTTTCCTTTGATAACTATTACCCTGCAGGACAACAATTACCTCAGTCATTAAGGGAAGAAAACACAGTGGGTGGCTAAAAACAGTGACCAATTTCAGAACAGATTGAAATTAAGTATTGAACATACCAATTGCAGTAATAAAACTGGGTCCTAATCCTCAAAGACTATTACAAATTCTTAGCTCCAGGCACATGAGCAGTCCTACTGAATTTGTTAGGACAACTCACATGCTTAAAATAAACACCCTTATTAAATTTTTCAAGACTAAGCTGTGCTATTGCTGAGTTGCTCATTTGTGTTTGCTTTTGTTTTTAATTCTTCTGTTTTTATCTTTGTAGACAAACTAGGTACATTTTTACAATCAAATTAATTAGGCAAGTGAAGGCCCAATTTGTGTGTGACCAGGATTGCCAGACCAGGTGACTGAGTGTGGAACTGATTAATTATGATACTTTGCATGCCTGTGGATTCATACACACTTGCACTCTTATACATTTTTCTTGTTTATTAATGGCCAGGCAGGTGGTGAATAGTGAATAGCAAAAAAATGCAAAAATATGTCTTCTTTCAGCTCCCTTTGATTGGTTTGCCAGCCTTTTGCATGTTGCCAACTGTATTTCAAGTTACTAGTATTGCCTTTTTATTATTTGTTTGTACAGCTATCAAAAATGCACCTTCAGTGATAAGTTGCAAGAAGAGGAGAATATGAAAAAAATTGTTTTGAAGGGAAGACCTATATAATTTGACTCCCTACTGGATAGTGTTTATCATCACCATAATCATCTATCCTTGTAACAGAAGCTGAAGGTGCATAAGGATCGTTTGCTGAAAACAAATACAGTCTCTGCCCTAGGTAATTAAAAATCTACATTTCAGAAATCACACTTGTATTATTATTATTATTATTATTAATAACAACAACAACAACAAAGTTTTGTATTATGGTAGCACTTCAAAACCTCATAGATGAGGACCTGAGTGTGCTAGGTACTGTAAAAAACACAGAGCAAAAAAACATAGTCCTTGACCCAAAGAACAAACACAGACACTAAAGCAAGAAAGAAAAGAGCTACACAGCAACAGGAAAATGTGGTTACTAGGCTTAGGCATGTGTACATTACTTCAGTGCTTCAGCTAAGGCCTATTGCTGTGAAGTGAACAAGCATCTGTGGAATATCAGTGCTTTTCCACCAATTTGCACAAGCCAAGAAGCTGGCATCTTCCACCATTTTGCATGGGTCAGTAAATGGAAGCAGTTTCTACCTTATATATATTGAATCATACTTCATTCATTGGGGCAACTCATAAAGCAAGCATTATGTGGCCTGAAATATCATAAACCCTTGTCTCCTGCTGCAGTTATCAAATTTTGTTTCCCTAGGGTTCAGTATTTATTTATATTTTGGTTTGTCTTTCTGAAATAAAAACCCATCTAAAGAAAAGATAAGTGCCCATCAGACTCCATATATTGTCAAAGAAAAGGCCTACATCATATGCACATATAATATGTTCCTAATAGGCTAAACAGTGACATATAGTATGTCCCTAATAAGCCAAATGGCCATCTCAAAAGGCAACAAGGTCATTCACATTGTACTACCCCATATAGCAGAAAATGTGATTTATTGTGCTCTGCATGGCTTTTAAACAGTCTTTTCCCCTTTCATTGTGTACAAACATGGTTTTGCTGTTAATTTCTTAACAGGATCATCTCAGTTGGAAAACCGTAGTTATTTCACCTTTATGAGGCAAGGTGCATCACAGAAGGAATGTGAATTTGATGACTTAAGGTTCCTTTCCAGGAACCTGGTTATCTAAGACATTGGCTTCTTCCTTGTATCTTGGCTGAGAACAGATGGGCATTTCTGGCTTGCAGCTCTGTGGGTAGAACTTCCTCAGCCAGCAACAGCTCATTCTCAGCAAACATCTATCCCTTATAGAACTAGATTCCTCCAAAGCAATATTTCTCAAACTGGGATACATGTAATTCTTGGGGGTCTGCACTGAATTTCTATGGCTAGGTACATGTTTTACATATAATCTGCACTAAGTGATTCTAACAAAATCCGTAAGTGTACAGAAGTTGGAAGCACATAGTCTAAAGTAAAAATGGTGGAACCACCCAGTCTAAAATAGTCCTGGATCAATGTGGTATCAGATTATTCAAATTAGAGCATTGAACTTCTGTACCAGACCCTTATTGAATCAAGTTAGTTCACTGTCCTCTGTCATCCTAGGCTCCTTTGTGGGTCCCTGCTAACCCCCATTTGCAGGGAGGCATGCTGGAACTTGGCCCATGCTTGGCTGCTCCAGCCAAGGACCCAGCCAGCCCCACCTTTGGGCTGTCACAGAGCAGAGTCAGCATGGTGTCTGATGATGATAGGGGTGCTTGCCCACCCCCTGCAGCCTGCTCATGCTCCCTGAGTCTTTGCCCACTCACGGAGGGCCATGGGTCTTGTGAGTGGGTGCAAACCCAGGAAGTACAAGTGGACTTCTGCCTCCACTGCTTGTATGCATCTGACATGCCTGTGTCTGACAAAGAACTGGCACAGGAGGGGGCATGTGCCTGGCAGCTAATCAGGGGTGGCCCAGCCTTTGGCCTGTGCTCAGCAGTGCAGGATTATCCCCAACCTGCTGGCCTCATGATTGTTGGAAAGGTTACAGTGTGGTTGTAGAAACAGAGGGCAGAACATTATTTTTCTTTATGGCCACATCCAGATGATAGTGGCTGTGCAGTATGTGGCACTGCAGATAGGTCTGATTTTGTCAAATAAGTCTGAGAGAGTTTATTGACCCCTAAAGACCCAGGGGTCAAAAAAACTCATGCAGAAAAAAAGAGGGACAGTGCTCTCCTCCCAAAACCAGAGCCTGGCTGGCCAGAGCCATACTCCAGCTGCCAGCCAGGCGCCAAGCTGCAGCTTCCCCGGCTCCCAGGACCCCAGGTAAGGCTGCTGGGGCCAATAACTGTGATGGCCGCAGCCTCTCCTACCCCACCCAGGGTAACCTGCCACATGCTGGTCACAAACTCCTCCGTGCCCATTTCAGGCTGGACATAAGAAATAACTTCTTTACTGTCCGAGCCCCCAAGGTTTGGAATAGACTGCCACCGGAGGTGGTTCAAGGACCTACTCTGAATGCCTTCAAGAGACATTTGGATGTTTATTTTGCTGGGATCCTATGATCCCTGCTGACTTCCTGCCCAAGGCAGGGGGCTGCACTTGATGATCTTCTGAGGTCCCTTCCAGCCCTAGTGTCTATGAAATCTATGAAATCTATGAAAATGCCAAAAGGTGCCTGGCAGAGGCATTCCCCAGGGACAACTAACAGTGGCATGAGGTTTCCCACTGCTAGGTGTTGCTGGGGAACCAAACCTCCGCACTCATCTGGACATGGCCTATATGCCTAAATGGCACTTACCATGTGTAAGTAGTATTTTGAGTACATAAGCGCAGTTCATGATTCAACTACCACTGCAATGAGGACGCATAAGCATACACGTGGCTACTGAGCATACTTAATGGGCTGTGCAGTGCCTGGACAGCTGTGCACACATGTGCATTAGGCATAAGTCCTGGAAAGAAAACAGGAGGACAGTCCTTGCATGTTTTAGCCCCAACAGTATCTAACCCCCACCAGTCCTGGGTTTTTGGGTTTTTTGCTACTATTTCCTGACCTACACACATCCAGGATATGTGCAAAAATAGCCACATACTCAAACAAGGAATAGCCTACTGAGAATGCACAGTAGCTGGGTAGAGGCTGATGTTACCAGACTGCACAGGTAATAGGGTAATAGAATGGCAAACTGTGTGTGACTGTGTCAAAAATGGCACTTACTCAGCTTGGTATGCAATATTTAGTTATAAAGGGTAATACAGAAATTTTTACCAGAGCTTATGGCTTTAGGGCTACAAAGCATGATAAAAGACACACATAATGGAAGTTCATCTTGGACATGTCAGCAAGGGACTACTAGCTGAACTTATTTGATGAGATCAAAAGCTCCAGGATGATCCTATGTTTTCACCTTGGCTATGTTGCTGCACCATGCCCTTCTGACTCCACTCTACTCTATTCTCCCACCCTCAGATGCGACTTGAAGCCACAATAGGCTCCTGATTTAATTAATTGGTTTAATTTTAGAAGCTGTAAGGTAACTGGATGCCAATGCCATAGAAAACAGACAAATTTAACTTTAAGTAAAATAAATTAACTTGGAAGCAGAGACAGTATTCCAGGTGCTTTTCTCATCATTTTCTGAATTATTTTTTTCTTTTATCAAATACCTAGTCATTAGGAAAAAAGAGAAAGGAAATATTGTACTGTGGAGAATATTATTACAGGATAACCCTAATTTACTAGGCAAGGAGTGATAACAGTGTTATGATTTTCTCAGTACTATCTCACATTGACAACCTTGGACCAGCATTAAATTGTTGTGTTTACTTTCCCAGCAAAAATGGGAGTTTCATTACTTGGCATGACACATCCACAATGCCACAGTTAAACAAAAGCTGATGCCAGCATTTCTTTTTTTTGTTTATTTATTTTTATGAAAGCATTGAAATAGCACCACAAACTGCACAAGAACAGGAATAATGCAAGACAGCTTTATAGTGTAAAGCATAAGTCACATAAGCTCTAGTCCAAAATGCTCCACAGAATTAAGCAACCCAGCACAGCAAAAAATACCTATACATATAACAATATATGACAGAGTGTCAGAGACTGAGGGGCAGATCCTGAGACTTCTTTATCCCTTTTAATCAGGCAATCTATTCCTCCTTCCCCTGCTGAAGGGAATGATCAGCATGTCTGAAAATTAGGCCAGTTTTTTAGAAATCTAACTACAGGTTTTTGCACCTAATATTAGATACCTAAGTCTGAGAAAGCTGGTCTTTAACTTTTCTCTTTGTTTCAGTTCCTCCATCTGCAAAACAAGGCAATAATATTTATCTGGCTCCTTAAAGCACTTGAAATTTATTGGTGGAGATCAATGCCTTGTGTTAAATAATGACATAATTAAACCAGAAGAAGTGAGTATTTAAATAAAAGAGGTCATTAATATAGCTTCTTCTGGATTTGGAGAAGGTAGTTGGAATTAAGAGGACCAATTATATAACTACTCTATTACATATGGGTAAGGGTGTTAATATGAAGAAAATATTGGTTGCTTATTGTCATAGTCAAAATTATAGTAGGCTGGGAATAGGCTGCTAATTATCTGGCCTAATTCATCATTGTCTTGTATCTATGCAGACATTTAAACTAATGTAAAATGACTGTAAAATACTATCACCCAAGTCTGGGAGCATTTTAAACCCATATATTCTGTGTGTAAGGGACAACATGGAAGATGATATTAAGGCAATTTGCGAGGGAACAAACTAAAAGGGAATCAAGGATTGCTTTACTGGTAGAGTAGAGAGGATGAAAGGCAAAGAAAGGGGATACCAGATATATATAAAAAGGAGCAGACTTGTGGGACAGCCTTGATAACAGGGACAAAAACCTTGAACTTGATGTGATAGGAATATTATATCTCACTACATCCAGCTAGGAGCATTCAACCTTGAAATGTTATTATTAGTCAAGAATTCAGCAGCCTGCCTCTTGCAAGTCTAGATCACCACAATGTGCTACTTACTCCACTGGTTTCTAATAGTACACCAGCATAGACTCAAGGTCTCAGAGTTCATCTTTAAGGCCCAAGATACTGATGATTCTTTTCACAGAAGGATGGTTTCTCCACCAGCATAATTCCTCATGCACCAGATTCAGACGCACAAGGCTTCTTCAGGAAAAGGATTACAGCCCTAGATCTTATTACAGCCCTAGATCTCATCTCATAGTAGAAAAATAACTTCTTCAACTTAACTTTTGCACAGAAATATCTCTAGCCACTAAAGAGGAAGAGAAAAGTAGGAGTGAAAGGAGGAAGAAGGAATGCAGGCGAAAAGGAAAATGTGAAGGCAAGAACAGTAGAACGAAAGAGAGACAGAGGTGTAACTAAATATGTGTCATGGAAGAACCTACATACACAATTAGAAAGAAACATTAAGCTAGTGGGCAACTATGATTATAGTTATTAGCTTTTGGCAGACACTGAGACATCGTGGTGAAACGCACCACGGTAGATGGACAGATAACAGAGACCAGGTAGGGATTGGTGAAGGAGAGAGGTCGGTATGGAACAGTGATCAAAGGAGGTTGGTTGCAGCATTTCTTATAAAATAAATGGTGGTTCTAGGCATGACACTAGTAAAGATAAAAGATAATGACAAAAATCTTGGAAATATCTCAGAAAGAAAAGGGAGGATTTGAGGAACACTAGACAGGAAGACACGGGAGAATTTGAGCCTAGCTAGGAAGTGCAGGGAAGGAAAGGAAGGAATTAAATATTTTACAAAGTTCATAGCGCTGAGTGAACAGACAAGGATGAATCATTTCTCAAAAATAAAAAGCCAAACAGTTACTATAATGTGGGTTGAAATAATGACTTCTATACACAAATATTGGTTGTTTCCTCACAGCCCTGGCTCCTAGCATTGTGCCAATTGCTTTTGAAACACAGAAGAGAGTTCTACATATACTCCTCTTCCATCTCCATGTATACACTTAGCATGGGGCAGGCAGCTTATAATAAAGGCAATAAAGCAAATTGATGGCTCCCTGGGGTACGTATTTGTTGGAGATTCCAGTAGCACAATTACAAGAACATTCTTTAAATTACAATGTTTTCTTTTTGTCTTCTTTTTGTTTTTATAGGATCTGCTATTGATTTGTTATGTTCCATTTACTTGTTAACGGTCTATAAATACATTGTGCAATATCTAACATATTGTTATCATACTTAGCTTTTGACCCTTCCTGGCCTTTATTTCTCATATTTCAATTCTTCATGTAGGGACCACAGTAGCTGATGTACCTGCCACAATATTGAAAGACAGTTGTATCCTGTGTGGATGTCTATATATATGGAAAGCATTTTTTCTACTGTCAAAATTAATCAGTCTTATGGAAAACACATTGAAAAAAACTCAGTAAAGATTAACCACGAAGAGCCTGATACTTTTGACTTGTTATTGACTTTCCCATTGCCAGCTTATGTTGTCATGCCTGAAAGAAGGCATCTCTCTTTAGCAGGAAATATTCTTTAAAAGTCACAATGCTTGCAAGGCATTTATTGCCTCTTGTTTGATCCATAAATGGGGGATTCAGTACTTTGCAAAACTAGGCCATGATATTGCAGCAGGATTTTCAAAAAACCACTTAAGTGATTTAGAAGCGCAACTCTCAAAGGAGCTAATCTAAAAGCTGTTTCTCTGTGAGGTTGTAGTTGATCATATCTACTAGTGCTGCATTGCTTTATTATTTAATTAAGCACTAAGCACAGAAAAAACTCAATTTTGATGGGGCTGCCAGTTTTCAATAACATCTTGCTTTTTCACTCCAGATCTGTGAAATAAGTAATTCCATTTCATGGATGATTTCGATATTTCAAAATTTGCTTATTTCCATTTAGCTTGAAGTGATGGGTGGCATAACTGATTGGAAACACAGAATGGGAAACCTTAACAAAATTGGGGATTTATTCAAGGATACCCTACTGAGTGCACAAACTGCCATTTTTTCACAGCTACAACAGAGATATCTGATAGATGTGTGCATCTCATATGAATCTGTGGATGGAATAGAAAAGTACACTGGTCATGAACCCCCAGAATTGAAAAGGAGATGTGGAAGCATGAATAAAGCAGAAAAAATCAATATATGAAAAATGGAAGAAAAACCATATAAAGGGTAATGACTATAAGGGCACTTTTACACATGCATCAGGGGTAGGGTGGGATGGGGTGGGGAGGGGGCTTTAACTGGAGTGACTTTGAGAGCTGCTCTAATTAAAGTGCCACCATGTTTCATTTATCGGCATCCCTATGGAGTGCAGTAACTGCCAAGCTCCATCAGACTTAATTAATCGAATTCCAGCACATGGGAGCAGCCTCTGTGCTTGTGTACAGGTGCCCATAGGTACCAGTTAAAATGGTAGGTCAGTGATAAAGGAAGCTAAAAGAATCAAGGAAATATCAATAACAAGTTGAGTTAAATAAATGAAAAGGCAATCTAAATATATTAAGAACCTCAAAATCATAGCTTAGATATATGTCCATTGCTAGATGCAGGTAACAGAACTAGAAATAATGATGGAGAAAAAGTATTTGCAATGTCTGTTTCTGTTTAATAGTTGGAAGAGAGTGGATGAGTACATCCATATCATAGAATGTTGCAGATAGAATAGAAAGTTAGTTATTTATTACAAAAGAAGGTCCAAGGTATTTTACAGCAGCTACTAAGATAAAATATTTTCAAATCAACAGTCCTAGATAATTTATTCCAAAGAGTGTTATAGGAACTAGCTCAGGAAATCTCTGTTAATGTTTAAAAAGCCTTGAAAAAATTGGGGAAATATCACAGAATTAGATGAGTTAAAATGTAATTCTAATACTTTAAATGTATAACAAGGATGATGCATGGAAATTTAGACCCTTTAGCTTGATCCCAGGAAAAGTAATGGCATGAGTTAATTTGGGGTTTTATCAAAAAGAATCAGAGGTTAAAAACATTATTTATTACTAGTCCTCAGATTCTCACATAAGATATGTTTTGTCAAATGAACCTGAAATCTTTTTTATGACAGGACTACAAGCCTGGTTGTTACAGACTGGTATTGCCTTCAAGGACTAGTAATAAATGGACTGGTATTGCATACATGGATTTCTCCATGGCATTTGATTTAGTACCATAACCCCCAACTTATTAAAAAAATGAATTAGAAAGAATTAGCTGAACCCACGTGAGCTGGAGCAGAGGCACTGAGTATGTGGTGGCCCGAGGTCTGCTTCCCTCAGGAAGAGGGCCGTCACCTGAAATACATAAAACTTTCCACATGTCCATCAACTTAGCCCTCCACCCCCAGCAAAAATAAAAGTTGGCGCCTATGGGCTGGAGTAAAAAGTTTTTCACTAACAGATGTCAGAACATAGTTGTTAATAGGAGAAATGGATGAGCTGTGCTTCTAGCAGGACTGGATTACGGTCCTTTCTATTTTCAATATAATGATCCACATGACACTATAAAATTTTTACTGGTAAAGTTTGCATATGGGTGGGATGGGAAATATTGGGGAGGGTAGTGTGATCTGAACATAACAGTCAAATAAGCATTATCTAGCAAAATATGTTTTACTACAGTTATATGCAAGGTAACATTTCCAGAAACAAAGAATGCAAGTTATATCTATGGGAAGGGAGTCTCTATCTGAAAAAGTAATGAATGACAGGAGATTTAAGGATCATTATAAATAACCATACTAACTTGAGCTCTCAGTGGAACGTAATACAAAAATGTCTGAGATGATCCTTGAATGAATAAAAAGCAGCAGGAATATAATCTTGCCTCTCTGTGTAATTTTGATAATACTAACAAAGCGCATTTTAATCACCATGGTGGGCAGAGGGGGTCAGTTTTTAAGAAGGAAGAGCAAATTAAAAGAAGTGCCACAAAATATGATCCAGAGGTTTGAAACAAGGCTTGACATGTAAACTTAAGGATCTCAACCTATTTAGCTTATTGAATAGAAGGTTGAGAGATGATTTGATCAACATATGCAAATACTTTTGTATGGAAAAGATACTCATTGGGTTTTTCAACCTTGTAAACAAAATCATAAGATCCAAAGTCTGGAAGTTGAAGTTAGACCAATTCAACCTTGAATTAATATTCATCTTCCATACTTTGAGGGTTATGAAATATTAGAATATCTACCACCAGAGGTGATCAATTCCAAATTGGTGGTCAGAATCTTTAAAATGAGATTAGATTAAATAGATAATCTGCCTTCTGAAATTATGAGGGTTGTCACTTTTGGTTTTCAAGTCTGTGACTCTGTGATTCACTCTGTTTATTCACTCTCTTTCAGGGCTATTATGAGAGCAAGACTTGCTTTCATCATGCTCATAACACCCAGAATTCAACATTAATGCACTGACTATAAACACATTCAGGACTCTAGCCTGTCTCATGCAAGAGTCAGCAAAAAATTGTTTTCCCCGAGACACAATTGCCCTCCCTCCCCTCTCCCCTACCCCCACTTTCCTTTGATGCATCAGAAACTGGTGCCCACTGACAAAAGGACACCAGAATCAGCAGATCAGTAATCTGAGGCAGTATAGAAAACCATTCATTTTAGATGTGTTTCACAAGTCTTGCTCACATGGTGAGTACCTAACAGGTCACCAGATGTGGAATGAGGAATTTCCACCCCGTTCAGATTGGCAGGGAGCTTGCAAACTTTTTTCCCTGACTTCTTCTCCTGCATGGAGGGCGGATCCCCTTTCGGAAGTACTTGTGCATATTTCAACTAATCAGTTCCTTGCCACTGAAGGGTGGGGATCAAGCATGAAACTGGGAAGTCCTGGGATCCTGCCTCTGGAATAGTATATCTGGCCAACTGCTCCAGGCCCAGAGGTCCTGAAAATGCTGGTCTTTGTAGCACAATAAGAGACTGCAGGGGGAGCTGGCAGGAAATTAGGGAGATTTATGATAGAATGGCAGTTCTGAAAACTTCTTAAAAAGCAGCTTTGTTTCCAGAGAAACTTCTCCAAAGTTATCGAATATTTCCATCTTGCTACATCAGTATATTCTGACAAAGAGAAACCTTGCTTTTTTTTTTTCTTTCTGGGGCCTTTTTTCTGACTGTGATTTTACAACCAAGTTAATTGAGATATGAGGAGAAAATTGCTTTGTTTCCACTGCCACACAGTAAATCTATGAAGCACATTGCATCAAAGGAGATGCTAATAATTTCCTGACTTTGCTTTAGCAGCTAGTTATCATGGACTCCTTTCTACAAAAATAGTCTGTACATCTGAAGGGTCAGGTTCCAAATGAGTTGATGGATGAAAATCTTCCCCATTATGAACAAAGAAACTGTGGGAACATCTATAAACGTGCTTTACTAAGGAGTTGACTAATTAGCTCCATAGTAAAGCATCACCATCTACATGTGTCATGCTATTAGGCCAGAAAAAACTAATTAAGTCTGCCATAGGATAGTACTGCACAATACAATTATTGTTCTATGACGGAGTTCTTTACTCCACAGCAATGCACGTGCAGATGGTGACCAGTGCTGACTGGGGCACAAGGGTACAACAGTGTAAGCACTGCCTGCTGGCTAGCCCTGCTCCATAGCGCCCTCATGCCCCAGTTAGCCCCTCTGCAGCACATTAAGCCAAGGCAGAGCAGCTCTGGACTGGCAGACTGACCTCCTGGGCCCCCTGCCAGCCTGTGCTGCACAACCCCACCTCAGTGTGCTGTGGTCCTAGGTGCACATGTAAACATTGCACACCAGAGCAATAAACTCCAGTGTGAAATGCACTGGAGTTTATTCAGGCACTCTAATTGCACATGTGGATGCGCTCAATGGCCATGTCTACATAAGACACTAACTGTGCAGTTATTACTGTGTAGTCATTTAGTACTTGCATTCATAAATACTAAATGACTGCCCAGTAATTGGAGCTACTGCACATTAGCTTCACCGAATGACTTTTTCACTTATGTCACACTTTGTGCCATTCAACATTACTGCACAGTAGTAACAAGCTACTGCACAGTCAGTGTCTCATGTAGATGCAGCCGCTGTGTGCTGTGGGCTTTATTAAGGAAAAAATATCTTAAAAATTAAGCAGATCCTGACTTTCTAATGCAGGCCTAAAATCACAGTTGGGAGGAACACAGAGGGTCATCTTGGCCAATCTGTTGCCCAAAAACAGAACGTTCTATTCCTGAACTGTCCCAAACAAATACTTAACCAACCTTCACTTGAAAACCTACAGTAAAGAATATTCTACAACTTCCTTGCACAGCTTGTTTCATTGTCCTATTGTTCTTACAGTTAGGACTTTTTTTTGACATTTAATCTAATTTCACTTTGCTGCAAGACTCCTGCTGACTTCACTGGCGGGTAGATTGTAAAAGCCCTGGGTAAGACTGTACTGAGATAGAGATCACTGTAACACAAGGCTTGAATAACTTGTATGTAATCACAAATGGAAGGAGTGAGTCTCACCACCTTAGCTAATGAGCCTGATTCATCGAGATGGATCTTCCTCGCTATCTATAGTAACAGAAGTAATGGCTGGTATGAATGACAGTCTTAAAATGTTCTAAAAAGTTTCAGCAGTCAAGATGGATAAAATTAAAAATGGAGGTGTCAGTATGAGAACATGGGCAGCCAGGCCTGTGGGACAATCAAGGTTCAAGAGTTCTGTATTTGGGTACAAGCCAAAGTCAGAAAGACAAATCAAAGCCCAGGGACAAGCCAAGTCAGAAAACCAAAAGTTCAGAAAGCAGACAGAATTAACAGAGGTGCAGGTTTAAGATAGAGCCCTGTTGCCCCGATTTGATACAAGAAGAGTGGAAGATCAGGAGACAGAAGCCAGCCACTCAATTATCATGAAATAGACAGTCTCAGGCACTATTGGAGGCTTTAGGCATGTAGGAAGATGGATAGGCACACAGAGTTGTGCTAGTCAGGCCAAAGCTCTGGGTTCAAGCCTGAGGAGGTGTTCCAAAGTATACAATTTGTGGGGAGGAGGTTGAAATTTCCCTAGCAAAATTAAAGTTAGCCCCTGAAGTTTCACAGCACGTAGTGTTTGTTGTCTTGATTTTTCTCATATTGTTGCAACTCCTTTGATTTCAATGGACTTATTCCTGATTCATGTGCCATAAGTAAAAAGAGAAAGTCCAAAGATACACAGGTTTTTTGCTCCTGAACTAAGCTCTCATCTTTACAATTAAGATATTATTATATTAGAAAAAGTTTGAAATGTCATTCTGTTCCAGTAAAAGCTTTATTAGAATGGCATCATCACTGGAGCTCAAGTTCAGGTTAAGTTGGTCTTTCCATTTTAAATAACAATTTTCAGGGGTCCCTGGGACATTTCAAATTTCATCAGACTCTGAAATGTGATATCCAAGAAACTCTCAGCAACAAATTCAGCTTTTTTTTCTCATTTTCTGTTGTTCATGACAAATTACTGAAATCTGAGAGGTCATTTTTGAGTGAGAGGGTTTAAGAAAACATTCAGTCTTAGAGGATGTTCTGTCAAAATGGATTAATCAAATAAGAAAAGGAAATATGAACATTAAAGGAAAAAATCAAAGTAGATACAAAGATTCTGGTCAGTAGAAATATTTGTTTTTTTTCTGAAATGACTCAAGTATGTTTGAGGCATATCTCCCAAACACATACACTTCAGTGCATTCTCAGCATCCTCTCATTGTCTTATCTCAGCTTTTGTATTTTGAAATCTATTCTTTACCCTCTTGAAAGCCTATGTCTCTACAATACATGGAGGGTAAGTGTGTAGAGAGAGAAGTGTCCAAAATTTATAATATTAGCTGCCATATGGAGGGTGCTTCCAGTCTTGCAACTTCTATACAGTATGCAAGCACAATTGACATCTCTGCACAGCCTCAGGCTATGGAGAGTTCTCCCCTAAGCATCCCTTGGGATACTATGTACTCAAAAGAGGTGAAGGTAAGGTATGATTGTGCAAATTCTGAAATCATAGTGTTGAGTATGACATGATCATACAAGACGGAGTAGTAGTCATTGGCAATGCACATTGCGAAATTCTAGGAAACATTATGTTTCTCAAACTGCAACAGTGCACAGAGTTCCTTCTGTGCAGTATGGTGATTTGAGAAGTTTGCCTTCCATTAAGTAGAGATCTTTAAGGTGCATTGTGCATATTAGGTTATGTATGTACCTCAGGCACCTGGCCCCAGGCATATTTTTGACCAGCAATAACCATATAGTCTACATGTGCCTTAAGGTCTTTATGCCTCCCACTGAAGGGCAGTGTGCGTGTCACCAAATATCAGTTTCCTTTCAGCCTCAGAAACCCAGGTACAAAGAACTTCAAGAAGGAGGGGATGGAGGATAGGTTTCATTTCACCATTTCACTTAGTAGCAAGCTCTGGGAGCCTCGGGTCAATAGTGATTGCAGCACTGCTTTGTATCAGAGATGGAGGCTCCAAAAACTGTGTGATGCCTTGTAAACCTGAGAGTTGAGCTCCAGGTGCTTACCTTACAAATGTCTGAGATGGACACATTTTTAATGATGCTGACAAGGACACCTGAACTGTGCTGGCATGTGTTGTAATAATCCTAGGGAGACCCCCTCTTCCTGTCTCATTAGTTCAACTTTGCCCTAGGATCACCCCAATGAATTTAAAGTGAAGTTCAATTACGAGATCATGTCTTCAAGACTGAAGTCATAGACTATTATAAGATGGCCTTGGGAACTTACAGAGAAGACTTTCATTCTAGCCATCATCCACAAAAGAGTAATCCAAAACCTTGGTTTCTTCCCATGTGTAGTGCAATTATTTTGATCCACAGGCACTGTTGTAAAGGAGTCAACAGTCTGATGAGTAAGGCCTTGTACTGATGGTGATTTTGACAAACTACAAGTTTCAGGTACTCTGTTTGTGGTTTTTTATTAGATACAGAAAACTCAGTATCCTGAAGATTAAGAGATATGAACTACTCCCTCTTTTCAGGGGGAGGGGGGAAATTATGACTATAACCATAACTGGGACTGTGAGACAGATTGCCTTGCCTGTGAAAACGATGCTTTTTCTTAAGTAATTTAGTTTTTTAATAGAAAAAAAGACTACAGGGCCAGTCATTGAGCAACATACAATCTCTGTCTACTTAACTCTTTAGGTGTAGAGACACCAAAAAAGTAAAGACCATCTTTGACTCTTCAAAAAGAGGCAGGGCCTCCGGAGTGGTCTGTCCTTCTTGAGTAAAGCCAGATTCTTGTATACTGATCACTGCAAAACCATCACTGTCAACATCAAATAGGAGTCTGTGCCCCCACTGTCTAGGATGGCCTGCAGACTGTTCTTCAGTACCTTTTGGTCTTCTGTCACTAGCAGAGAAAACAGGTTTCCTTGAGTTCGGCACTTGGTTTATGCAAATATTTCAAACTGTCATTTTGGTTGGGTCTCAATGTATCCCATTATTTACTATCATTTTTTTAATGTTGACCTTTATGGTAAAAGGTCAAGGCATGACAAAAGAGACATCTGAAATGTACCAGAACCTTAGTAAACTGGTATTCTGCCTCTGATTTACAAGATAAATTAATAATTTATTTTGATTAATTTACAAAAAGTTCACAACACCCATCACTAGGATAAGAAACATGAAAGGCCACCATATGTTTCTCCCATCATTTGCATCTGTGAGCTTTGGAGGGTTTTCTGTTAAGGAATATATGAGAATTAATCTGATAGCAAGTGAAATCTTGTGACAGATGGTGTTATTTTATTTTATTTTATTTTACTTGTAAATGGATTCTAGACATTTTTGTGTGTTTATTGTTTTCTACCTTCCATAAAAAGATACAAACTCTTAGGGTGCATACCAATGATCAGGGCATATGATTGCCATGGGGAAAGAAGCAGCAGCACAAATTCACGCTACTGCTATTTGCTCCAGTGCATGCCCCTGCACGTGGGATTAGCATTGGGAAAAATGCTCTGGGTGAAGAAGGGGAGGCTGGGGCCAGCAGCACCTGAGCTGGCCCTGGTAGCCTTACCTGGGGTCCTGGGGGCCTCCTGGAGCTGCAGCAGTGGTAATCCGGGCACACAGAGCCTGGCCAGCAGTCAGTGTGGCTCTGGCCGGCCAGGTTCCAGTTCAGGTGGTGTGCTCTGCCGCCCGGTATGCTGCCCTGCTTTTTTCTGCCATGATTTTTTGCTGACACTGGACAATCCTGGTGTAAAAACAAAAAACAAAAAAAACCCCACTGCCTACTAATTAGCAGTCTTGTGAATGCCTACCTGTGCAGCACATGCATTTTGCAGCGTCACACACAGGTTTGCGGCGCTGAAAACTACATGTGCATGCTCATCTGGATGCACTCTTAGTGACAATCACTGAAGTTGCGCAAATTAATCAGAACAGATTAGTATTTGGCTACAAAGATAAAAAGTCAGTGAAACCATCTAAAGGGCATTGCTCTTTTTATTATTTTGACTTCATAATTAGAGTCAAAATGTCACTGGTGAGATGAGAGACACTCCCTACGGAGTGCAAATAAATCTCTTTTCCTTCAGTAAATTTACTTGTTTTTCTTCATTATACCCTGGGGAGATTCTCTCCCAGTTCATTTTCATGATGAACTCAATCTCAGCCACACAAATAAATCCGATTCTAGGTATCTTTAGCCATCCTATTAATTGTTATTTAACATGATATAGGCCATGTTGTTAATAGCAAATTAAATATTCATATGGGATTTAAAAACAAAACCTTAGCCACATGTCCACAAGGATTCCAAGCTACTTGATGCAATCATAGGGAGATTCCAATGCCAACAATTGTATTCTACAGGACTAAAATTTTTGAAGTAGTAATTTTTTAAGGTCTTGGTCCATCAAGATACTTAAAGATATGCTCAATTCTCAGGATGCAAACAGTCCTATTAACTACCCATATGCTTAAAGTTAGGCATGTGTACAAATACCTTGCAAAACTAGAGTCTAATTTCCCTGCTAAAATCTGCTCTGTTGCTGGTAAAGAATGGCAATAATTCAGTAGTGGGAAAGTATCACATCAGTCAAATATGCCTCTTTCTTTGATGCTCCATAAAAAAGGTGTGTACCCTGATGAAAAAGTATCCCTTGTTGAATGTTAATATTTTTCTTGCAAATACTGGGCAAACATACATCTGTTTGTAATATCAGCTCTGAAAAAAAAATGAAGGAGAAACTAATAAGATATGAGACAAAACCCAACTTTCTTACGGTGCTCATGACAAAAGCCTTTTTTTTCCCCAGCACAAATGCTGTCTTGGGGGCTCACCACTAAAACCAGAACTTTAGATAAACAGATATAAAAGAAGCATGAATAAATGTAGACTTTAAGGGCACTTATACATGAGTGCGCAGGCTGCTTCGACATTTAGATCAGCTGATTAATCAAGTCTGCTGCAACGTGGCAGAAACTGTGCTCTAGCACTTCTCTATCTCATGTATCAGCATCCATGAACTTTAGTTCAAGCACCCCCACTGCCATTTTTAAGCATGGGATTGCTGATACACAAGATGCAGCAGTGCTTTAATTAAAATGGTTCTCAGGGGAAAATGAAGTCCTATAACAGCCTTCCACCACAAGCAGTGGGGGCACAAAAATAGTGTTTGATCAATTTAAAGGATATGATGGGGTTTCCTGCAGTATCTGGGGACTGGCTCTGATGACCCAAGAGATCCCTTCCAGCCCTATGAAAGATCCTACATCTCATCCCCAATGGAGGCTTGCTTACACCATTAAGCATGAAGTTTAATATTTTTTCCAAAATGTTCATGCTCATTAATCACCTCTGGATAATTCTGATACCCATATAAATGTTCAGTCACATTTTGGATATTTTACATTTTTTAATTCAAGTACTTCTAGTGGCAGAGAGTGCCAATATCTAATTACACATTTAGTTAAAACATATTTCCTTTTAGAAGTCTGCATTTTCCATTTTTTAAGTGTGCCCATGTTCTTCCATTCACATGGAATAAACAGGAGCTTTCCATGGATTTTATCCATGCCATTCGTTAGTTTATATGCTTTTGTCATGTCCTCCCTTTTTTGTGTCCAATCCAAATACTTCAGGCTCTCTTCATAAGAGGACCACCACCCCTGCCCCTTGCCTTGTTTTTTTTTGGGGGGGGGAGGGGGGGAGGAGTAGGGGAGTGGGAGATACTGGTTTAATCTGAGATTCTCCTTCCCAACAAGTCTTAATGAACAAGTCTTAAAGGGCAGTCCTTCATCACCAAGGTCTAGGCACCCCTCTTTCTCTTCAGGGGCATCTGATATTCCTGGGGCACTAGAAGAAGAATGGTATAATAATCTCTATATGACAACTCAGCATCACTGCAGGATTCCTCTGCATGGGGAAGTTCATCTTGTGGCTCAGTTCACCAGCTTTCAAAGAATTATTTTTTTGTAAATCAATACAAGTATTTTAAGTAACTAGAAACTCTAGTCCCTAGTATACAGCCCTTGTAGTGGGCAAAAGTGTATGCAATAAACTGTTGCCAGTTACTCCTAATGTAAAACTCAAGCTCTCAGTTTAATTATGAGAGGGAAATTATATTTCAAAGCTCTGATGCCATAATCTCTTCCTGATTTTGTAATGTGAAACACATTTATGAAGCTTTTATTAAATTTTTAATAAATTTCCTTTCCATGTGTATAAAAAATTTCATTGGGAATTAGAATCATTTAAGAGCTAATTACGGAAAGTGAAGATTGCATATTTCTCAGCCCAGTGGTTTTCAGATGCTCAACAAAAGAGCAAAAAAGAGTTTCCATAAAACTCAGCAAGGCAAAAAACTGTAAATAATATGGGTGAAAAAGGCTTGAAATGTCAATATGTTTTGATATGAGTTTTCCAATTCATCCCTTCTGCTATAAAAGAATTATAATGAGATTCAAAATGATGCCAAGTCTCTGAGTAACTAGTTGAAAAATGTTTCACCTTTTAGGGTTGTCCCACCTATCATGACAGAACAGCCCGTACACACGGAGAATTATTCTTTCAAAAATTTTGGAGAAAGAAAACCCAAAATTAAACCAACCAAATAACCAACCAAGAAAATGAAATGCCAGAGTGATTCAAAATACTTTTTTTTTTTTACTGCGTTTTTTAAGTATAGTGGCAACCATTTTCTAAAAGAAAGGAAGTCAATACATTTCACATCTTAACCAAAACATGCTCATTAGGCATGGTTCTTCTTGGGAGTGATACCAACTACTCTGACTCAGAGGGTGTTGAGAAGCAGGGTAAATAAGCATATGCAGAGCTCCATAAAGCTAAGCTAAGACTGTTTGAGGCATCTGAACTAACTTTGAAAAGTTTTCTCCTAACACAGCGCTGTGATGTACAGTATAGACCAAGGGCTGTCAAATTCATCTGCCCCTCCTCCCTCCATGCCAGTTCCAGACCACTGGTCTGGAACCATATTGTGGATCCATGATCCATATTGTGAGGAGCCTTATGGGCCAGATCTGGACCAAGTGGCAACAGCAGAGCAAACAATGGTCCATGGATTAATGCAGCCATCACCCCATCCCACAACTGACAAATATCCCCAACAGGACTGTATAGCCAGGAAACTGGTAGCGGGCCCCACCCCTCCTTCCCCATCCCACATTTCCTGGCCCCTCTAGGAGCCCTATGGAGCATATCTTTGACGCCCCGGTATAGGCAAAAGCATTGGATTTGAGGGGATGAAAGCACACAAGAGAATATCCTTGCTTCCCTGGCCCTTTGTATATGCACAGCAAGCTACATATATAGATAAGTAAAAAGGGGACATAGAGTCAATTATTTGTCTCCTCTCCACCCCCTCTAGCATGGCAAGCATCAGTAGTAATTCTGGGTGACCTTCTCTGTATTGCAGGCAATGGAGATAATGACACTTGGCTGGAATCTCCTAGCTCACAAACCTCCAAACCTGTCTTTGGTAAATTCCCATTCATCCTGAGGAGAGTTTACACCATGCTGAGAAACTGGCTTAAGAAATGAGGTCGCTCCAGCACTACAGTCGCTATCTACAAGAGACAGAGAAATCCAGCCAGCTCCCCAGAACCAATCAAGACCCAGGGGGTTTGCAGACCAGGGAAACCAGTGAGCCCAGCTGAAATCAGGGTGAACCCTGCCATACCTATCAATGAAAGAAAAAAAAAGTGAGAAAGGAAAGGTAACTTTTGTGTAAGCAGGCAAAAAAAAACCCAACAACCCCCCCCAAAAAACAGTGCTACAATTACCTGTCTCAGGGAACAATTTCAGCTCTATCATCTGCTGCAGAGGGTGCCAGGGAGGGAAATGGTATAAAGGGGAGTTTATGACAGTCAGGAGGTAGGGAAATAGTTCTATTTCTAGCTAACCTTATATGCTTTCCCTTTCTTAAGCTCTATTTTCCCCTTATATTTTTTTTACTGGGGCTCCTGGCAGGTGTTCAGTTAAAGGTGAGGTAGGATCTGATGTTCAATCCAAACAATCAAACCTCCTTCCATGCTTCATGTGCATAACAAGAGGCACGATTGTGAGATTGGGGATCAGATCCCAATCACACTATATCGCCAGTGTAGGGGACTTTGGATACTTGCCCTGCGTGATCATTGCCCCAGCCTAGAACGACCTGCACGTGGCTTTAAGAGTGTAATTCGTAACTCAATCGCCAGAGGAGGACAAGTCAAGCTCTTGGCAGCACCTGCTGCTGTGGCTCCAGACCCACTCTCCCCCTTCAGGCCAACCGCTTTGCTGCGATGCCACCCAGTCCACAACACCCAAGCTAGGGGTGCATGGGGTTCCCAGACACCTGGGATGAGGAGCTGGTCATGTCCCCACCCTCCCTGAAGGGGGCTTCTCTGGGGAGGTGTCTGGAGCCAAACCCCTGCCACACCTCTGCTGTGCCTCTGCTGTGTGTACCACAGGCAGTGTGTGATGATCTGTTTGTACAGGCTGAGGGGTGCCCAACCCACTATGCCCTGCTGCTACTTATCCTCCTGGTGCCCCAGGCATATCTTCACACCTGGTTTGGGATCCTGAACTACAGTGGTGTGGGAGGCAAGCCCAGGCACCCTGCAACCTCCACCACTCTGCTCAGGAGAGCATCGCTGCCAGCATCGATACCTTCCTTGGGGTATGAAAAGCACATACTCACCCAGCCACAGGGGCGTGGGCTGCTCAATAAAGTTGTGCACTGTGTCCCATCTGTCTGTGTGCTGTGGGGAGGAACGTGGGGCCAGGGGAATGCAGGCAGGCCAAGCAGGGAGAGATGGGTAGGGCCATGATTGGGGCCAGGGGCAGGGATGGGGAGGTTGGTGGTTCGACACGGTCCTCTGCATCAGTGATGGTGTCCAGCTGTGTCCAGTGTCCAGGACCTGAAGGGTGCAGCCTGTAGGTGCCCAGCCAGGGGCCCCCACTGGGGAGAAGCTGGTGCTGCTGATGGCTGGCAGTGACATGGCTGGCCATATCTCGTGGTGGGATCTGGAACTATGCAGCTGCTATGGCAGGCTCTGGTCAGGGCTCCCCAGGCTGCTGGTGGACTGAGCAGCTGCAGAGCTGGGGGGGATGGGATGCTGAATGCCCAAGGGTTCCTTCTTCAGTGACATACCATTGGTGGGGTCGAGGGCTCAGGAGGGCCACCCATGCTAGTAAAAACTTCATGATTGTGGCCTAGGTCCTGAGGCACCAAAATATGGGTCTACTGTCACATAAGGGTCATGGTCTTATGGGCATGGCTGGACAAATGATTGTGGTCAGTCACAGCCACCCACTGTGCCTGAAAGGCCTTGACGTTTATGTGGCACTGCTGCACCAATCAGTTGTGCCTACGCTCCTGTATTCCACCCGACAGGGTCTCATAAATATGGATGTTTGAGCACTCGCCCTGCTCAAACTGGTGCTGCAGCTCTGTGTCACCCTAGAGTACCACAAGGTCACCAACTTCCTCCTGGCTTCAGTTGGGGTCCCAGATGGAGGGCACAGGTGTCCACAGGTGGGTGGGGCTGGGCCTGGATGGGAAAGACAAGGTGATCATGGATCCTATACTGGCTCTCTGGGCCCCTGTGTGGCTGCCCCTCTGTTGCCAGTCCTGGGCAGCTGCCAGCAGCACCCAGTGCAGAAGCACAGCAAGGGACTGGCAGCTGCACAACAGAGGATATGACCCACAGCAGCTGCAGGGACAGGGCAGGCTTCTGGTGCTGTGCATCAGGCAGGTGCTATTTGACTTGCTACCAGAAGCAGCCTGCAGGCAGTCCAGGGTGTTTACAGGCTGGCCAGGGGCTGCAGGAGCCTGCAGCAACTCTTGTGCACCCACATGGCCTAACAGCAGTACCCAGGCAGCCACAAAGCTATGCAGGGCCAAGCAGCAGCATCGGGCTCTACAGAGACAGGCACAGCTGGGCTTTGGCTTGCCCAGGGGGGTGCACAGAGCCTGGAGTGCCGTTACACACAGAGCCTGGAGTGTAATGTATGCCCTAAGGCACAAGACAGCTGCAGGCTTTTATAGCCTGGAGGCAGGGGCTCCTAGTGCAACACCTCAGCCCTGGAGCAGGAGAGGCTCCCAGCCAGGAGGCCTGGGGCTGACTTCCAGCTGGCCCCCTAGTGGCTGGGAAGACCCAGAAGCAAATCTGGTGCCAGGCCATGTCTACATGTGCATTACTGTGGAGTTACTTATTGCGCTTAAATTTCCTACCTGCATTTGCAGGTAGCAAACTTAATCATGATTAAGCATTTTTACTATGCAATAAGCATGCACATCTGTAGACAAACACACTTACTGCACAGTAAATTAGACAATGGTGCAGTAAAGGGTCTCATATAGACATAGCCAGTATAAATGATTCTCAAAAGACGTGCAGGATAACAGCAAAGTGATAATGGGAGTAGGTATCAGTTTAAACTATGATTTTATGGGAGATTTCAAATGCATTTCATGGTATCACAAATATGGTATTGTGATGTATAAGACCTCAATTTTATTCAGTGGTATACTATATGAAATGCCATCATGTCTTGCTAGGAGCCCAGAGAGCTATTAAGGTAGAATGGTGACATGGAGAATTTCTATTGTAAAGAACATTGTATGTTTTTGTTGGAAGTATCAAATGCTATTTGTTTGAGATTTAATTAAAACTCAAGACCCCACTTAATGAAAAGGCCTAATGATGTCACAGAACTTAATTTGTTGAAAAATGATTTCTAGTTTCCTCTTTAGCCAGACAGCTGAGGAGAAAAAAAGAGGTCAATGGGAGGATTTGTCAAGAGGTTTTTAAGTTCTGGCCTTATCAATAAAAATAGCCATTCAGCCTCCTCAAATGGAATGCATGAAAAGCCATGGGCATGAAACTGATTATTCTCTTGTATGAAGGTAGCACATTAGTATGCTGCAAGGGAGGGAAAAAACTCTAGCTTGGGCTTGGAGAGCCATGAGATTAATAGCCACCAGGAAAATGATTTCTTTAATTAATTTTCTTCTGAAAATTATCCAGACCATTAAAACTTCTTTAATACTTGCTTGCAGTGAGAATCAGTTCTGACTTATGAAATGCAACTGAAAGATGAGTATGTAATAGGAACTGCTTAAAAGACAATTGAATTAAACCCATTTTAACACCTTGCATTAATTAAGAAGCATTTTCTTTTAAACTTATGCTGAGAATACATGTGTGTGCATATGTATCTGCAGGCAAATATTCATTCTTTCATTTTCCAGTATAGTATTTTAATCTTCCCTGTCAGTTTCTAACAAATGTACAAGGAAATAAAAAGATCTAAATATTGATGCACTAACACCAAGAAGTGAGAATTTTATGGCCAATAATAACATTTGTAGTTACACAGCTAAAATAAAGGTAAACAATAGCTAGCAGCAGGGTATATGCTGATTGCTGTAGGATAGGCAGGATATTATTCAATTAGTCTGAAAGATTCTGGTCGCATAGAATGAGTGGGAAGAGAATCTCTCTCAGAAGCCTGCAACTGACCATTCCCAGGGGTAGTAGCATCATAGTTAACACTGCCTAAATCAGACAGCTGAGCATTTCCCAAGTGCAGTGGAATACATGGATGGCATGAAGTCAGAATAATGACCCTTACTCTGGGGCAGGTTGGTAAAGTGGCCAGTAGTATAACTAGGGGTGGAAGAGATGAGCACCTGCTCCAGGTGCCAAATTAGGAGGGGTGCCAGAATCGCTCCCTGCCCCATCGATTCCACGCCCCAGCCACACTGCCATGCTAGAAACTTCAGAACAGCCCCTGACTGCCATTTTAAGAGCAACAGCCAGAATGGGCAAATCATGTGTGCCAGCAGTAGTACATCAGCCAAGACTGAAATTTTTGGCATGGATAGAGAGTGCTTCCCCCCTCTTAGAACCTGAGAGTTCCCCCGCTCTTTCCACCCCCACTCCCTTTACCCCCACCCTCAGATCTTGTTCTGATACAGTTGGCCTGTCCCTTAGCAAAAGCTCCAGTTCATTTAAATTATACCGCAGCTCTGAAGCTGCTGAAAGTATTACCTAAGACCAGTTCAAACCTTACTTCTCCTCAGAGCCAATGGCAACGGTAATTTATCTATGCCTCTCTATCCTCCTGTGCAAGGTAATGTTTAGTGCAGCCCAAGATACAAATCAATGCTAGCTATGATGTACCTATGGTCTAATCTGATTTAGTAGTTACTGGAGGCTAAATATCCTCATCTGCATGGAAATCCCATGTACAGACCTAGAAATCTTTACATTTCAGTTAATGAACATTTTTCCCCATGCAGTGGTAATTAAGAGACAAGATTTCACCTGTCCTCAGTCCCTGTGAGAACAGCCAGTAGACATGGTGAACCAAACACTAGGCCGCTCTAACCTCAAAGATTTTTATGTAAAGGAGGGTTCCTCTGTCTCCAGGTTTATTTTTAGAGAAAGGGATAGCTCCTAGTGCATTATACAGGGATCTCTAATCCTGTCAGTGTGTGGGGAGCTAGGATGACTCTGAGACAACCCCTTGAACCAAGCTCCTCAGCCCAGGCTTTAAGCAGTGGAAAGCCTGGGCTGTAATTGGGTTTAGGTGTCATCTGGGTCCTCAGCTGCTCAGGCTATCAAAGCTGAGAAACACAGAGGCACAACTGTAGGCAACTGAGAAATTTTAGTGTCAAAAAGGGTGGCAATGACAGTTTACTTGTTTTTAGGGTACATGCTGATGTGACGGTCGACGCGCTCATCATGGGAACGCTCGGAGCCTGGGACCCCAGCAACGAGAGCATCCTGCGTGCCTGCCGCGTCTCCTGCTGCTACGCCAAGCTGATGCACTGCCTCATGGTGTCCGACACCATCCGTTAGTCCCGCGACGTCTATGTGGAACACATCACAGGCCACCACCAGTACTCCAACCCCACCAGACGAGCCACCGCCGGACCGGACCT
>NW_017729025.1:43556948-43576654 GCF_001723915.1 Gavialis gangeticus | reverse complement strand
GATTCTTTGACCACAGATGACCCCGCTCCACCCAAAGAGGACCCCCGCGATTAGACTCTATATGGACTAAGACACTTCCTTCAAACCACTTCCTCCACCATTGCAAACCATTGTAACGGGTTTGTGTGTATCTATCTCCTTTCTCTCTCAGCATCGCAAACCTCCTCCCTCCCCTTCCCTCTTCCCCCCATCCCCCACCCCCGGGCTTAGTTGGCTAACATTGTATCTCCTGTAACCTAGTTGTATTCCCCTCCTCACCCCCATCCCTCTATTGTTAGTCCCTCACTCGGGTGATCTGTATTTCCCTATCAGCTTTGTCATCTTTTTTTTGGATTCCCAATCCTAAACATTTACTAACAAAAGTCAATCTGCTATCAAAAGTTTGAAATGAGATAAAAATTTAAGCACCCAAATCCTTCTTTTGGTCTGCCTCTAACTCAATTCCTAGAATATTATCAGTATATTTTTTTCTTCCATCTCAAAGTACAAGATTTTTTTAAGTGTCATTTTCCAAGTTCAGGTTGTATTTTAATGATTACTCCTATGTTCTATCACCACTTAACAGTAAGTCCTCATTATCATCTGCTGCATTAATTCTAAGGAGAAATGTAAAATTCTAGAAAGACAGATTAAAACTACTAGCTGGTAAATATTTTTGCAAACTACAAAAGGAAAGGACTTTTCATTGATCCACTTCATCTTTCAGCCAGTCCAAAACTGCTTCCAACAGAAGTATTCCTTTAGTGCCAAGTTTAATTACATAAAGTTGCAAATAGGAAGTTTCCACTTCCATTGAAGGTGAAATACAGAGTGTTATGACAAATACCACTGTTATGTAATCAGATATTTTCTTGACTAGATTTATAGATACTTTAAAAATTAGCACAGAAGTCAGGTGTCTTACATAATAAAAGTGAATACTGGGCATCTTTAGTTTTGGTAGAATGTGCTGCCTTGGCACCCAGATTTTTCCAACTCAGCCAAAAGTCTGTGATTCTCTCCAGAATGGAAAGAGCCATTCGGATCTGCAAAACTGTTTATACTGCTCTGGATTGAGACGGAGAGCTATCCTCATTCTCTCTAATGAAGTTGAACCAGAATTTTCAATGTAAAAGTCTTCAAGTGATCCCAGGCTGTGGTGACCTCCTTTTCAAAAATAACATCACAATGAAATCTCCTAGTTGCTAGTGTCTGAATGCTATCATTGGCCTAGTTCAAAGACATTATAGAAAAATGTCTTCTTCCTTTCCAAAAATCAACTTGGCCAGTTATTTTGCAACACACATTGTGCTATTGAACATTACTATTTTTGAAAAGCAGAGTACAGAGAACTAGCTGAACAATGTGAGTGGGGAGAAGTTTGTGACTGGATAAAGTACAGCAAAACTGTTTTTTTGTTCTCTACTGCAGTATAGTCTTCAAGGTCTGCATTAGAAGCAAGTATAAATAGTTTTGAGACAGCACAAAGCAAGCTGCTAAGATCAGCTTGGCACTCATGAGAAAAAAATCATTGGTTTGCTGCAGTATAAAAATATATATTGCTTTATTTTATATAATGGTAAAAATGATGGCAGTTGGCCAGCAGCCTACCATGCATAAATCAGTGTGAAGTTTCAGGCTGAAGCCTTCAATTGTGTCAGAGACAAATGCAAAAGAACACAGTTTTTATACATTCACTTATTTTAGGAGACATTATTTTCATATAAATGTAGGTTCACTACTGAATGAAACAGCTCAAATTTGTGTTTTTATTAAACTTTAAGAAATGCATTAAGCTAGCTATATTATTTAGATATTAAATATTGACATATTTGTAATGATATATACCAGGTAAATCTTAATTTATTATTCTATAAGGGAGCAACTATACAGAACTGGAAGAAAGGATAGCTGGCTTTGCAAAAGACTTTATATTTTGTGCCTCAGTTTTGGAATATGCATATTTAGATGTTCATAAAGCATTTGAATACCTGTTGTGGTAGGCCTTTCTCTAACGATACATGCCACAAGACGTCACAGAATGGGATCCTGCAAAGTGATAAAGATGGGAACTCAAGGTCAGCTACTGAGCCCAGAGTTTAAGAGCTTTAGCAATCTGTCAAATGAACATTAGAGCAGTTCCCCTACTCCATGACCAACTCATAGTCTTAAAAATACAGAAAATGTTAATAATCACAATCAACACAAGAAAAAAGTGAAAGAACTAAGCCTTCCAGCGTCAATTAGGAAAGTATACAGGTTTTTAAATATGGGGTATCTATTTACACAATGTCCCTTTAAAAAACGTATATTGCATCTCCTTAAGATTCCACCATTCCCTGCTATGTATCCCACAACAGCCCAGGCCTGGACATCTTTAGGGAACATCCTAAGACCATTTTTTATTTAGGAAGGCTTTTAGCAGACAGGATTATGTTTTAGAACACTGGAGGGGGGATGTGATGTTTGTTATTTATTCCATACTGCTTTATGTTATCTATTTTTTTAAAATAAATTTACCTTATTTGTATTATAAGCCACAATTGGCCTTTTCTGGGGAGGCTGGTATATCAATCGATCAATAAAAAGATTCTATAACTGCACACAAAAACTGTGTTAGAAGATCATAAATATGGTGTAAAAAGCAAGTGCTTGAAAACTAAGAACAACTTTATGGTTGACCAATGTGTGCAACTTAACTTGACCCATGTGTGCAAGTGTTTCATGATGCACTATTTAACTTCATGATCGTGTACCAGACTCCACTCCAGACCACCTCTGGGTCCAAGTATCAGCCTCTAGTCTCCGTTTCCCTCCCCTCCCAACAACATTCTTGGTCCAGTGTCAGCTTTCTCCATCAACCTACCTGGGCCCACCAGTGTAGACAGTGGAGTCCTGGGATTATTACACATGCGTAGGATGGCAAGAGGTTGGAGTATTCTAGCACATTTGAACTAACCTTAATGATGTCATGACCCACTTCTGAAAGCTAAGCCTGTGCAGTGAGTTGTTTGATGAGTACCTACTTGTTTGTTTGGTAACCAGGGGAACTGCAGCAGTTAGGACCATTATGTTAATGAGTTATTATGAGTTGTTGGGTTAGTTTGATTTGTATGGTCCTAGCTGTAATTGAGTTTGATTGGCATTGATTAAGAAAGTAATGATCAGATCTGCACGTGATTGACAGGTGGCGTGGTTCAGACGTTATAAAGCCTGTCCAGTGGAGGGGCCGGGGTGGCTTTTGGGAATCATTGTTGGAGTTAGAGCTCATTGAGATCTGCTCTAGCTTGCCCTCTCTCCCTCTTTTGCCTGGTGTGTGTGTATGTGCAACTGATTTAGTATTCAGGTACTTGTGTTTGTGGAACCCATCGTTTATTGACTGTGGAGCGAGTGAGAACAGTGTGTGTGGGACAGTGTTCGGGAGCAATGACAGGAGGGTCCCGATCACCTGAACACTTGCCAGCCACTCAACTACTTCTGCACATCACATCAGTCAGGTAAAGTATCACCTACCCCTTTTCTGAGGTGCTCAGTACCCACCTGCGTATGAGGGAGCAGCATAGAAATTCTCAGGGGGGTGAGGCTGCAGAGCAGGCCTGCCCTGCTGGTCTGCTCTCTGGGGTGATAGTCGGCCCCCTCGGGTGACAGGCTGGCAGTGGGTTCTTAGCTGTTCTATAGTTTAACTATTTACTGTGCCTGTATACTGCTGTTTGGTTTTGTTGGTTCTTGTCTTAATAGACTTGTTAAACTTTACATCCTGTGGGGTTTTGCTTGGTACTTTGCACCTCTGGTCGGGGCCAGGCAGTAGGCCAATTTCTACAAGGTTTTAACTCTTTGGTGTCCCTCAAATCTAATGGGGAGGTTGGTAGTGTATAGAGGCTTAACAACCCTCAGGTGGGTGCCTGAAGTGGTCCACAGGTTTCTCAGCTTTATTGGGGTGTGCCTGCCTTCTCTTTTCCCTGCTCTTCACCAGAGGAGAACAGGAAAGAGTGTCTTAGCACCTGTATAGCACTCAGCACAACCTGGCACAACCCAGAGCTACAACTGTAGGGAAAGTTGTGCTCAGATCACAGGATTGAATCTGTGGGAAATGTAGCTCCTAATAACCAAAGGCTATATATAATAAAGGTCTCAAGCATTTGCTTAAGATACTTATATTCAACAGTTATTGCATAAAATGAAAAACAACAATTGAGGGAATAGGGACAAGTACTCAAGGCCATGAACGACGTGTGCCCCTGGTGGCTGGCGGGGCACAGAGGTGGCGGGAAGGTAGAGGCAGGAGTGTAGCAATGGTAAGCAGGAGCTCCCACAGAGGCCACTGACACTGTTGGCAGTGGAGGTGGGGTGAGGAGCGCTGACCAGATGCCACCGGCAGTGTCAGTAGTGGCCAGTGGGGATTGCTGACCATCTGCAGATGCTTCCAGCGGTGTCATAGTTTCATAGTTTCATAGATTTAGGGTCGGAAGGGACCTAGTAGATCTTCTAGCCCGACCCCCCGCCAGGGCGGGAGAACAACAAAACCCCAAAACAAGAAACGGGACTCAAATGAGTCCAGCCAGGTAGGCATCCAGCCTCTTCTTAAAGACCCCCAGGGTAGGGGCCAGCACCACTTCCCTTGGAAGTTGGTTCCAGCTCCTAGCCGCCCTAACTGTGAAGTAGTTTTTGCGGATGTCCAATCTATACCTCCTCTCCATCAACTTGTGCCCATTACTCCTTGTTATGCCAGCGGGCGCTAGGGGAAACAGCGTCTCCCCCAAACCCTTCTGGTCCCCCCTAGTGAGTTTATAGACGGTCACCAGGTCCCCCCTCAGCCTTCTCTTGTGGAGGCTGAATAGGTTCAGGTCCCGCAGTCTCTCACTGTAGGGTCTGCCCTGTTGTCCCCGGATCATGCGGGTGGCCCTCCTCTGGACCCTCTCCATGTTGTCCACATCCCTCTTGAAATGTGTCTTGGGGGGGTGGGGGGGAGGGAGGTGCAAATGGCGAGCACCCACTGTTGGCGGCACCTTTTTGTAGGAGGTACACTGTCATGCCCCTACACGTTGCCCCTGCCCAAGGCTCCTCCTCTTCACCACTGTGCTAGAGGCCAGATTACTGTGATAGTCTCTATGATTCTGTCTCCTTTCCTCACATGATAAATCTTAATTTTTTTGCTGCATTGTGGCATAGTTTGAACAGGAAGAACTGTGTTAAGTGAGTACCTCCAGCCAGAACAGTCTCTAAGCTTGTGACTAAGACATTCTCCTACAAAGGGGAGACTTAGGTTTAGCTCCCAGGGAAACCCATGTCTCCCATTTCAGGGACACTGCTCTAACTCAAGGCATTACATAGAAAGGTAGGCTCTAGCTACCACCACATAGGAAAAAAAGAGCCATGCTCTACTCTCAAAGATTAAACAAAAGTACCTGCCATCAGGAAAGGAGTCTGGATCCCAAATGACTGGAGATGCCTTTCTGCAGCTCAGAGTCAGAGAAAGGCAGGGTTTAATGCACCCACCTGTGCTCCTATCTCCTATTGGTTAGCATCTGGGCAGGTTCCTCTGGAGATGCCCACCTCCCCCTGTACATTGTGTATAAGTAGTCTTGGCACCTACCACAAGGTTCTGGACTCCACTCTGGAAGCCAGACATCTTCAAGTGAACCACTGTGCTATGCAAGTCCTTTACTGTTTCTATATCTAAAGTCTCTGCGGAGCACATGTAAGCCTGCTGATTTCCCAGAGGCCGATAACCTGACCAGATTTAAGTGGATTTTCAGAGAGGCACTCATGTCAACCTTCAGTTCCCTGCTTCAAGGCATGGGGCCAACAGACATATTCAAAGAACAAAAATGTTGTCTTCAGAATCTTGGTAGTGTAAACAAAGCATATTTTTCCCAATTTAATCTTCTGAAGCAGTTGGACTGTTCTAAATGATATTTCCCCATAAAAAGGTTAAGATATGGCAATACTTAAAAAAAAGGCAGCTGAAACAACTCAATAGTTTTACAATTGAAAGTTTCAGGTAAACTTAATACCACAAAGTACTACCCACTAGGTCTGTGCGAAGCAGCTAGTATTCACATCAGATTTGAATTTAGCCAATTTGGGGGACAGTGATTCAATTTGGCGATTTGAATCACTGTCCTGAATCAATTCAGCTAAATCTGATTCGGAGATTTGGCTGCTGCCAAATCGGCCAAATCTCTGAATTGGATAGGCCCATCCCCTGCCCACTCTCCTAGTACCAACAATGGCTGCCCCACCCAGCCCCAGCTCCAGCTCCCAACTCTTTAAAAAAAAAAAAAAGGTAAATAAAATGAAAACCCTGGGCTCACTGGCTCCTGCCAGGCAGGGGGTAGGGAGGACAGCAATCCCTATTGCCTACCACTGCCCCGTGCTTTGTGGGGGGGCTCTGCCATGAGCCCCCAGAATCCCCGGGGTCGGGCAGGGCAGCCCAGAGCTGGGGTCAAGCAGGGCAACCATGTGGGGGGGGGCTGAGAGAGTGGGTGCGAGTCAGAGATGGGGCCTAGTGGGGAACCCCCTATGGTCTCCTCCCCCTTCTCTCACCTTCTACTTACCAGCACGGAGTCCAGGTCCAGCTCCCTGCAGTAGCAAGTGGGGACTGCCCAAGTCTCCAGAGCTCTCTGAACTGATTCAGAGAGCCTCAGATTGATTCAGACCTTTTTATTGGTCTCCTGATTCAATTCAAATTCAGAGATTTGGCCACCAAAACAGGCCAAAACTCCTCTGAATTGGATCAGCACCCGAAGCTTTGTAGAGCCCTTCTACCCACCTTATCTGAATTATTAATCACAATTTAAACAAAGCAAAGCAAACAAAAAATTGTCAAAAACATTTCAGTCACAAAGGGTTGTCATCAGTAATCCCTCGATTCAAGGATGATCTCTACTACAGCTCATTGATAGATCCCAAGAGGACTTATGAGTTCAACCCTCCCATCCATTCAATATTGAAAATCAATTCTGAAAGGAAGGTGGTCCTTAATGAGAATCAAGATGAGTAATCCAAAAAGGGAGAATAGAGTTGGGGTGATAACGCATCCTTTCTTGACCTCAGTTTGGATGACAAACAGATTTGTCTCTAATCCAATACATAAGATGGTCACAGTCTAGTCATGAAGAAGCCTCAGGGCTTTAATGTACTTTTCAGGACATCCAAGTTTTGGCCAGTACTTTCCAAAAGCCTTCACCATTGATGGAGTCAAAGGCCTTAGTGAGGTGAATGAAGGCCATATACAGGTCCTGATGTTGTTCCTGACACTTTTCTTGGACCTGGCAGGCAACAAAGATTAATGTCAGTTTCCCCACAGAATAGAATGAAACCAAACTGAGATTCTGGCAGGACTTCCTCAGCAAGAGGTAGAAGATGGTTCAAGAGTATGTGCACAACAATTTTCCCTTCTGTAGAAAGGAGGGTGAAACCTCAATAGTTCCCACACACAGACTTACCTCCTTTCTTGAAGATAGTCACAATGTTGGCACTCCTCAGGTCCCCCAGGATCACTTCACTGTTACAAAATCATAAAATAAATTCATAGAGTCTCAGTACCATTTTCTCACTGCCAGTCTTGTAGATTTCAGCAGGTATGCCATCCAGTTTTTGGGTTCCTAGATGGCATACCAGACTTCTGGGATAGGAAGGTTGGTGAGGGATCTCCTTCAAGGGTGCTGTGGGGATGGACTCAATGGTGGTATCTGCTATGGTCAACTCACAGTTCAGGAGTGCTCTGATGGATAGAAAAATAGTATTTAGAGGTTTTCTTTTGGGAACTGACTTGTAGGTAAAATAAATATGCATTAAAACAATGGCCCAGGGCAATGGCAAGAGTTAATTGATTTCTAAAAAGCCTGTTTGTAACAAAGTTTCCTCAAGGCCAACTGTATCTGACACAGGCTAGCAGCAAACCAACACACAGGATGGGAAATTGAAGACATGTACCACACTGTCCCATAACATGAGATAATGGACTCTGCAGCTTTGGCACCAGGTCACAGTTCCCATGTGCAGAGAGTCCTTGGGATTTCCAGTTTTGGTTAATGGACTAAATTAGGAGGACACCAGAAAGAGCCCAATTAAGATGGGTGCATGTGAGGGGTTTGTGAAACAAGGGATTAGCTGACAGGACAGAACATGGACAGTATGACTACCTTAGAGAGCTCAATCAGCAATGCCCAAAGATAAAGAGAGTCAGATGAAAGAAAGAATGCAAAAAGAGTCATGTTAGAGCAGCAAAGGGTCCACAAGAGGCCATTAGGGACAGAGGACATACCACAAGTCCATTTTACTCACCCCACTGGGGGATGGGAAGGGAGCATGGGCCTCCAGGCTGCTGACATCTGACATTCAAGAGAGAATCTCAGAGGAATTTCATAAATTTCATAGACGTTAGGGCTGGAAGCGACCTCAGAAGATCATCGAGTCCAGCCCCCTGCCCAAAGGGCAGGAAGTCAGCTGGGGTCATAGGATCCCAACAAGATAAGCATCTAATTTACTCTTGAATTTGTTCAATGTAGGTGCTTGAACCACCTCCAATAGCAGGGTATTCCAGACCTTGGAGGCTCGGACATTAAAGAAATTCTTCCTTGTGTCCAGCCTGAAACAGTCTGGCAGTAGTTTATGACTGTTCGACCTCATCATCCCTTGGGGCGCTCTGGTGAACAAACGTTCCCCCAGGTACTGGTGGTCACCCCCAATAAACTTACAGGTGACCACCAGATCACCCCTGAGCCTGCACTTTTCCAGGCTAAAGAGCCCCATAGCTCTCAGCCTGTCGTCGTAAGGTCTGTTTTCCTGACCTCTGATCATGCACATGGCTCTTCTCTGGACTCTTTCAAGCTTCTCCACATCCTCTTTGAATTGTAGAGCCCAAAACTGGACCCAAGGCCACAATTGGGCATTTTCGCCAAGAGATGATCATGGGATACCAAATCGACAGCTTTTTTGAAGTCAAGATATATGACATCAATCTCTTCTCCCTTGTCCAGGTGATAGGTCACCTGGGATGCTTGGATACTGGCCAGATGTTCACAGAGATGAGGAACCCTAGGACTGGTAGATACAGAATTGTATCATTATTCTTATCTGCGATCACGGTGTATCCATAAAATTTGTCTGTTATCAAATGGAGAGGCCGTGGTCAGTCTGAGTTTGGGTCCACCTAGAACATGGTATCTGGGTCATAAATCCAATGCCAACAATTGATGACTCCACCAGGACAGTGACGGACTCAAGGATTGGGACCAGGTCCAGTGCCAACAATTGGTGACTGGGTCCCTGGGACTGCGACTTAAGGGCAGTAACCTGGCTAATCAGGGAATTTGCTGACACAGAGTGAACCTCTCTAGAGGGGTCAGACAAATCCCATAGTGGGGTAAGGCTATAAAGCTATGGGTGGAGACCTGTTTGTAAGGTGAAGCCATTCGGTAGTTCCAACTAGGCTTGTAAGCTAAATAACCATGTTTGTGTCAGAGTCTTTTGTGCGGGAGGTTATTTGTTGCACTGCTGACCAAGGGGGTGGTTGTTTGTCTGGGTCAGAAAGAGTAGTGTACATGGGTATAGGTATGTTGGTGGAAGGGGCAGCAACTATAAGGAAGACAGGGTCACGACCTGATCTTGGAGTATGTCTGAGGTTCATGGTTTGGCCAAGGGTATGTGCAGTGGTCCACTTCGGAAGCCAGGAACAGAGAAAACTGATCTCTGCTGGGGGAATGTGTGAATCTGCAGGGAAAGAGTCCCGGGGCTGAGGCATTTGTAAGCAAGGCTGCTTCTGCAAAAGGAGAGGGTTGCTTTGTATGGATTATTAATGGCATGGTTATAGAGCAGTGTTGTATGTTTGCTCTGGAGACTGTAATTTGGAAGTTACAGGTGCACCCTATGGCAAGCCAGAATTATCCAGGAAATGCAGCTTCAGGGAGCTTGGACACAGTTAAAGGAAGAGCAGCAAAGGTCCAGCCCCAACCTGACACTGGGGACAGATGTGAAACAGATACCTTGTGATCCTGTGTGTCCCTCAAACTAGACAGTGCCCCAGAAATTTGATTTTTGGAGGCATCTGATAATCATAGAAGGCTAGGAGGGGGCACAAGTAATGTTACTGGACACCAGCATATTCTTTTTGCTGCTTTGGTTTATTATGCTAGCATACCTTTGTGTTGCAAGGCAGTAGCAGAGGAATTTGTGCATTGGTATTGGAGGTGAGGGATGACTTTGCTCTCCCTTCTGCAAGAATAGCAAGGCAGATTCTAGAAGGGAAAAGTGTTAAGTTTCTTTAGGCAGGAAGGCATTTACAAACACTCACAGTGCAGCTGTGTAAACAAGGAGTCAGTGCCGAGAAGCTAGTCTGAAGCAGAGTAAGAAAAACAAAAAACAAAAAAACAAACAAAACAAGACACCACGGGTCTTATCAAAGGTGCCTTTAAAATTAAATTAAATAAAAAAATTAAAAAAAAAACAGACGCATGGTTTTGAAGTTCATTTTAGGACTGGATGCTTTCCCAAAAGATTGTGTGTGGTTTGTTGACTGGATGGAGGAGGACAGTAGCTTTGCTGTCAAAGAGACGAGACAGAACTTTGCTGGATTGCTCTGCAGAAAGCAAGGCCAGAAGGGGCCACTGACAAGCACAGACTGTGATGCCTGCAGGCAAGGAAGAATATACTTAAAGCAGTGCCAGAGTTAAAAGATCTGTCAAGGGAAAGAAAGGCTGAAAGTTAAAGGAGACCCAGACAGTGAGTGTTAAAACCCAGAAGAGAGTATGGGGACTTCAGAGAACTGCTAGAGAGAGAGAGAGAGAGAGAGAGAGAGAGATCTATGAAAGGACTTGAGAGAACAGACCCACAAAGTCCAAAAAAGGGACTGAGACTGGGGGCCAAATAGCAGAGCCCAGCCAAAGGTCATGAAAGCATGAAAAGCCAGGGACTCAGTCTGAAAGGTGTGAGTCAGAGACAGTGACTTGTGGCCCAGGAGGGGGCAGAAGAAAGTGGGACCAGAGGTTCAGAGTGGAGGAGAAACAGAGAGAGATCTTCCAGCCCAAGAGGGGCCAAGTATCAGTGTGGCCAGAGAGCCAGAGGTCTGAAGCCCAGGAAACTCAAGTGTTAGCAGGGCCAGATCTCATTGGCCCAGGAGCAGGGCCACAACTCAGACAGGGGTCAAAGTCCAGGGGACACAGCTGGAGAC
Organism: Gavialis gangeticus; assembly: GCF_001723915.1. Lineage (NCBI taxonomy): Eukaryota > Metazoa > Chordata > Crocodylia > Gavialidae > Gavialis > Gavialis gangeticus. The sequence goes on along the minus strand of NW_017729025.1, from coordinate 43,565,502 downwards.
CAAAGGGGTTCAAGAGTCCATAGCCCAAAAGGGGTCCAGAGGAGCCCTGAAAGACCAAGGGGTCTGGCAATCCAGAGGCAGGGCCCTAGAGAGGTCAAAGAGACCACTGCTAAGACTGCCAGAGCTGGGAGCCTGAGATCTTAACTAGTCTGAGGAGGAGCCAAGAAGCCCAAAAGTGAGAGACTTTGCCCATGACGCATGAAGATGACCAGGGCAAAAGAGCCTGAAGTTTGTTCTTCAGTAAGCCCTGAAAACTACACTCTCCAGGGACTGGCTAAATGTGGTGGAGCTACTCATGGCAAAGTAGTCTCTACAAGATGCCACATGTCTGCTCAGAGAAGGGGGGGCTGGACTCAATGATCTTTTGAGGTCCCTTCCAGCCCTTAATTTTCTATGACTCTATGTTGCCACCCCAGAGAAACGCAAGTATATGGCACCTGAAAACCCTGTCTCTCACCACCTTGTGGGTCACCATTTGAGAGAAGGCTTGGGGGAGCATACCCCAACAGAAAACCCCTTGATGGAAGCCAAGGAAAGATGTGTGGCAGGGCACACATTGGAGCACCTGTCACTGAAAAGAAAGGACTATTAAAAAAGCAGCATCTACAAGGATCAAGAAGAGGAATCTCTGGATGAGCTGCAGCATGACAAGGGCCAGGGCCCATTGTAAGCAAAGCCAGCCTCAGTGTCAAAAGTGATTCCATAACATAAGCTAATGAAGTGGGTTGAGCCCCTTCCTTTTTTCTCTTTGTGTTTTGCAGGATGTGGACCAGCACTGAAGCATCAAGAAGTTTGCTTGGTACAGAGATAAAAGTATGGTTTGGAATTGTCTGGCTGTGTTTGTGCAATGCTATTGATGTAAGTCGGGGGTGGGAAAAAATGGCAGATCTGGCTGGCAGCTGGACTCTATTTCCCAGCAGCCCCTGCCTGTGTGGCTGGAGCCAGTTTTCATGGAGACCCCAGCAGCAGCCACACTGTGATACCATGAGGCTGGACTTTCCATGGAGACCGGCCCCAGCAGCACTGGCAGGGTGCATGGCAGGACATAGAGCTGCTCCAGAGCCCAGCTGGGATCTTGCACCAGCGACAACATGGTCTAGAGCTGTGGCAGACCCACGATCTGCAGCCTGTATGGCCTGGGCAGAGCCATGCAGGGTACAGATCATGGCTCTGCCTCAGCTCCAGACCATGCTGTTACTGCTGCAAGATCCTAGCCAGGCTTTCGAACAGCTCCATGCCCTGCCAGGAGGGGCACTGCTGGGAGAGAAGCTTGAGAGGGCATATAGCTACTCAGAATTCTCCATAGCACCCAATAGCCACCCCTCCTAGTGTCACCACCGCTGCCCACCTTGCACAGGTGATGGCAGCTGAGCCCATGCCGCTCCCACCTGTAGTGCAGTCCCCCCTCAGCCAGAGGCTGGTACCACTGCTGCCTGGCAGTGCTGTTGGGGCTGGTCTCAAGAGAAACCCTGGCCCCACTCTATCATTGTGGATGTTGCTGGGTTCTCCATGGAAACTGGCCCCAGCTACATGTGCAGGGGCTGCTGGGAAATGGAGTCCACTGCTGGCCAGATCCAGTCCCTGGGTTAGACTTCACCTGCCCCTACTGTAAGTGGTTGTGATATTAATTATGCTAAACAATGAAATAAGCAGAACTTCTTGATATGCTATGGAATACCTCCAGAGTGGCTACAGAAAATGGTGCATCATGTGGATCATGGTCTCTGGAGCTTCAAAAAGTTCAGCCATGCTGAAGATCAAGAAGGCTGGATTAACAATTTGTTTTCAGTGCCATCCTTTTGCTGGTTTTCTTTTGTTTGTTTTGGTTTGCTTGTGCTAGGTATTTAAGCTTCTTATAGTAGAACTAGTAATACAATGTAGCTCCATTAAATTAACAGAATTTGTGCAACAAGTAGTAAAATGGCAGGATCCCAATGGAAACCAGACGTGCTGTTTGCCCAGGAAGGGCCTCGCCCTTGGCATTGCTATGGGTTCTTACAGAATGGAGGGGCACTGGTGGTGCTACAATGGCACCAAGCCATCATCATGAGCAATCTGGTTGTGATGACAAGGAAAGCATTACCTACTGTATAGGAGGGGTAAAAATGCCAGAAACATGTCTGGTCCCCAAACATTTTAACCATAAGATATTTATCTGATCTAAACAGCCAAACTGACAATCAGATAATGTGCTGATTGCTGAGGGGAATGCTACCTGAAAAACTGTATAAGAGGTTTAATAAGCATCTTGGGCTGTAGATTCCCCAGCCACAATATGGGAAACCTGTTTAAATCCAACTGGATAAAACTCAGTTGCTGAGTTAGGGAATGCTGAGGCAAGACACCAAATCTGAGGGTGTATGAGTGACATTTGAAATATGGTTGAGGGTTCGTCACAATGTCCAGCCTATTAGAGTCCCTAATCATGAATGCCACCATACTTTCCCCAAGATGACTGGTGGAGGTCCTCCCCACAAATCTCATGAACATTCCAGGTAATTCACTTGATTATGCTCCATTTATGATGAAGATGTGCATCTTTAAAGGAGGATATTGATGGCTATAAAGTGGTATTTAGAGGTTTGCTTTTGAGAATTGGCTTGTAGGTAAAGTAGATATGCATTAGAACAATGGTCCAGGGCAATGGCAAGGGTTACTTGATTTCTAAAAAGCCTGTTTGCAACAAAAAGTATCCTCAAGGCCCTCTGTGTCTGACACAGGCAAACGCCAAGCAGACACACAGGCTGGGAAATGGAAGACATTTACCACACTGTTCCATAACGTGAAATAAGGGACTCCGCAGCACTGGCACCAGGTCACAGTGCCCAAGTCCAGAGCCCTTGGGAGTTCAGGTTTTGGTAGATGAACCAAATTAGTCATCATAAAATGGCTCTGTGAATGGACTGTTTCTAATATATGTATGTATAAAAGAAACTCACAAGTAAGAGAACATTATCTAGGCAAATTCTGAGACCTGAGTTTAAATCTATCCTTCACTATAAAACTTCCTATGTGACCTTTACCAAACCATTTAATCTCCCCGAGTCTCAGTCCCTCATCTGTAAAATAGGAACAATAGTGCTTCCGTTGCAGAAGTATTAATACTGAGTATTAACAAATACAATTTAAAAACAGCTTAGAGTTGGAATATACAGTGTAAGATGTTTGCAGTAAACTGTCTGTTAGCTGCACACAGAATGAAAAGAGAGAGAGAGAATTTGAGGAAGTAAACTGGAAATAAATGACAGTCTGTTCACGCTTGTTCTATGAGCAATAGAAGCTAAATTCCTAGAACAGATTACATGCTCTGCCAGAAAGACAGGATGCTATGATACTATGGTGAAAGAGACACAGAAGTACCTAAAATAATAGAAACAAGTATTCCTCTCACAGTTCTCGCTCCTTTCCACTCTGATTTTTCTTGCTCCAGTTCTTTTCAGTGTATACATGCAGTCCCACTATATGAACTGGTCAGATGATACAGATTCAAATACCAGCAACATGCAAATGACATATGCAGATGGGTGCCTATAGATGTGCAATGAGACTGCTCCGATATGCTATAATTACAGTGCGTCGGAGCAGACTTGATTAATCAAGTCTGCTGGAGCTTGGTATTTACCACACTCCAGTTGACTCCAGCATCATGTGTATCAATGTCCTCACACTGAAAATGGTGGCGGAGGCACTTATAACTAAAGCTTACTCAATAAGCTTTACTTTAAAATGCCCCCACACCGCCATTTTTCAGCTTGGGGATGGCGATACATGGGATGCTCCAGGTGATAAAGCATGCCCCCCCACACTCCCAAAGAATCTGTATAAACAAACATGGTTCTCAGTTTTCTTTATCACATGCAATTACACAACTACATCAGGACATCCCATTAGTTCAAAGAAATTGGTTCATAAATAAAGAGAAAAAAAAACTTGTGAAATTGAACCGCAGCACATCAGATCAGTGAAGGTGAACTACTGCCCCTGCACTGACTGTTCATTGGATAAAATGAATGCAGAGCAATGGAGAATTTTCTGTTCCATTGAGAGGAAGGGTCCAGGGTAGAAACCAAAGCTCTCCCCTTTCCAGAGTAGCAATGATCTTAAAGAGCCACACTTACCAGCTTGCCCCACAGATTTCTCTCACTTGGCTGCCCTGGAGAGGAGAAGCAAACAGGATCTAATTAATGCCTAACCTGTGCCAAGATTGCCATTGCTATTCTCCCTGGGAACATGAAGGAATAAATGACAGATATTCACATTGCTTTTTGTCCTAGTGGTTGGCATTCAGTTACATCAGTACTGAGCACAGGAAAAGAACATATATGTTGAATAATGCACACTGACAAGCACACCACACTTCACTGAGGCATTTGCAAATACAGTCCTTTGACAGTGCAAACATGCCTACTGACTCAGAATAAGCCACAACATTAATTTGAATACACCCGGCTACAGTGCTACTATCAAATAATAACCATTATGAAGAAAAATATCTACAGTGCTCCAAGATCTTGCCTCATGTACCCATGCTTTGTTGAGCAAAAGATAGGGCAGGGTGGCATCTTAAGATTAACCAGTTCAGAAGGGACTAAGCTTTCATAAGTAAAACCTACTTCACCAGATACTATGAAAGGACTGGCAGAAGGAAAGCAGAGAGACCAAGATCCAGTCAAGCCACTCTCTCTTTCAGCAGTGCTCCCTGTCCTTGTCCCTTTCCCTTCTATATAAAACCCTTTCCTTCTGTCAGGCATTTCATAGTGTCTGACAAAGTAGGTGGTTGCCTATGAAAACTCATGCCTTTCTGAACCAGTCAGTTTCTAAGGTTCCACCCTGTCCTACCTTCTGCCTGACCTCAGAGTAACATGGCTTATCACCCCAATGTTGAATTGCAATTAGTGGAAATTAAAAAATCCAAAATCCACAGAAAACCAGGAAGAGCAGAAAACAGGAAAAAAGCCTCTGAAGCAGGCATAAGGGACACTACTTTGCATGAAATGCAGAATATAAAGAAGGAATAATGAAGTAACAATAATTATTTTATATCTAAAGGGAAATATAAGTACAGAAGCAGATTTATAGATAATGCCAGAAAAACCTGTGTGATTCTCTGAATTGACACCACCTTGTAACACAAAACAGAGGACTTCCTAAAATTGATTCATGTTTGAATTCCAGCACCTTCTGTAGATACCTGAAGGCAGACTTACTTATCTAATGACACTTGGCGACCGTCCCAAACCCGGGTAAAATTAGGAGCATTAAGAATGGACTAGTTGCTCATTCTGGTGAAAGAAACTGATGACTACAAAGAGGGGCAACTTGAAGTTGGAGGGAAAGCTGTATGTGGCATACAGATGACGACAGACTACAGCCAAAGCTGAAGTGGCACTGAGACCTGTAACTTCAGCCCTGAAGCAATAAAATTCACAGGACTCAGCTGCTTGAATATGTGCATGTTGAATGAAATGTGTAGGTGCACTCACTTTATTACTTAGATGAAAAGTTGTAGATTAGAAGTACTAGAAAAGTATCTGAGGCGGATTCAGAAAGGGTGCAGTGGCACAGATGCACCCGCCTCTCAATCAGCGCCGCTACAGAAGCAGAAGCCAGGGACTTCTTTTAAGTCCCCAAATCAGGTAAAAATCCTTCCCCCACCCCATGTTCCCCATCCACACTCAGTGGCACCTCTCTCCACTGCTGTCTCTAGCCAAGCCTGGTTCCATGTGCAGCCCAGCTGGAGCAGGGCAGGAGCAGCTACCCCTTGTCAGTTGGGTACAGCGGTAGTGGTGTGGGGGGAGGAGGGGAATGGCAGGGGAGAGAAAGGGATGTGATGCTGGGCGTGGAGGAGAGGGGAGGGGCAGCAAAAATTATTACTTGATTGAAAGAGTTAAAAAAAAAAGAAAAGAAAAGAAAAGAAAAGGAGAGAGAGACTCCAGCTGCTGCTCCTGTGGCATGGACTGCCCACCCTGATATAGTGATGGAGTCTGGAAACAGGGGGTTCAGCATCTCCAGTGCAGGTTGCTATTCCTCAACCTTTTTTTTCCTGTTTTTTAAACAAGATCCTGGATCTTCCGATGAATATTAGATCTAGTAGACAAGAATAAATATGACAATAATTGAAAAGACCACCATTTTAAACTCAGGCAAAGCAGAAAATATACATACCTAAAAGAGTAGCTTTATTTCTATCCAAGAATGCCACCAAAGCACTAATAAAATTGAACCCAGGAAAGGAAAATTAGAGTTGCATGTTTTTCTACTCCATACACAAAGATTACAAGCATTTAATAATACTGTGCAGCAGATGAGAAGAAAGGTTTTGCAATGCAATTTAAGATACTCTAAACAATATACCAAGGCATAACAATGTCACATCAGTAGTAGATTTAATTACTAAAGTAGGAACAAATAATACCAATATTCCTTTTCCATTACAAAAAAGAAAGAATTACAAAAACAAACAAAAAACACCATATGGCCAAATTATGTAAAACAGCTTAGCTGTTAGAAGGATGACTTTTCCACAGAACGATATACATAGAGACACATGGGCATTACACAATGGAACTATAGAAAATAGATGCATTATATCATGATCGGAGGAAGATGGATTGAATCGCTGAAAAATGCAAGTTCATTCAGTGGGGGCAAATATAGAGAATAACCAAAACCTCGTAATAGAAATTATCAACATAGAACAAAATTTGCAAGAAGAGAAGAAAACCCATATGAAATTAGCAAGCTAAATAACTAAACCTTCATGGATATTTAGCATAGCTTAAATACTAGATACAAATAATTAGGAAAATGGAAATGGAGGAAAACTGGAAGACATCAGCATGTGATGTCAAATCATTTAAATTATTCTAGGATTTGCAAAAAAGAAAGGCTTAAGCAAACAGATCTTAATGAGCCAAGAGTCAAAGTGAAAATAGCAGAAAAAGAAAAAGAAAGGACTAGGGAAAGTATCACAAGTAGTTACAACTGAAAAGGCAAAGAAGGAAGCAAAACCATGCAAGATAAGAGAGAATGAATATACACCAAAACAATTGGCTAAATCATGAAAAATCTGACAGGCAACCAATCATTATCAGTCAAGAAAGAGTAGAGATATGCTAACAAGCAAGGATGAAAAACTAAGTTGGGAGGAGGACATTCAAGAGATTCGTAATACACCATAATGTAGTTGTACAACTACAAACATTGAGGAACTCACAACAATCCCGTCAAACATTAAACATCAAGGACAAAACAATTTGTTCTACGGGAAATTAAGCTAAAGGACTAACGAACAGGAAATCTCTTGCTGTAGACAACTGTGGCAAGGTGGGGCTCCCCACCAAGCCACAGTGCTAGGTTCCCCACTCGTCTTTGGGCACACTCCCCACCTGACTCACCTGCGGTGCCTTGTTATTAATTGATTAACGATCTTAATTAGGCGGAAGGCTGCCCATTTAGTGCCCCAATGTCAGGGGGTGCTATCTGCAGCTCTGTACCTCCCCTACACCACAGCCCATGCTTCACAGATGGCATTCAGATATTACAGTGCTCCCAGCCAATCGCTGGACCAAGCTTAGGCTGCACCGTCAGGCCACAGTCACACACAACTTCATACCGCCCTCCTCTCACTAGGGCCTCTCTCACTCCACCCTCTCTCACAGGGTCTCTTTCATACACCCATGAGTCATTCTGCCTTGCTCCCTCTTGAAGCGGGCTCCTTAGGCCATAGGCTTAGCTAGTACATCCCTTGGGTGGCAGATGTACCATCTTTTGGGACTCTCCCATGACCCTCACCGGGGTAGTGGCCAGCCAGTTACCTGACTGGGTTTAAGCTTACTCTGGCCCTTCCGGGGGCAACTCAATACATACAAACACACTGGGCACTCTGCCCTCTGGTTCTTCTTCCCCACACTGGTGTCCTCATCTCTGCCCCCTCACTGGGGCTACTCCTCACCAGGGCATTCTTATCCAGCACCACAACCCGTGCTCCAGGGTCTCACAGGGGACTCTTACTCCCCCACCTGGAGCAGCATGTCAATGTGCTATGTTCTTCCCCACTTCACTCAGGCTACTCAACTCTGCCCCCTTCGCTCAGGGCTCCACACCGCCCCCTCCACACAGGGCCATGGGGCTTCCCTTCTTGGTGGGCTCAGGTAGCCACAGCCATGCCTGGCCCCCATTCTCCCTCCTCAGGATCTTGCATCCCACACAGGGCTCAGATGGCCACGCCGTGCCTGGCCCCCACTCTCCCTCCTTGGGGTCTTTCAAGGTCTTGCGCCCCACAGGGCTCAGGTGGCTGCAGATGTGCCTGGCCCCCAACCCTCTCTCATAGTTTCATAGTTTCATAGTTTCATAGATTTAGGGTCGGAAGGGACCTAGTAGATCTTCTAGCCCAACCCCCCGCCAGGGCGGGAAAACAACAAAACCCCAAAACAAAAAACGGGACTCAAATGAGTCCAGCCAGATAGGCATCCAGCCTCTTCTTAAAGACCCCCAGGGTAGGGGCCAGCACCACTTCCCTTGGAAGTTGGTTCCAGCTCCTAGCCGCCCTAAC
>NW_017729025.1:43549857-43556687 GCF_001723915.1 Gavialis gangeticus | reverse complement strand
TGGCCCCAACTGCCTCCAGTGTTATGCAAACCCACCCGAAGGTGAGGGCTAGAGTTAAGGTGCCCCTACCTGCCTTTCACCAGGGTGATAACTTGCCTGGCATTTCCTGGGGGCTCCCACACCACTGAGAGCCCCACCAAGCCACCCACTCCTGGCAGGGTGCAGTTTTATGTCATGCCCAGAACCAGGAGCCTCCTAATCATCCCCTACAGCTCCTGCCCTTACCTCCAGGATGACACAAGCAGCCTTGCAGCCAGGCAATGTTGATGTCTCCTCTGCCAGCAGTGAACTGCCCTGTTTATATGGGTGGCCAGAGATCTAAAATGGCCACCCCAATCAGGCACTTGCCAGTTGCTTGGCTTAGGTCTTAAAGTGGCAGGCACTAACCGTGCCCTGCCACACACCTCCCCCCGAAAATGGTAACCGGGAGAGGTTTCCCTTGCTGCTCCTCCAAAGCAGGTTCTCCTCGGAGCCTGTGAGAACTCTCAAGCAGCGAGCATCCCTAAAGGTGTGCCGCCACCCACCTCCCCCCTTGGAATGAGATCTGCAGGGGCTTCACTTGGCCGCTTTCCCTGCTGGGCTCTGCCCCAGCCTACAGCAGCCCCTGTCATGTGGCAAGCACCCCAAAGGTGCTCCATCACAACAACTTTTATAAAAAAAACTGTAACAGGCCATCTACTACCCTGACACCTGGTGCCTGCTTGGGTCCGAGCTGTCTGCCCACCCTCTCTGGTCCCACCTCACTGCTAGTCTCTCACCTGCCACACCTTTGATGTTATGGTTCATCTATTGAGGAGGCAGTCCCTGGGCAGGGGAGTAGCACCTCTGATTCTCTTAGCTGCTGGTTCTGTCCTGACCACACTCATGCACTGGGGTCTTCATTTTCCTTGGGGTGTTTCCTCTTAAAGGGAGCAACCCTTCAGGCTTCCAAGCACTTGTCAGGGCTTCAGCTGTCCTGGGCTTGGCCTCCTTTTTTTCTTGCTGAGCCCTTTGCTCTGGTTCACTTGGACCTCAGGTCCTGGGCCTTAGCCCTGACTTGGCTGAATCCCCTCCTGGGCTCCTGTTGCTCTCTTCAGCAGCAGCCCTCTCAGGCTAAGGTTAGTCTCCAATCACTGATAGTGGGCACTCCACCCATGGTCTGCTCCTCCCCTCTAGCCACACTCCAGTCCTCCAGTAGAAAAACTCAAAACACAAAACAGTGACCTAACCAGTCCTAACTGAAACATAAACCCCTCTCAGACTTGTATGCTCAAGACCAGCTTCTCAGGCTGGCTGGCTTGCCCAACTCCAATCCACCAGGTACCTCTCTTGGGCTGGCTTGGTTTTTCAGTGCAGCCAGTGCTCTCCTAGGAGTTTCAGGCCCTACAGCAACCAGGGCCAGACTGCCCCTTACATGATCGGGGACTGAGATTCAAGTCCAGCCTCCTTCCAGTCATGTGACTTGGCCTCAAGTACCCAGGGGCCATGTGCTGCTAACTCATCGTTATTAACAACCTGGATGTATCTAGTTCCTGGCTAAATTTATCTGTGCAGCTACTACCTGCTGCCATTCCCCCCCCCAGATTTCCTGCTTTTTCCTACCTTCCCAGTATGTAATAGGGGCAGGGGTTCTCTGTTACATAAACTAATAAAGGCAGCATTTTCAGAAAAGATGTGCTGGTTATTCAAGATTGGCAGTAGTTCAGGAAGAGATGAAAAAGTAGCAAGTGACCAGGAACAGGGGCTTACCGGTCACACTGCTGACTAGAGGAGTTCTGGCAGATGGTAAAACCATGCTGTAGCAATTCTTACAGTACGTACCAGAAAACATTTATAGCAAAATGATACTATGGTGAAAGAATTCAGATAAAGAACCTGAGAAAAGAACAAACAAGCTTAAGGCAGAGATAGATCATGCACTGAACAAGTATTCGTGTTGTGAAGAATCTTTGAATGTGTTGGAGTACAAAATGTCAATCATCATTAACTGCATTGATCTTGAAAAAGCCTTTGATAGTCTTGACAGAGAAAGCTTAAGAAAGGTAATGGCTAGATACAGAACATCACAAGAGACAGAGTAATAACAAACCTTTATGAAGACAGTGAATGCTATATAAAAGTTACCTAAAAAACTACACAGTAGTTTAAGATGCTGTCAATCAAGGATGTATGCTATTGCCTTATTTTCAAACTACCTATTTCCTGACTCCATGGGACAGGGACTGGAAGGCAAAAGCTACGGAATTCCTTGGACTGATAAGTGGAAACTTGAATGGCATACAGGCAGAAATGAACAAAAACACTAATGGAGCTGATGTAGGAGTCAAAATAGAATTAAGGCAAAATCCAAATTTTTCCCTCAAGTATTTCCAGTTCAACCTAATTTTTAGTCACTGCAACACCTAAAGGTTTGGTGCCTGCCCCCACAAAGGATACAAAGAAATAGGAATAGGCACCCCAGGTTTCCATACAGTCAAGAAAAAAAATTACACACCTACAAATCATAGAGTCATAAAAATCTAGGGATGGAAGAATGCTTGGCCATCTAGTCCAACCCCCTTACTCAAGTTAGGATCAGCAGGTGGCTGGTTTAAATTCCCAAATGTGGCAGTCAAGCTGATCCTGAGAGAAGGGGCAAGGTTCTTTAACCAAGAACCTCTGGGGTTTAGTCCCAGCAGGAGTACTGGCATAGCCCCCAAAAAATCCTTAGCTTTGGCTGTAGCCAGAACCTAATGCTTTAGAGGAAGATGAAGGGAAAAAAAAAACTGGTCACCTGCAGCAATAGAAGAAAAAAATCCTCCTGGCCTAACAAAGCACCAAAGCAGAAAGCCCCTTCTTTTTTTGTAATTAAGCCAGTTGTGCCACTCCACTTCATTCTCATGCTGCTAAGCATTGCCCTTTCCAATATCAAACAGTTCTGAGCTGCAGAGCTCTTTTCATGATCTCCCAGAGATGTTGGGTGGGGTAGCCTTCCTGGGCTTCCCACTGTTGCTCTTTACCATGGGCGACTGGTGCTATCTGAGTCAGGGGGACACATGCCCCCAGTGACCAGTCAGTGACCGGGGGGCCCACAGCCAATCTTGCCAACTGAGGGGGGGGGCGCTGATCACACTCACCTGAAAGTGGCCATGGACCTCCCAGAAGCAGCCGCAGCCACTTCATCCACAGCTCCATTCCAGCCAGCACTCACAGGAGGGGCACCAGTGCTCCTGCCTGCCCCCCACCCACCACCTAAGTGGGGTGCTTGGCCTGACAGGGGGTGCACCAGCACTCTCAGGGGGTGCACAGGCACCCCCTACACGTTGCCACTGCTCTTTACAACTCAGTGGGCTCATCTACATGAGACACTTACTGCGCTTTAGCCTAATAACATTGTGCAGTAGTATGTCATGGCAAAAACCATGCTAATAGTCTACTCTGCAGACTAATGCACGGTAAACATCACTAAGTAACCATGCACCAGTGCCACTGTGAAGTACCTCTAGGCACTATGCATTTCGTTAGTACTTTATTAAGGAAGTTCTAAACTAAATGTGCAGTATCTAAGGTACATTAATGAACATGTAGACATGCCCAGTAAAGAGCAAATTTAAAGTGCAAATCTTTATAGTACAAAGAATGATTCAGAGTCCAGATGCCAAGCATATGTCTGACTATGAGTTGCCATGAGTATGTCTCTGAACTTCCACCCCTCTCTGGAACTTAGACTATAGAGTTGTGTGGGATAAGGCATTATTCACACCTCCTGTTGAAACTGGGCCACCATACATACAAGAACTCAAAAGCCCTGAATCCAGAGAACATGATTCTACAGCCCAATGATGAGGCACTCCCCTGGGATAGGTTTGGGTTCTAGACCATGATCCCAGGATGCTTTATGCATTTTACATTGGGCAATCATTGGACAAAAACATAAATAACCCTGGGAGAAGGGACTAAAATCTGGCTATGCTTTTGAGTAAAGGTGATTATGGCTGCTGTGCTGTCTGCTACACCTAATGTTTATCCAGAACTGGTTCAGAGATAGGAGCCAAACTGAGCAGAGTTAGGTGCCAAACTGCTCAAACTGGAGAGCATCTGTACATGTGTTGAAGTCTATGTTTATATTAGGGAACTTTTTAGTTCAAAAAGTAGGTGCTGAATACATCTCTGTGTCAATGGTCTTGTGGCCAGTAGTGCAAGGTTATCTAGATTGCTTTTTGTGACTACATTTTGCCTCAAGCCTACTTAAGTACCAATCTGAGGTCACGTCTACAACTGCAATTAATATGAAGCGATAAACTCTGGAGTTCATTGTTCCTGGGCATGCCATTTGAACATGCAGGACAGGAGCACATTGAGCCAGGTGAGAGCAGCCCCAGCTGACAGGGTGTCCATGGGGTCAGCCTGCTAACCTGGGGCTGCTTCTACCCAGCTCAATGGGCTGTGGAGGGGCTGGCTGGGGCATGAGTGTGCTTCATTGCAGGGCTAACTGACAGGCAGCCCCTACACTGAAGTACCCTCTTGCCCTAGCCAGCTGCATCAGCATCTACAAGCACTACCCTACTGCAGTTTATTAGTTTACTCCAAACTAATAGGTGTGCATATGTAGGTACCAAGACTTTTACTGTGCAACTAGTCAGTCAACTCTGCAGTAAATGTCTTGTGTAGACATGCCTTTGTTCTGACCCGTGGAACATAAAATATGGGGAGCAGAAGTGCTGATGAACAACAGTTATAGCAAAAATGCTCACCTGGGATAATCATACCAGTACCTAATCCAGAGATACAGATCCTCTCTACTCTAAGAACCACATTAGCATTTTTGGTAAGAGTGTCACACTGGGAGCTCATGTTTAGCATGAACCCTATTGCAATCTATCAGTAACCTATCTCCTTCACCATATATCAGTCTCCCAATCTGTGGCATCTATAAATATTATCAGGAACATTACTTTTTCTTCCAAGACAGATAAAAATATTAAATAATGTATTTAAGAGACCAAGATATGGGTGGTCAAGACATGTCACCTAGGTGATGAGAACAGGGTCCAGAAGACAGGACTTGGGAAGCTGGACTCTGGGCCTAGAGTCAGGGTTGCAGAACTGAAGTCAAGAGCTGGTGCCAAGATTGTGGAGCTGGAGTCAAAAGCCAAAGTCAGGATTGTGGAACCAAGGTCAGTACTGGGGAACCAGAACCGGGGCAAGATTCAGGAACTAGAGGATCAAGGAACCAGAATCTGGAGCTGAGGTCAAGAACTAATCAGTTTTGAGCAAGGAGTTCCAGGCAGGTAAGAAGCCTGCATGGCAGCCTTTGCTCAGACAACTTGCCACTCTCTTCTCTGGTTTGAAAAAGGGTCTTTGTGGGCAGGAACCTCTTCCTAGAGTCCTGAAGGATGTCCCTAACTACTTCCAGCTGGGGCTTGATGATAAATCCTCCTAGCTGGGTCTACATAGAGCATACATAGCATAGAGCAGGGGTTAGCAACATTTTACTCACTGTGGGCCTCCTTTTGTGACCTGCCTAGTGCTGTAAACCGCACATCCCCTGCTGCACTCCAGTTGTTCCTACTCTTTATAGAAGGGTCGATTTCTTGTCCACCTCTCACCCCATCCCCACAGCCTCCTCTAGATTGCCTTTCACCATGTCTTGCAGAGGAACTAAGTCAGTGAGCAGAGGCTGAAGTGTGGAGGAAGACAGCAGCCCTCTGCATAGAGTGAGGACAGAGCTGGAGTTGGGATTGCACAGGGCCTTCTCCAGGAACCTGTAGCAAAAGGACTAGCCAGCCCTAAGTGGAGTGGAGAATCCATGCTAGATCTGATAGCTAGGCTTCAAGAGGGTTTCAGTACACCACAGGTAAAATGAAGACTGGATTGAAGACCGCAATCAATATTTCTAAGACCCAACTCCAGAATGCAGGCTATAGGTTGCCAACCTCCTGGCATAGAGGCAAGAACCACACCCAGCCAGCAATACACATTATCCATGACAATGCCCCATTTACAATACATTTTGGAATATGCTGATGAGTTTTTAATCTATTTAATATTTCTTTGTCATGTTGGTTTTGTACTGCTCTATAGTCTTAATGAAAAAAATGTAATAAGGAACAAAGTTAAACCTTTAAAGAACTCTAATAACTACAGGCACACTATTACCTTTATTAACCAAATTTGTAATGCCATCAAATGATGACTAGATCTATTTTACAGAATCCTATATTAACTGATATTAATGTTCTTTCATTCTTAATTAAACCACATATTAACTGTCACAGCCCCGGAGCTCACGAGCCAAGCTCACGGTCGTGGTCACGGTGGGGCGGCCCGGTGGTGGCAATTGGAGCGGACAGGTGGGAGTTTTTGGCAATGGAGTACTGAGTGGCACGGATGCATGTGGTTTCTTAAACAAGTGGGATTTATTCGACTTACGCTTTTGAGACGTAGGCAACGATCTTCAGTTACAGTGGATGGTAACAATAAACAAACAGAGGGGTCTGTCGGCTCACGGGGTTCACTAGCAAGCCCTTGCTATCTAGCCGGAGGTAGGGGCGGCTGCCTGCTGGCTAGTCCCAGAGCTGGTCGACAGCTTATGAAAGGGTAAACACAAACGATAGGATGAACTGTAACTTGATGAACCGAATAGGGTCGTGACGCCAGTCCCGAAGGATGATTGGATGGTCGAGGTGATAGCCGAAGTCGAAAGCCAGGTAAGTCATAGTGAAGTATCGAGAGTGATCCGAGAGTGAAGTCAAAATCAGAGCCAAAAACAGTCCAGTAACCGGAGAATCAATACAGTATAAATGAGGTACGAAACGCAGCGAGAGCCCATGCTGGAGGAGACCTAACTGAGGGACAGTCCCTAAGAACTA
>NW_017729025.1:43547679-43549656 GCF_001723915.1 Gavialis gangeticus | reverse complement strand
TAGGCAACGATCTTCAGTTACAGTGGATGGTAACAATAAACAAACAGAGGGGTCTGTCGGCTCACGGGGTTCACTAGCAAGCCCTTGCTATCTAGCCGGAGGTAGGGGCGGCTGCCTGCTGGCTAGTCCCAGAGCTGGTCGACAGCTTATGAAAGGGTAAACACAAACGATAGGATGAACTGTAACTTGATGAACCGAATAGGGTCGTGACGCCAGTCCCGAAGGATGATTGGATGGTCGAGGTGATAGCCGAAGTCGAAAGCCAGGTAAGTCATAGTGAAGTATCGAGAGTGATCCGAGAGTGAAGTCAAAATCAGAGCCAAAAACAGTCCAGTAACCGGAGAATCAATACAGTATAAATGAGGTACGAAACGCAGCGAGAGCCCATGCTGGAGGAGACCTAACTGAGGGACAGTCCCTAAGAACTAGCCTCTGTCCTCAGTTGAACGGATCTCCCCCCGAGGGAGGGGCTCCTTAACCTTTTATAACAATTTGGTGGCCAATTAGAATGCGTCCCTCAAAGAACTTTCTAGCCGAATGACATCATGCTCTTAGCTGGCTGAGCACGCGTGAGTCTGAGCTCTCCGCTGTTACCAAGCATGTGCAGGGCTGAAAAGTAGGTCAGCCTGACTGACAGCTCTTGGGGTCGCCCAGGGGACACATGCTGGGTGAGCCCAATGGAAAATTCCATGAGCCTGTCTTGCGCATGTTAGCTTTAATTCTCTCTGCATTGGCAGCATTCAATCAAAATTTTCCTTGACATTAACCATTCCATTATTTGCATTATTATCTAAAGTTCGTATCAGGCTGGCAGGTCTATATTTATCCACATTATCTTTCTTCCTCTGGAATTTCAACAGTATTCTAAGAATTCTGAAAACCAGAATGGTTCACAGACCAGCTTAATGCATTTCTTTTAAAACTCTTGGAATTAAGTTCTTGGGACCTGATGATTTAAAAGTATCTATCTTTATCCAGATATAGTGTTTTTCCTTAGGCACAGTGTTATATATAACAAAACACTTGCATGAACATGGCCAGTCACAGAGGTCCAAATGATGCTGCAGCCATCCACAGGCAATGGTGTGAATATACTTTCCCTGGGCATCTGGATTGCTTTTGAGTCCCTGACAGTGGCAAGTCAGGTCCCAACACTAGCAGAAGTCAGCCTGTGCTTTGATAACATCATCTGGATTTTTAACTTTTGTAGAATTACTGTTCTAACACCCTTGGCAATTACCACATATTTCAATACAAGCACATCGGATGCATGTTCAATAAAAGGGGCAGACAAAACTGAGTTTGGGTGGGCTGTCCAAGCTCCATGGGTAGACCCACTGCTTGACAGTTGCCCTGCTCCCCAGTTGCCATATTGCGATCAGAAGTCATGCCCCAACCCCTGATCTTTGTCACCAGAAGTCCCTTCCCTTGCCCCGGAAGTACTCCTTTTGGGAGGGAGGGTGCTGCAGTCTTGAAACTGGAAAAAAACTCAAATCACATACAAAAAAATAAAACATTTACTATAACTTATTTTAATTTTATTTAAAAATGTTTTGTTCTGATTTATGTGTTTGAAGTGTATCTAGAGGTGACTGCATAATAGATCAAAATACAGCCCTACTGTATATGGTATGTGGGTGGTAAAGGGGTGTATGTAGGGGGTGTGATTGGGGAGTGTGTGTGTGTTTGGTGGGGTGTGGGTATGGTACATGGCTGTGGAGGGTTGTGGGGTATGTGGTTGGGGTGGGGGCTGTTGGAGGGTGTGGGTTTATGGTGGGTGGGGTGAGACAGAAAAAGAGAGACTGGGACAAGCCACTGGCTCCATCATGTGCAGCTCTCATGGACTGCATGTGAGCCTCACACAATACAGCCAAGTAGACCCTCTTCACCACTCTTCACAGCCCCAGCCACTTCTCTCACCACTCCCCACAGCCCCCACAGGTCCCCGTACAGCTACCACTTCCCACACCATTCTCT
>NW_017729025.1:43512706-43547468 GCF_001723915.1 Gavialis gangeticus | reverse complement strand
TCCCTCTGCCCCCCTCCCACCCACTGCTTCCCACTTTGGCTCCAGCAAAGCCTGGCAAGCACCATGGGCCTCCCAGCTGCTGGGCGATTTGCAATGGTTTCCCCCGCTACCACCGGCTCCCCCTGGAACCTGCTCCCACTGGCTTGACAGGCAGTCAGGGACAGATAAAAAATCTTTTTCTAAAATTTTAGGGGCTCTCTGGGCCATATAGAATAGCCTGGCCATATTTTGCCTGCCCCTGTTCTATAAGCTTCTTGCTGACTACTTTCTTTAATTCAGTAGTCTTCTGTGCTCATATTTTCCTTTGCTCTTTTCTTTTTCTTAGTCAAAACATTTTAGTATTATCAACTCTTCTTTCTACAGGCATCTCCAGACATTTTGTATATTTTTATATATTATTTGAGACCCCAGAGGTAAATTGTCACTACTTCCCCAGAGCACAACCAACTCAGACTGACAAAGCTTTCTCAAGAGGTCAGAAAAGCAGAAATGGGGCCATTTTGTTCTGTAGCAGTTCTCTCTTGTCTCAAACACTTCAGCCACATGGTAGCTGATAACTAGAGAATGAAATTTAGAAATCTACTTTTAGGAATGAGCTTTGATTAGAACTATGGTCCAGGGGAACGGCAAGAGTTAATTGATTTCTAAAGTCTGTTTGTGGCAAAGATTCATGTTCTCAGCATTTTAGCAACCAACGATCCAAAGTTAGCAGACAGAAAGGCAAATGCATCCTGGGAAACTGAAAACATGGAGCAGCAAAACAATCACTGCACCCCCTTAAAACCCATAACAAGATAGGAACTTACAGAATTAGTATCAGTTCACAATGACCAGCTCTTAACCCGGGGATCCCCAGTTTTGGTGGAGTGACCATATCAGAAGACCAGGAATGACCAAGTTAACATACTAAATGACAACATTAGGATGTTTACACATGATTTGTTTAAAAAAACAAAGGAACAGGCTGACAGGGCACAACATGAACAGCATGATGACCACAGGGTAAACCAATCAATTGTAGCTAGAAATGAAGTCATCAGGAGAAAAAGAATACAAAAGGAGGAATCCTCAAGCAACCATTTGAGGATGGCGCATCAGCCCCAAACCTCCAAGGTAGCTGATGTCTTGATTCAAGAAAGAATCATGAGGTGGTGCTTGTGTACTGGTCAGATGTACCATCTCCTTGTGAAATTTTAGGACTGGTAAATAAGTAGGATTCTGTAGTTATTTTGCTTGCCTCTCCTTGCATTAGTATTATTTGCTATCACTGTGTATCAATAAAACTCACTTATTTTTTAAGGAAAGGGGTCATAGTCAGTCATTTGGAAAGGCTGTGCTCACCCAAACAAGATACCAGAACTGGTTCATAAATCCAGTGCCAACATTTGTATATGCACACCACATACAGCTTGGAGGAGAAGCTGATTCAGCAGACCCTCTTCTGGGATGATAACTTAATTTCAGCAAAAGACACTATGAATCTTGTTTTTCAATGGCAATAGAATTATTCTGTTCACCCAAATTCTAACTGGTAGTCTTGGGCAATTGTCTCCCGTGAATTGATGTTGACATTGCATTTTTTCAAGTCGTCATTGAGGACATCTTTGAAATTCTTTCTCTGCCCTCGTTTTGAGCATACACCTTGACTGAGCTAGAAGAATAAAACTTGCGTCAAGAGTTTGAAGTCAGGCAACTAGATGATGTTGCTGGTCCAGTGAAGTTAATGTCAGAGAATCATCGCATCAATGCTTGTGGTGTTTGCTTGCAAGAAGACGCTAATGTTGGTGTGCCTATCTTTCCACTGGATTTGAAGGATTTTCTGCAGGCAGTGTTGATGGTACCTCTCCAACAACTTACGGTGCCTATTATACATTGTCCACATCTCAGATCCATTCAGCAATGGCATTTACAAATGTGCTCCAGGAGGCGGGGGGATGCTTTAGTTAGCAGAGCTCCAAGAGCTGCACTAATTTTAAGCGTCTGGAGGATCACATGTATCAGCATCCCCACCCTGAAAAATGGCATCAGGGCACTTTGAACTAAAGTTCATTGAATGAGATTTAGTTTAAAGTGCCCTGCTGCCATTTTTCAGTGCAGGGATGCTGATACACATGATATTGGAGTCTACTGGAGTGAGGTAATTACTGGACTGGAATTACAGTGCATTGGAGAAGCCTCACGTGTAAGAACCCTAAGGTGGGGAACCACAATTTCTTGATAAACTGTGAGCTTGGTTTTGGATTTGATATTGCAAGCTTCAAATACCAAGTTCCTCCAGCATCCAAAGGCTGCATTTGCACATTTGACGCAATGTTGGATTTCTTCATCAATGTCAGTCTTCTATGAGACATGG
Organism: Gavialis gangeticus; assembly: GCF_001723915.1. Classification (NCBI taxonomy): domain Eukaryota; kingdom Metazoa; phylum Chordata; order Crocodylia; family Gavialidae; genus Gavialis; species Gavialis gangeticus. The sequence continues at coordinate 43,545,115 of NW_017729025.1, read as the reverse complement.
CTTCTGAGGTGTGGGGAAAGCTCAACATTTTTTTAGAGTCTTACCATGAATCTGAATTACCAGACCTGGGGACTGCTCATTAAGAGATTGTTGATGGAGGACCTTAGTCTTCTGAATCTTAAGCACCAGTCCCATTTTCTTGTATGCCTCAGTAAAGACATTGATGACTGCCTGAAGGTCTTCTTCTGAGTGAATGCAGGCTACAGCATCATCAGCATCATCACTAGAGCTTGATGATTGAGGTTGGGGTGATCTTAGTTTTGGCTTGGAGTTGGCTGAAATTAAACAGTTTACCACCCATTTGGTAATTTATCTCTACTCCAAGTGGAACCTTTTGTTGGTGGTCATTCATAACACTGCAGTGAAGAGTACCGAGAAGAGTATTGGAGTGAAGATGCAGCCTTGCTTACCTCCCATCTTAACCTCAAAGGGATCTGTGATAAATCAGTTACCGAGGTTACTCTTTTACTATGTTTAAAAATTGCAAATTCTCTGATAAAAATATCCAAAACTCTGATTAGAAAATGCCAAATCTGCATTTTTCCACAATTAAAATAACATGACCTCTATATTTATATGTGTGTGTGTATGTGTGTGCATGTATCAGTTGAACATAATATTTTATTGATAAATTTACAATTTTTTAAGCAATTTGGAATCCTACTACTGCCTCAGTCATTAAAATAATCTTCTTTGTTGTCCTTCATGGGTGAAGATGACTGCATCCAACAAGCAGGAGTGGGGGGGGGGCAGGAAGAAACAGGGAGGGAGAAAAGAGAAAAGGCCAAAAAAGGAAAGAGGAGAAAAGAGAAGAAAGAGAAAGGAATGGGGTGGAATCTAGGTCACATGGGAATGTAGGTGATTTATAAGCCTGATCTTTCCCATGAACAATTTGCTATAGCAAGGGCAGGAAAGCAATGAGAACTAGGTATGAGAGGTTTTCATTTTCCAGATCACATGTTTCTTCATTGCCCCTCATATGCATTGCTGTTCAAAGACCAATGCTCCATTCTGGATTGATGACCTCCAGGATGGACAGTCATGAGAGATTATAATAAAACAAATTCTAAATACCTATATATATTTTTTGGCATTTGATTTTAGGTTATCATGGAAAATCATAGCTTCCCCTGGCCCCTTTCCTCATCAGAATGCAGGTCCAGATGCAGCTATCCCTCCCCGCGCCCCCCTGCTTTGTGGCACTGAGCAGCCCTGCCCCTCACTCCCAAATCAAAGCTTCCTCAGGTTGCATGGCTGGCGCAGAGGCCAAGTGGAGGCTGTGGGTAAAGGGAGAGGATGCGGGCTGCCTACTGTGGGCTCTGGCCTCCCCACCCTGCTGCCCTTCCCCCAGGAGCCTCCACAGCCCAGCAGATGGGACCTGACATGGGAGGGCAGAGTAGGGCAGGGAGGCTCAGTGCTGCCACCATTGCCACCACCCCCAGGAACCCCACACCAGCCACACCACCATGGCAAGACATCCTTTACCTAGCCAGCAGCACTGGAGGACACAACTCTGTCTCTGCTCTGTCTCTGCTGCTGAGCAGGCAGAGAAAACCTCACCATAGTGGCATAGCTGGTGTAGGGATCCCAGAAACAATGGTGGTGATACCAAGCCTCCCCTCCCATTCCACCCTCCCATGTCAGTTCTGCTCACTGGGCTGCAGAGGTCCCCATGGGGGTGAAGCAGGGCAGGAAGCCCTGAGCCCACAGCAGGAAACCTGCATCCTCTCCCACCCCACATATAAATCTATGGGGGCACATGCTCCCCCATGCCTCCCATACCCATTCCCAGGAGCACGCACAACAGCAGAGAACCATCACCCCACTATCCCCAGCTAGAACATGTGCAACCCCAGCTGGGCAGTGCCTCCAGCCCCAGGCCCAGCCAGCAACCCTGCCCACTCCTTCCCTCATTGTGCCACCTCAGTCTCCCCCTGCTGCATCACTTATGCCCCCTGCACTTCTCCCCATGTCACCTATGCCCTCCCTGCCCCATAGACTTACCTGCAGGCATCTGCAGGAGCTGCTCTCCATCTCTGCCTGGGTCTGTATGACTGTCCATGTGTATGTGTGCACACACACACATGAATGTGGTGCTCCCTGCATCCCACTCCCCTGAGCCCCAAGGAGCCCCTTGCAGGCTAGAACTCTGCCAGTCTGCAAAGGGAAACCCATGGTTTCCTGCATTTTTCTCCTTTAAAGGAGAAAATCTGTGTTTTTCTGCAGCAAACAGAAAACCCAGATCCCAGTCCATTACTGAGAACTACCACTGACATACAATCATGAAACAGGCAAAGAATCATAACAAATTTCAGTGGGTATCCATACTTCAGAAGGATCCTCCACAGCACTTCTTGGTTGACAGAGGCAAAAGCTTTCATGTTGTTTCCAGCATCTTTTCCTGCAGCTAGTGAACTCTGAAGATCATGTCAGTTGTTCCTCTTGAAGCCCTAAATCCACACTGAGATTCCAGGAGGAGCTCTTCAGCAAGTGGGAGGAGTTGTTTCAGGACAGTTCTTCCAATGATCTTTCCTGTGGTAGATAGCAAGGTGATCCCTCTGTAATTTCCACAGTTGGACTTGTCTCCTTTCCTGAATATCTGCTGGGAGGGCAATACAACAGTGCACACAAAATCCAGGACATTTTTGGAGAGTGTTGGAGACATCTTCCTGGTGCAGGTGTTGGAGAGACCAACTACAGCCCATGCTCTTTTTGACCTTCTGCTCACAAACAGGGTAAAATTTGTGTGGATGTAGAAGTGGATGGCAACTTGGGCATTAGTGACCATGAGATGATCAAATTCAGGATCCTGACAAAAGGAAGAAAAGAGAGCAGCAGAGTATAGACCTTGGACTTCAGAAAAGGAGACTTTGACTCTCTCAGGGAACTGATGGGCAGGATCCCCTGGAAGGTCCATCTGAGAGGGAAAGGAGTTGAGAAGAGCTTGTTGTATCTTAAAGAAACCTTACTGAGAGCACAGGAACAAACCATGTCCGATGTGCAGGACGAATAGCAAATATGGTGGGCGACCAGCTTGGCTTAGCAGACAACTCTTCAGTAAGCTTAAACACAAAAATGAAGTTTACAAGAAGTGGAAACTTAGAAAAATGACTAGAGAGGAATACAAGAATATTGCTCGGGCATGCAGGGATGAAATCAGGAAGGCCAAAGTACAATTGGAGTTGCAGCTAGCAAGGGACATGAAGGGTAACGAGAAGGACTTCTACAAGTAGGTTATCAACAAAAGGAAGGTCAGGGAAAGTGTGGGTCCCTTACAGAATGAGGAGGCAACTTTGTGACAAATGATAAGGAAAAGGCTGAAGTACACTGAAGAACAGTGCTTTTGAAATAAAACAAAACTCAAAACAAAATACTGTCCCATCAAAACGGCAAAATGGAAGTCGAAATGAAATGGTGCTGTTTTTCACAGCCCTAGTATGTATGTGTATATATACCATTTAGATATGATGAATCTTTTGCCATTCTGACTGCATTAACATGCAGAGCCAGTGAAGAACATATGTAATGTCTACTCTACAGTTTCCATCTCCAGCAAAAACAAATCTAACTAATATATTAGTCTGAATTTTTTTAACCAGGTTCTGCAAGTCTGGGGTGCTCTTATTTCTATGGAGAGTGTTGCCATAATCATAGGAAACGGAAGGCCAGAGCTTGTGGGGGGGATCTTAGCCCCCCCAAAAAAACAAATTTTGTGGCGGCCAAAGACAGCAGCAGCACCATGGCACCACTTGGCATGCAGCCAGGCCAGCACCCCATGTGTGCTCAGTTCCTCACAGCTGAGGAAGAGCATATGCATTGAATGGTGCAGAGCATGATGGGAGTTGTAGTTCTCATTCTAATGCATGCACTCAGCCTCCCACCAAATAAAATTTTCTCCCTCCATCTATGGCCATAATCCCCCTCTGCCAACAGCATTGTTCAGATTTGTTCTCTGCAGTGTATTTTTCAGTGCTAAAGCCAGCCAAGTTTTAAATAAAGAGGTTTCTACCACTGCCTTTAGAAATGCTCCACAGTAAGAAACCAGTGTCCCAACATCCTACCTTAACTTTTCTGCTCAAATTTCATCCCCTGGACCCTAGTTGCAGCCATTGTTTGACCCTAAATATTCCTCTCCTTGGCATTTACATATTTTGAATACTTGCATGTAGTTTGTTGTGTTCGCTGCTGCTTCTTCTTATACCCAAGCTATATTTATTTCGTTTAAAAAAAAAGATGACTTCTTAAGATTTTACAAAGCATGATGTAATCAGTACAATTAAATTTCAGTGCCATTGAAAATCATCATTGAATTGTATAGGAATTCAACCACTTAACCAAGTGCCTATGTCTTCATCTATGCAAACATAATTATTTGAATCTTTCCTCAAACTGTGATTATTTTCATTTTGTGCTTTGCGTGATCACTCACTATCAGGCATGCATAATAGACAATGAAGCTGTAGGGTGCTTGCTTAATACAAAAGATGCATTTTACTTGATGGACTAGCCTTATGAATGAATCTACTTTTAGAAAACATAACTGAGCATAACCCTTTTCCATGAATGATTATGCAATAATTGTACTTTCATATCTGATGTACTGAATGATACAGTCTCCAAGCTCTTTGGACCCAATACAGCAAGGTTGCTTTCTTTTTCATCCTGTTCATGCATTACAGAAATAACTTTTGTCAACTACCAACACCAACTTGCCTGTCCAGAGAGAGCACACTCACACTGCAAAGTAATCTTAGCACATCAGTTCCAAACCTGCACCCAAGACTTCCATTTGAAGCTGTCTTAGGTTAGTGTTTTAAACAGATATAAATCAAATCCAATAGACATTGCACAGCACCTAAGACAATATGCATTCAGAATGTTCCTACTGAGTATGTACACAATCTCTGGGCAAACGTTTAAACCATAGTGAACATACATTTTGCTAATATAAAAATATGAATCAATCTTCTTGACTTACCCTGTTGGAAGTTTCTCCCTCTTTGACTGGTGGGATGGATGAAGGTAATAAAAGAGAATCTCTCTTTCCAGAAGTCCTGTCCCAATAGGATCAGACTGATGATTCCTAGAAAAGACTTTTTATTCATACCTTGTTTTCTAAATGCATGTATCCCTGTTGCTATTTTGGAACAGCTCCTCCAAAGGATAGAGTACTGAACCATCTATATTGTGTTATATATCATGGTCACAACTTCAGTTTGCATAAATCAGCACTGTTTCACTAAAGTCAATAGAGCTATCTCTATTTAGACCTATTTTCTCAATACTGGGAAATCAGTAGAGAGAAGGGGGGCAAGGGAAAATCAGAATCCCAAGTAACTAAAATCATTCTTTTAATTGGTACCATGCTCCTAAATCACTTAAGACCACATATGCAAAGATAGAGGCATCTAAAGACGCAGAATAGGTGCTAAATAGGATTAGGTATTTATCAGGATTTTCAAAAGCACTTAGGTGTCTAGTTGCCATTCATTTCAACTGAAGATAGACATCTGTTACCATCTAAAAAGCTGACCACTTCTGAAAATTTTGCCCTTCACTTTTAAATGGCGCCTTTAGTCTGCTTTTAGACATACCCATAAAGCCAGTTTTTTGCTTCCTCTGTATACTGCCATATCATTTCACAGTCTTTGTATTTTCATAGTAGACGCCAATAGGACTCTAAATTTATATGTGAAAGTAACTAGTCACCCTTCATAATTTTACACTGATACTATAGTGCCAGTGCAGTTTTGCTTCTAAGTCTCAAAGTGTACTACAGTAATACTTCAGGAATAAACATGGACAGACAGATTCTGACAGTGTGCTGACTACTTTCAAAACCCACTCCCTTTAATGGAACACAAGAAAATTGTCAGAATCTATGAGATGGTGCTCAGTGTAATACAGGATATAGCCCTTGATAGAAAAAAATCAAAGCTTAGAATTGCTTGGGCCACCCAGGGCTCATCTCTACCACTATGATGGTGTGTCCCAGCAAAGACAGAGTCAAATGTGGTCCACATATCCAAGTCAGCAGGCACTCTCTAAACACAGCTGCAGAGGGAGGTGGGGGGCACAGAACAGCCTCACTGGCAAAATCCTGGGTCTGGAGTTCATCAGTGGACTTGGATAGGTGGTTCATGCTTGTCCTTGTTCTTGCCCTGGCCTGCGGCTCCTGCCAGATAGACTCAGCTTTAGGGTTTGTCTACACTGCAAACTGCAGTGTCATGTTGAGGTACCAAAGGAAGCTGTGACTGATCTAGCTCAGGTCCAAAGGGCAGTCTAGCCACAGTAGACAAAGCTCAGTACAGGATAATTCTCAGCTAGGCTGCTTCTGTTCCCCTAGCTTGTTCATTTAATGTTAGCTCACATATCTTTACACCGTCATACTACACTGTACTACTTCTGTGAGACATAGCTTCAGTTAACATAGAAGAGACATTAATCCTCTATTTTTTCCTTATACCTTTTCATATTTTCACCCTAGTTCATAACAAGGATTCCTGAATACTGGTGAGTGGGGAACAGCAGATGCAGAAATGAAAGAATCAAGCTACAGAATTATTTATTTTAGAAAACAAACACTAGACAGATTGAAAATGGCCACTGCTGCTGCCATGGGTATTCGGACACAAGATTATGTAATTGTAAGTCATTATTATTAACCAAATGCTAGCCAGTACTTTGGAGAAGTTAGAAAATTCATAATCTGCAGGATAAGCATGGAGAAACTTTTGTCCATATCTGTCCCAGTCCTCCAGAAAGGTGACATGTTGAGATTGTTAATGCTTATGAATAGTTCCCAAGTGCAGTCAAGAATTCACAGGACATAGCCTCATGCATAAATACATTCATCCCACTCATTCACATCCACGATCTATTCATACTTTTAACAAAAAGTGTCCGTGAGGAGATCATCCACAGAGATCCCACCAGCCACAAAGGAGACACAGGCCTCATACAGACATTCATTTTCTCCTGAGAGAGTTGCTGCTTTCCCAGGAAAAACCATCAGTGCACAGATGTTCAGGCTTTTTCTCCCAGAGTAAAAACAGCCGCTCCAGGACAAAAATAACCTAGGAACAACAAGGGTTAAATAACTCCTAAGGGAATTTCTCTTGAGAAAGCAAATGTCTGGGAGTTTCATGCTTCATTTGCACTGTATACATGAGCTTAGTACTGAAACTATTCCACAGTTTTAAGAAAATGTTCCTAAATTTGCAGAGGAATTAAGTGCCTATAGAAGAGAGATGCTGACCATCGATGCACCTCAGGGCAGAGCTGTTTTCACTAACCTGACCTTATCTGCAATTATCTGCTCTTCAGTCTGTATTGACTCCTATACACATGCAGGGAGGCTGCTCCAATGTGCTGTAATTACAGTGCATTGGAGCAGACTCAGTTAATCGAGTCTGCTGGAGCATGGTAATTACCATGCTCCAGCAGACTCCAGCGTCATGTGTATCAACATTCCCGCACTAAAAAACGGCAGCAGGCTGCTTTAAACTAAAGTTTGTTCAAAGAGCTTTAGTTTGAAGTGCCCTGCCACCATTTTCAGTTCAGGGATGCTGATACACATGATGCTACAGGCACTTTTAATTAGTGCAGCTCTCAGAGCTGCACTAATTAAAGAGACACCCCCCCACCCGCTGCCTCCCAGAGCATGTCTATAAATGTGCCAAGTGTCCAAATTCTGCAAGTCTAGATGTAGGCTCTTTTAGACAGAAAATCTTGCTGTGATGTACAGTAGGCATAAGCTACACTGAAATTCTTTTTCCCTTACAGTTCTGCAATCTGAAATTATTTCTCTAGATATAATATATTTTATTCCCAAACTTATTCCTTCCATCAACATATATTAACTTAGTTAATTAAAATAAGTAAATATGTAGTGGATTTGCTAATATAACTTACATTGTGAATGTATAATTAATGAGACAACAGCAACCTTAATAAATGACAGTCATTTAAACCAATAAGCAAATATAATGGTGAGCTAATTAAACCACCTCCTACACAATATAGACTTACTTAAGTCTAGATTGAGAAAAGCCTGCAGGAGGTATCTTTAAAGGATTCATCAACAGGAGAACAGACAGATGTTTCCTTTTCTTTCCTACAAATGGGAATAATAAATAAATGGCAGTCATGCTTTAATATTTGAAAAAAAAGATAAAGAATGAATAACGATAAGGATACTTGCCATATTTCCACATTTATAGAACACAGCTACTGAATTTATACAAACCAGGCAAATACTGCATGGAGCAGAGAGCACAATTTGATATCTATGAACCCCTCGTGCTCCACAAACATAGAAATGAGGCTATTATTATCTATAGCACTGTTTCTTTGCATGTGAAATTAATATTTTTAATTTGAGATTGGGGTGCAGGAAGGAGACAGAACAGCTGAGCATAGCCAGAACATGGGACCAAAGGGGGAAAGAAGAAAAATAGCAACTTCAGGACACAGGGACTGGCAGCTATGAGACCAAGAAGGCTTGAAGCAGGAAGCAAATGTGTGTAGAATCAGTTAAGAAGCTAAGGAAAAGAGGGCTTAATGATGGAAAAGGGACTGACAGTAGGGAAAGAAAAACTGAATAATATTCCTTTTAGAGATATTTTAAAGTAAAATAGAGAGTAACAAAGCAATTTAGATACCTAATTACTCAAAACTGACCAATGATTGTATGTGCTCAGTTGACATACCAGACAAGTGCACTCAGTAACCTTTCTTAAAGTCAGGCCCCTTTGAGGTGAAGTACCCAGAAGTTCAGCATCCCCAAATAACATTTTTTTTAAATGTAGTCAAGTTTTCTGCATTGTTACTTAAACCAAGTCACTTACATAACTTATTAAATGGAAAAAGGAATGCTTCATTCCTTCCATCAAAGGGCTGGGGGGTGGGGAGTATTAATTCACCCTTAATAACAGGGGGCGGAGATTCTTCTTGGAAAGATGTTACAAAAATGCAAAATATTAGTATGATTGAAGCTAATAGAAAATGGGATGAAGAAGGTGCCTTGGAAGCAAAAGTAGTACCCAAAATGATTTTCTCTTCATTAAGATTGTAATGGTTATACATTTAGACCCATAGGAGTAACAACTGCAGTTTTAAAGTAGGATAAAGTTAAAAGAGTTCTATCAGTCATCAAGCTTCAGGTCAGAAGCTGATTATCTCCTAGGGTCAAAAAAGATTACACACATACTGGAACAGTGTTGCGAAATAGGTGTAGTATGCAGAGTTTAAATCTTCCACGGAATCATGCCATTGGCCTCTTTCAGAGAAGGCACTGCATTAGACGGTCCATTGGTCTGTTTCGCTCTAGGTGTTCCTATATTTCTGTGCTTCAAAGAGCAAATAAAGTCAGAATAGCAGCAAAATGCAATTAAATTTTGCATCTGACTGAACCAATATTTTTTTCTGGTTGGGGTAAAGAAATTAAGAACATGAGTGGTTGCATTTAATTATGACTTGCTGAATACTGAATATTTTTCACTGTTCTTTCAAGTTTGGTACCACTTCATCAAGTAGTAACTCAATCCTGTTTCCATGGTAAAAATGGAAAGGTCAGTTGTAAGGTGGATTGAGTATGCTTGACTTCATTTAGGAAGTCTAAAAACTGCTGCAGATGACACTAATGGAGATTTAGAATAGCTATGAAAATAGAAGGCCAATGTAAAAAAAATCATTCAGTTGACAAGCCACAATCCTTCATTTAAGGGAAAAAAAATCAATGTTGAGTTCATTACATTTTATGAAACCTTAGTTTCTCAGGCACTGTGAAAATGATGAGTAAAATGTAAGCTCTGCAACAATGTGGAGTCCTTCATGGTTTTCAAGTGGTGATTCTTTTTAAAATTAAGTCTTTGCATCTCTGCTCTGTAGAGTAGTATATACAAAGACAATGTTCGTGTTTCTAAGGGGTAAATTTTGAGGGCATAAGAAAAACCAGCAGAGAGAAAAGATGAGTCTGTGGTCATTTTGTTATTTCTAACAGTAATTGTAGAATGAACAACAAATTTGTCATCATGCTCCAATTGTAATATTATTGCCTAGATAATTAAACTATACCCTACAATTATGCAGTATCTTTCCATTCCAAGTGTGCTTAGCAAATATGGTTCTAGTTCTGAGGTCCGTACTTAATCCTGATGAAGAAAGACACTCAGTAAGCTTAAAAGCAGCTTTACCTGAATAAAAGTGTTGGGACCATGCCACACTGTAGAGAAAAGGATGAAAGGGTGACTAGGTAGAAGTGTTTTGTTTCCAAACATGAAAAACTAGAAGAGGATACTGACCTGAAGGTGTACACTCATATGCTGGGATAAGACAGTGATGCGTGCTTGCTTATGCACATAGCTGAATACTGAGGCATCAGTAGAGTGCCGTTAATAACTAATTGGATAATTAGGTATCCATTCAGCGACATTATTAACAGTGCACCCTATCTGTACACCACTGCTGGTTAATCTAAAAGACAGTGGAGAGATGAATATATTCCCACTGCTCTCCCTGGCTTTGGACAGCAATACTCCCCCAGTGCTCCACCCATTTTATCAGTGTGGATGCAGTTAGAGCTCCCCTGATGGTTTAGTGCATTTCAACCCTGCCCCCATGATCCAGATTAGGCAGCTACTGGGGAACTACTGTCATGAAATTAACTCTTTCCTAGGACTACAGTAAGTTCCCTGCAGGCTGTAAGCTCATTGGTGCAGAAACCATCAGCTTCAGCTTGTTGCTTCTTTATACAGCCCCTAGCCTAGCATTTGTAATACAAGTGATGAACAAAGAAGAGAAGAAATCTGTTGCCATGCTTGTTTTGATGGTTGAAGAGAGGCTGCACGCACCCCGGGCCTCTCACCACACCACATGAACCCCCAGTACTGCACCACACAGGCCAAGCAACACTGTAGACCAACCCACACATTTCTCAGTCAATGCGTCTGAAGGGCAGGGCAAGGGAGAGGGTCAGAGTGAATCATTGTAATAGTTCTTTCTGGCCCAGCAACCTGAACCTCCCTGTTCTCCCAAACACCATTTAAGAAGGCTATGAACAGGATTACTTGCATTGCCTCATAATGCTTTCATAACACAGAATTAAAGTAACAATGAACACATCGACATGAGACACTAAGTGTGCAGTAGCCTAATAATACTGTGCCGTAGTGCATCACAGCACAAACAGTGCTAATATACTACTGGGCAGTATTATTAGGCTACAGAGCAGTAGCGTCACTAAAAAGGCATGTGCCCATGCTACTACGCAGTAACACTGGTAACTGCGCACTGATTTAATACTTGATTAAACAAGTACTAAACTTAATGAGCCATAACTATGGTGCATTAATAAACATGTAGACACACCCTTTTATAATAAAATAGTATGCTTTGATAACCCGCGATTTCAGTTGGTCACCCACAGAAATATGAAGGATTTTTCCAGATGCATGATTGGGTAAATGTATACTGCAGTGTTTTTCTTACTTTTAGCTGTTGTTTTTCCTACCTCTGAAGCATCAGGGACTACCACAGATACCTCATGGACCAATGGTCAGAAATAGCACTGAGAATCCCCTTCCTTTGATGGCAGGCTGGTATAGCTTGCTCACAAGCTCATGGTCCTAATGATTAACATGATTTGACATTAGGAATTTTCTCCCAAGGAATTTGGGGACTTAAAGGTTTTTCACCATCTCTCCTAGCATAGGGTTTATCTCACCTAATGTGTTCCTAACACTGCAGGAGCCTCAGGCCTTGGTAGCACCAATGTTCTTTGCTGGTGGAACACAGCAGGACAACCCTTCAGAACACAGTCCTAAAGTTATTTCATCTAGCTCAAATCCTTGGGCTTGACATACAGTATTTGAGTAAGACCTGATGCTTGTGGCATGCAGAAGGTCAGGTAGATGGCGTGGTGGTCCTTCATACTCTTAAACCCTTTATTCCCAAATTTAGGAAGTGGTTCTTTCAGAGATGTGCAGCTCCTCTGACAGTAATCTTATGTATGTATGTAATAGTTTAATTTTCCTGAGCCCCAGGCAGTAAGACATAGCACAAGGAGAACATTTTTAGGGCCTCGTTACACCTAACACTAAACTGTACAAATGTTGATCGGTATTAGTGCTAGCTTGAGTTTGAACCAGTCACACTTGAGGCCAGAAGGGTCCTAGAGGAATGAAAGGTAAGAATCCCCTCCCCCACCCTTCCCATTCCTGGTTTCCCCCTGCCCCCCAGGGCTCCCCTAGTTCCTCTCCCACCCCTAGGGCTCCTCCCCTGCCCTTCGGGGTCCCCTTACTTGTGACTGCCCATGCTGTCTTCCCCAGGGCAGCAGACAGGGAACAGTTAACCTGTTTGCCCAGCTGCTGCTGCCAAGCTGCTGCTCTTCTCTGGGCTGAGCCTGAGCTGGAGAGCAGAGCAGCAACAGTGGCAGCCAGGCAGGCCACCCTCTCCTGCCTGCTGCCCAGGACAGATAACATGAACAACCACAACTAAGGGGGAGTGGGCAGTGAGTGGAGATCTGGGATGCTGGCAGGGAGCAGTGGGCCTGATCTGGGCCAGTGCAGTGGGTGGCGGGGGCAGGTAGGGTGTTACACTAACGTGTAGTGTAGAGGAGCTACATGTTAGTGTAGCCCAGGTGTACTCTGCTTCTCCAGTTGAAGGGGATTGTTAGCTGGCAGGTGTGCTGTGTGGGGAACTGCAGACCGCTCAGTTTCCTTCCATCCCTATAGAACCAGGCCAGGACAGTCAGGGGACTTAACTATATACAAATGTATTTACATTAACTTATCACAAAGAAAAGAAACATGGATATAACATATGTACAAATATATATATATATATATTTTTATAAATATATATATATTTTTATAAATATATATATATATATATATATATGATATTACAGGTAAGTCACAAGAAAGTAATAGTGGAAGGTTCCAACCAGAGTCTCAGTAGGGGGATCATTTAATAACAACACTTTAGCAATGAACCAGCTCACAAATCAAGGTACTCAAAGGAATACAATAGGAGGCACTGTTTACACAATATAGGGCACATAGACACCATTTAATACCTCATGCTTAGCGGGTGGGGCACCCCAGAACGCCCTAGATATCTGGACCCCAACAACGGTTCCAAGGGGAGAAAGGATTCCCAGTGCTCCTAGCCCTTGAGGGGCCCTAGCATGGATGCTTCCCAAAATAGCTCACCTGACAGGCCTGGCCAGGGTGTTCCCTCTCCTGTGGGAGCCCCTTTCCCCTGTAACTCATGACTCAAGGGCCATGTGGGTGGTCAGCATCCCCTCAGCCGAGTTGCTCCTTGCTCCAGGGGCCTTTCACGCCTCTGGCTCTGTCCGGGCCACCTGCCTGCTAGTAGCCCCAAGCACCACCGCATGTTCCTGGAGGCTCTGCCTTCTGCCTAGAGGGTTGGGGGCCTAGGCCACCTTGTGCAGTCCCAGGGCCTTGGGCCAGCTTGGACCTGCTGTGCAGCAAAGCCTGTGCCGAGCCCTGGCCGTGTGCTAGGGGCTGGAGACCTGAGCCCCCTCAAGTGGCTCCCAGGGTCTGGGTCCCTCAGGGACATGCCGTGCAGTGCCTCCTGCACTGAGTCCCCAGCCTCATGCCAGGGTTAGGGTCCCAAGCCACCCCGAGCAGCTCCCAGGGTCTCAGTCCTGCTGGGAGCCTCTATGCAGTGCTGTCTGCACCAAGTGGGGGGCTGGAGACCTGAGCCAACTCATGCAGCTCTCAGGGTCTCACCACTGTGTATCGCTCATGCACTGAATGGAGGTTGCGGCCACCTGCCACTCTTGTCCTGCCGAGGGGATCTTCGGGCTCTTTGAGGCAACGGCATCTGCCCAGCTGGCCAGCTCTTCCTCAGCTCCTCTTAGCCCCTCTCTCTCTTCTCTGTACCTGATGCATTCACTGCATGCTGGGCACAGCTCCTTTTATTCTCTTCGGGGGCTCCACCCCCAAAGTTCTGCCAAACCGGCAGGGTGCAGTCTCGAACCAGGGATGAGCCTTCTTCTTTTTAACTCTCTCTCTCTCTCTTTGCCCTGAGCAGGGGCGGAGCAAAGCTCTTCCCAACAGTTACCTGATTGATGGACAGGCTCCACCAATCATGAAGAGGATTCTCCGAGCCCAGACATGCCAGGCTGTATCAGTAAGCTCACCACATTAGTATAACCTGAGCTGGGTAACATGGATCAGAGATAATCCTGCCCTGGAGTGGTATAACTTTGAGCCAGGTACTAAATGCTTAAAACTAGCTTCAGGTGTTAATGAGAAAACAAATCCAGGTGTTAAGAGCCCTAGAAGCACACTACAAAAGACAAGTCCTAACACATTGTATAAAAAAGTCTTTTTCTGCTTGAAATAGTCTATTTAAATTTTGATTATCAAAATAAGGACTCCAATCTACAATCCATGCATGTTCATGTATGGTCACAGAAAGAAAAATTGAAGCATAATGACTCCCAACTAACCTTCTGGGGCATTCAATGCTCTGACATTTTAAAACAAAAAAAGAATTGCTAAAATGTAATGGAAAATACCCAAATAAAATGCAAAGATATGAAAACCAATTGGTGGCAGCAGGGAATACAGTCCCTAAAACGTTGGGAATTAAAGAAGGGTGAATTAGGAGGTAAAATTGACAGGGCCAACGGTAATGGTACTAAAAAATCTTTTCAATACATTTGTTTGTAAAGTGAGAAAAGCAACTTGCAATGTTCATCAAAGATGAAGAGAGTTCTGCACTGGAGGGCTCACCACAGCAGTCAAGATAGATAAGATGCTAACACAATATGGCAAGACTGCCAAGAGGTACATAGCTAGCTGTCCTTGGTCACTGCCAGACAAAGCTCAGTGAAATCATTTCAAACATGGCTCTTCTATAACAAAATCCACAAATGGAATAGAACCTACTCCCAGACATTATCTCCAGCCTGAATAATGCTCCCACTATCATTTTTGCCTACATTTAGAATATAAAAGAATTATGCTAGCTGAAGTCCAACACCTGGTTATATAGGTTAACAGTGGACTTTCTAGTGCTGATCATTGAACATTCAGTATATCAGGATCAGAAAGTGCAGCCCCACTCCAAGTAATACCATTTTAAAGGTGATGTTCATACAGATAATGTAAGAAGCTAACAAATGTAGCAGCACAGTAATTCAATGCCTACTCCACTATTAATTTTATTCCACTAGAAGACAGTCTGAAGCCATTTAATTAGAATATAACAAGTTAGATGTATCAAGTCAGATGTCAATTAATATATTTAGAGAGCAGCATCACATTATCTTAGGAAATTGATTTCTGATTGAATTGCTATGTTTATTCATTAAAGTAAAATATGTTGAATAACAGCAAAACACCTATACATTTACTGCTCTATAATTCTGAGTTAATTACATAACAGCTAGGTTTGCCATCTACTCTGACTATTAACTTTCACTTACTGTTTCTCATAGCAACCAATTTGTATTTAATAATGCAACAGAACAATTTATTAGGCCTAAATTAAAAAGGTATATTTGATACGTGCAGTAACACATAATGGCAACTGTTCCTGATTAAATTAGTCAGCTTAGTACAAGAGAGACTTGAATCACAAAATATGACACATTAGAGAACGAGAAAACATATTGTTTCATCTAGTGCAGGGGTATCAAAATACATCCAAATGACTCCCTGACTGGAGGACTCACCTCTTGAACCAGCCCATGATGCTGGTTAACACCATAGCCCTCCCAATGCACCCAGCACCTATGGGGTTAACATTGCCCCTCACACACTTAGAAATTCCAGGTTGTGATTGCCATTTGGCTTTCAAATCTGTGGCACAAGGCCAAGCATCAGCAATGTTAACCCCTGCAATTTGCCGGCAGTGACACAGTGACTCTGGCAGCCATGGCAAGAAGTCCTGAAGGCTGAGTCTAGAGGTGTGTCATCCAGCTCGTGAGAAGCCATGTAGTCCAGAACTGTCCTGCCGGCTTTTTTGAGTTTAACACTGATGATTTGGTGGATTTCCATACTGATACATAACTTGTTTTACTCCAGGTTAAAATAACCTGCAAGCCTCTCCACCCCATCAAAGTGGCAGTCCATGGAGAGGAGTTAATTAGTTAGTTCCTCAGTAAACATCTCATGTAGATGTTTCCAGTGAGTTTACTTCCAGTGATATATGCTAGAATTAACCAAAAACAAGCATATTCTTGGTATTTGAATATGGGCAGAGTGTGATGTTTACCATAATATTTCATAATCTGGGTACCCTTTGTTTTCTTATCTTCCCACATACGTACCAAATACATATTTTTAAGTCAAGAAAAATGTATCCATAACAGGCCCATATTTATTTCAAATTAGTTGACATACAATATTTAAGGGTCATGAAGTTGCCATCAGTTCAGAATCTTATTTGGAATTAAATGCTTCTCACTTGGCTTGGAGCATCCCAAGGAGCATAGTTTAGAAATACCAACCCATGGAATGGGAAAAAGACTGCTTTTGTCAGTATTATTCCAAGTGAATTATACCAAAATTACAGTAAAAGTAAAATGTATTGACCAAGAGAGGCTGAGAAAACAGGACCACTCCCACTCTAAGGTGGCACCACTCCCAAAATTTCATTAGAATACAAATACATGTATTATTCTAAAAAAAAGCTTCTCTTTGCATATTCCAAGGTAAATATGATGATTTTACTGACAGAGGCTTAGATCCAAAAAACATGGAATTTGGCTGTAATTTGGGGTATTATGCCCAAGAGCACAACATCTTTCAAGCTACAGCTTAATGGTTAGTGGTTCACATGGAATGTGAGAAACTTAGATTCAATGCCTTCCTCAGCCTGAGTTAGTTTAAAACCGTATTTTCCTCCACCCCTTCCAAAAGAGTGTGCCCAAAAACTATAAGCTATTTTGGGGATGACACTGTCCACTCTGCCTGTTGAATCTGTGCAAGTGTGCAAAGAAAATAAAAAAATTAAAAATTCACTGGGCCAGAGAAAGGGAACAAGAGGGAACGTAACTGTGTGGCCCAGAAGGGAGCCCTGGTTCATGATCCTTGCTCAAAGAACTGTTTCAGTATTTTACTGAAATTCAGAGTGATTGCACACCAGCCTGCCTCCTGACAGACTCTAGGCCTGTGTGCTCTGTTCATTGCCTGAAATTTGTAGGGTCAAAATCATGGTTTGGATGAATCTTTACCACCAGAGGCTGACAAACCATGGCAAAGATGGCAAAGTCTCAACTGCCTATATACCAGAGTTGGACAGTCCAAGGAACTAATGAAGTGAGGCTATACCATTGGTTAAACCACCTGTGACTACAGCACAGAGCCCCAGACTATGCAACACCTGCTGCAATGCCTGCTGCTTGAAGACACATGTACAATGAAAGACCTTGCAAAGTACAATAAATGAGAACAAGCATGTATAACAAAATGGTCAAATGTGCTGTGGAGACACAAGAAGAAGAAGATTGCCCAAAACAAGAAGCAATTTCAGCTGGAATTATGGGTGAAAATCCTTTCTGTGTCACCCCAAAACATGTATCACCACCACTGGGACACTCTGCTGCGGAAGCCTGGGCTGGATGCTACCCAACCTGAAGCTGTTTTCAAATGCCAGCCTGCCTCCTGACAGACTCCAGGCCAGTACATGTACATGTCTTTATTACTTGTTTACCTTTCCCATTACTGCCCCTTGCCCTCCCTCTCTCCTCTCTTGTCTCTCCCTGCCTTCTCTGTCTTTTGTATTGTAATAACTTTTTCTATACGATACGCTGTTCTGTGTGTGCCTTTCCACAGCATCTGATTAAATGAGCTTTGGCTCACAAAAATTCATGCTATACATCTCTGGTTTAGTTGGTCTACAAGGTGCAAATCTACCCTGCCTTCTGTCTGATTTCAGAGTAACATGGATAACTATATTTCTCTTGAGATTAAAATCCTACGTTTGACAAAGCTGCTGTGGCTGATCGGGGGGTGGGGGGTGGTTAGGGTTGGTCAGATTTCAGTTTCTCCATCTGTATGCAAGTGGAGTTCTTTGCATTTGAGTTCTTCTTTTAATGTAAGGGTGGCAGAAATCTCAAAAACTGCAATCTTTACAAATGCCCAGATGGAATAAATGGAATCAGTACACTGAGCAATAACATCAGACAGTGGCTCTCAGATTTGGAAGTTGAAATCTGATGCCAAATGAAAGAGTAAGTGGGATCCTGGAGCTGCAGGCCAAAAAAAGCCTTGCAACACACCAAATGATCATGGGCCGGGTCCCTGCCTGGCCTGAACAACGGAGACCACAGGGTCATCTCCACGCAGGCCCAGGCCTGATCTTCTTACCCCTGCCATTCTGAGCTAGCAAAGGCAAGCCACCCATACCAGGTCCTTCTGAGAGCTAGAAGGCCACGCTGGGGTCCAACTAGCAGGGTGCCTGGCCCAATGGGTTGCCTGGGAGGGTGTGCCAGTGTCAGGGCCCAGCTCAGGTGGGACTGTGCCTGCATGCAGTGGGTTTTCCTGCTCTCAGCATAAGGTCTGTAGGGTGCTTCATGGTGAGGCGGGGGGGAAGACAGATGCCCCATCTCCATGGTAGTGCTGGAACACAGACCCCCACCCCCTGCCCAAACCAGAATGTGGCTCTTAGCTGACCAGAGAAAACAAGTGGTGGGGGTGGGGTTGGAAACAGGGGCTTTGCTCTCTCAGGTCAGTGAGAGCCTGGGGGTGGGGCTGGCCCCATGCTTGGCTAGAGGATATGAGCTCTGGCCTAGGCATGGAGCAGTGGGGAGCCATGAATGGGATACCACAATGCTCCAGGGGATGTTGGCGGAATGTGACCTAACGTAAGTCGTGACAGCATCTGGTACAGATGATCATTACAATGCTCTGACCTACAGCACTGAAGTCTGATACCATATCCATCCCAAGTTATCTTAGAGCAGGAGCTACCACTTTTACAGTGTTCTATGTGCCGCGACCGCCTGTTCCATTACAGCTGTAGAACACTTTTTGAGTTCTTGCTGAGCAATCGGTGTAACTTATGGACCTTGCCTAACTTCCCAGTGCAGGGTTAAATTCTGCCCTTAGTTACATCTGCTTCACCTGTTTGGAGACACGAGTTAACCCAGGACTAAATACGAAGATAGTGGATCACGGTCAGGTTTTGGCCAGGCGAATCTTTACTATTGATGATGAATAAAAGGGCAGAAAGAAAACAGCTGAAAGTTCACATCCTGAGCTTATGATGCAGGAATGGAAATTTTCAAAGAGAAGTAAAAGAGGGCATTTTTTACATGTGCTCTGGGAGGCGCAGGGGGGCACTTAATTAGTGAGCTACACTAATTAAAAGCACCCAAGTGTCATGTGTATCAGCATCCCCTACGCTGAAAAATGGTGGCAGTGCACTTTGAACTAAAGCTCATTAAACAAGCTTCAGTTTCAAGTGCCCCACTGCCATTTTTTGGTGTGGAGACACTGATACACATGATGTCACAGTCTGCTGGAGTGTGTTTATTTCTGTGCTCCAGCAGACTCAATTAATTGAATCTGCTCCAACGCATGGGATTTCCAGCGCATCAGAACCAGCTCCCTGCATGTCTACAGGAGCCCAGAAAGAAATTTTCAGCTTGCAATTGAGAAAATTCAAGCTGCAGGACAATAAATCTGAAACATAATAAATGCATCATTATGACACAATTTATACTGAGTCACTTTTCAGAGTAGGCTGACACTTCAAAGGACAGGCTGTTTCACCCAGTGAAGGACTTTTGTGGTAGAAATGTCTGGTTAAGAAATGGCACATTTAAGATTTAAGTGACAATCATTCTAAAGGTCAAAGCTAAAACTAATACAAATTTATTTTCTTTGTAGCCCCAGCTCATGTGAACTAAGTTTGGTGTATTTGTCTCCATTACACAACCACCCTTCTTACCTGAAAAAAACAACTTCCTGACAAGCTATCTAAGTACTTTCATGATTGCAAATGTTAATATTCACTCTGCAAATATTCAGAACAAGCTATTGGAATTGATTGCCAATTTGCTCTACAACTGCAATAAAACTGGTGGCTAGTGACCCATGTTAGAAAGAAATGTGCCCAACATGTTATTGTTTCCATTATGTTGGGTTACACTTTGCCCTGAACCACAATCAGACAAAAGGAGGGGAAACTATGTAAAAAGAAACAAAGAATTTAATCATGCTAACTTTTTTTTTAAATGTATCAAAATTTGTTTAGGGAAGTTTTTTTGTTGTTGCTTTTTTTGTTTTGTTTTGTTTTGTTTTGTTTTGTTTTGTTTTGTTGAGGGGTTGTTTTGTTTTGTTTTTTCTTTTCAGGTTATTTTTTTTCCCTCCAGGATAAAAACAGCCCAAATAACTATTATAACAGATGGCTCTTTTATAGCAAAAATACCAAAACAGAAGAAACAGCTGCAAAGGAGGGTATCAAAATCACGAATATTAAGATGAAGCATCATTTGTTCTTATAAAGAGATGTTTATTTTGTGATAATAGACACAATTAATACCAACATATGCTTAAGGGTTCACAGCACCAGTAATTAATGTAGCATTAATTTCAATCATTTTTTTTAATTTAACAAATGTGCAAAGATAAAGTTTTGAAATTGCTATCAAACATAAACCAATTATGTTAATAAATCATCAGCCTCAATCATATTTCTATATAACATAAATGTCTAAGTTAGTTCAGCTAAAGCCTGATTTTAATAATAATACTAATAATAATGGAAGAAAGTGCTTTGTGCTCCTAATTGAATAGTTTAGGCATTTAGAATGTTGATCACAGAGAGTAAGTGATAATTATTTAAGTTAAGAACAGCTGTGAGCTGACATCATTAATGTTCATCTACCTTAATTTATGCTTGTAGCAATATGGCTGTTTTCAGCAAAATTTAAATTAAAGACAACTAGATTTAAATATGAAAGTAAAGATCATTGCATGAAAGACGATACTGTATTGAGCTCTCAATGATGTGTCCCCCATTGGTATAATTGAAGCTTTTAAAGTTTAACTCTACAGCTCTCAGTTAGCATGAATAAGTATAATTAGACTCATAGCCTTCTAACAATAACTTTGTCACTGTAGAGCACATTTACCTGAGGGTCTCAGAACTCTTTATAAATATTAATGAATAAATCAGTACACCCTGTGAGGTACAGTAGGTAAGTATAATTAGCTCCTGTGATAGATGAGAAAGCTGAGGCTTAAAGAGTAAATTACACCATCAAGGTGGTCTGGAAAATAGTATTTCAGCAAATAGGTGCAAGATGCCAAATAATATAATTTCCCCTGATTTAATATTTTCTAGGTGTGGAAAAACAACTGCAACCAGCAGCCACTTTTTATTCGCTGGAAATCAAAATCAGCCTTGTGTAAGCTAAGGCAATTCTTGGGAGTTATATTTGCATATATCACAGCTGAACTTGGTAAATGGTGTAAGATAAGTTCATGTCCATAGATGTGGGGCATCTTTGTTTAACAGCTTCCTTTTTATGCACCAGTTTTCTTCTGCAATCTTGTCATATCAGTTACATTCATTTTAAATTAAATACTACACTGAAGTAGGTTATCCTACATTTCTGTTTACACTAGTTCTCTAGCCCACTTTACATCAGTGACTTAATCCAGAAATGTTGATAGGAGTTGCACCCACAGAATCCAGCCTGCATTGTGTCAAACTTGACTCATACAGGTTAACTTGAAGGTAAAACCAGCAATAAAATTCAGAGCTCTGAACTGCCAGGCAACAGAACATGGCACATCTTCAATAGGTCTTGAGAGTTTTGAACAAGCATCAGAGAATTGAATTTGATCATTGTGGGTTGGGGAGTAGATAGGGCAAAAAATGTAAACCTTAGGTTGCATTGGGTCTAGTTTGGAAGACTTGTTAGAGCTCATGGCATCCCAAATTAATTCCTCCTAAAGAGAATCTCTTGTGAAACCCCTGGAGCCAGAGACAGATTTTCTGATGAACAACCTTAATAACTCACTCTAGCTGCTTTTCTACTCCCACAGAGACAGCAGACATAGAGAATGATGCTTTTTTTCTCAGCAAGACATTTTTATCATGGAAAAGTTATTTTTTAATTTTTTGAAGCTGATCAGACCTTCAGATTCAGAAGCTCCAATGGCTCAGGAATTTAAACTAGGGGAAGTCAATAAATTCCTTTCATATCTGGCACAAATTATATTTCTGCTTTTGATATTTTTTGTGGGGAAGAGAGTGGTAATTTATGAAATTTCATGGTAAGTTTCAAGAGTTCATATGAAGAACAGGAAATACAGCAACTTAAATGTTACCCAGAACCCTACTACTTCAGAAATAATTCAGGTAGCCAGCAAATAGTGATATGAATAGTTTCCTGATTGCTCTATTTTGCAGCCATCATAGTTTTATATACTACTTCCCTGAGCCTTTATCTATACTAGCCTGGATGTTTGACATGCCAGGCCTAAGAAATGCAATCCAGCAAGTTTGAGAGTGGATTGGGGTACTGCTGTTAACAGGAGGGCAAGAAACATTACTCAGTAAAACAAATTAAGGAGAAAACACCATTGAAAATATAACTCTGTGATTTTTAAATTATATACATTTCTTCAGGTTGGTTTTACAATTAATAAAATTTACACCTGTGCATTACCCAGTGCATCTACACATGGATTTACTCCAGCCTAGATTTACTGTTCAGTAAAATACTGCACAGTAAGGATTTTTGTGTAGGTGCAGAGATTAGGGAGAAGATTTACTCCCAGTTCCCTGCAGCCCTGTAATGTGCCCCTGTCAACACTAAGGGGAGCTTCAGACTCTCCCTGGGTGCTAAACCAGAGGCTGGCAAGGAGCACAGCGTCAGGAGACAGTTCTCTCCTGGCCCTGGAGACCTGCCTGCTGCTCAGGCAAGGAAAATGTCTGCCTGCCCTGATGGCAGGAAGCTCCTGGCCCTGGCTCCCGGATCAGAGGCACAATGCTTAGAAACAGCTGCAGGGGAGGGGCAGGTCCCAGCCCCCTGCCCTGATCTGCCAATGGGACAGCTAGCAGGTAACTCACTGCTAGCTGCCCCATCAACAGATTGGAGCAGGGGGCTGGGACCTGCCCCACCCTTGCAGCTGTTCCTAGACCCCATGCCTCAATCAGTCAGGGCATGGGGCTGGGACCTGCCTCTGACAGTGGCAGTTCCTGGCCAGCCTTGGGCTGTGCAGGGAAATCTGCATGTTCAGGACAGTCCCCAACCACCTCCAGGCTGAACATGGTTCCCCACACAGCTTGGAGCTGACTGGAAACTGTCCCAGTCAGGGGCTGGTCCCAGCCAACTCCAGGTTGGGTGGGGAA
Source organism: Gavialis gangeticus (assembly GCF_001723915.1). NCBI lineage: Eukaryota > Metazoa > Chordata > Crocodylia > Gavialidae > Gavialis > Gavialis gangeticus. The sequence continues at coordinate 43,521,763 of NW_017729025.1, read as the reverse complement.
CTGTCCCCATGCAGGAAGCTGCCAGCCCCTGTGTCACAATTTCAATTATGATAACGGAGTGGCGGCTGCAGAGCTTGTTCCCCACCCAGCTCTATGAGCACAGAGCTGTTGCGGGGAACGGGCTGGGGAGCTTGTTCCCCCTCCAGTCCGCACTTGTGGAGTCAGGCAGGGAACAAGCTCCAGCCTGTTCCCTCCCAGCTCCATGCTCATGGAGCTGGGTGGGCAACAAGCTCCCTAGCTGGCGTAGCTGGACCACTGGAAGAAACATTTCAACTACTGCCTGAATAGATGTTACATGACAGTGGAGCATGCCTTTGGCACTAGGATGCCAAAGATTCCTGAGTGGAGCCCAATGGCTAATCCACCCCTGATTGACTGCTGGTCAGGGCTCACCATGACCCCACCCTTCTGCTGCATCACCGCAGACCCTCCCACTCGCCCATCTCTAGGCTTCCAGAAGAGCCCCAGAGCAAGCATGAATGCCTGCCATTGTGATTTTCACATGCCTCCATGTCCCAGCCTGCCTGCACCCCATCATTCTGTCCTGCCACCTGCACCTGAGCAGGGAGACTGAAAAGCTGTGGCAGGTCCTGCTGGCTGCCCTGCTCAATTCTCACCAGAGGATATAAGACATCACACATGCCCATCTAGACCTGATCCAGAAGCAGCTCACCATGGCATACACCCTCATGTCCATGAGCCACCAGCCGGCCATCCTGCACATGCCCACCCACTGTACCCTAAGCCAGCCAAGCATCCAGGATTGAGCTACTGACTTTCACATGGGCAATGAAGACAAGGCCATCCAGGATGCCATGGATGCTGGGGTGCTCTGGCACCACCTTCACACCATTAAGCACTAGTTCTGGGCCTGTGCACCAGAACCAACTGGAGGGAGTAGATCATCCTGGACACTTGGGACAACAAATGGTGGGTCCAGACCTTCTGATGGGCCACCTTCATGGGTATCACCACCCAGCTGATACCCATATCACAGGCCAGGATGTTGGCATGCAGGCACCCCTCATTCTGCGGAAGCAGGTGGTAACTGCTGTCATGAAGCTGGTCACCCCAACAGTTACCACTACATTGCCAACCAGTTTAGCATGGGCAAGACCACAGCTGGACAGGCCATCCAGGAGGTGTGCCTGGTCATCCAAGATATCCTAGCCAACTACTTCATCCACATCATCAACCCACAGGAGGGGGTCACTGGCTTCCACTGCATGGGCTTCTCTGACTGCATGGGGGCTGTGGATAGCACCCACATCCCCGTCCACTGCCCAGCTCAGGCTGCCCAGGCATTTATCAACCGCAAAGTCTTATTCTCCATTGTCCTGCAGGGTGTTGTCAACTGCCAGGGTCATTTCACACACACCTCCACTGGCTGAGTGGGCAGTGTCCACCGTGCCTGCATCTTCTTCAGTTCCCTGCCTCCCAATCTGATAGAGAGTGGGTGCTCTAGTCCTGGGATTCCCAGGTACTAATAGCAGCATTGTTGTCCCCACTCTCATTGGGGACCCAGCCTAACCCCTCTTGCACTGGTTGATGAAGCTCTATGAGGGGTAGCTGGACCACTGGAAGAAACATTTCAACTACTGCCTGAATAGATGTTGTATGACAGTGGAGCATGCCTTTGGCTGCCTCAAGGCACACTGGTGGACCTCAGCCCATGCCTTGAGGTGGACAAGGCAAAACTGACACAATTAATTGTTACCATGTGTGTCCTCCACAACATCGGCAAGACTGGGAGTGGTCTTCCATGAAAACTGGTCTGAGGAGGCAAGATGCACAGACTGGGCCTGGCAGCATGAGTACATGTGGCACAGGGACAGGGAGAAGGCAAGCCCCCCATCAATGTTGGAGGCCCCACCACACATCTGAAGGCTGTCTGGAACTGGAACCCTGGATGACTACCTCATCACCCTTGTGGACCAGGAACCCTCCCTTCATGAGAAGTGCCAAAGGGTTTTGAGTTCCCATGCCCTGGCACCAGTCCATGGGTTCCTGCCCAGGATCCTCTGCTCTGCATCCCAGGCAGCATTGCACACAATTGAGGCTGCCCAGGCACACACCCCCTTCCCATCTCCCTCTCCTGCTCCCTACCATCCCCTCCACCCCCCGCCCCACAGAGTACATACTAGGGTGCAGGGAATGTGGTGCAAGGAAGAGATGTGCCTTGGTTTAACAAAATGTTGCAGCTGCCCAACTTTTCATGTGTTTAATTAAGAAAACCTGTTGAACACTGCCTGTGTCTCAGTTTGGACCCTCCTAATTCATGCAAACCAGCAAGCGGGGGGGGGGTTGAGAAGGGGGAGAAAGCACCTGGAAGGGGTGGTTAGGATGGGAAGGTGGAGAGAAGGGTGGGGTCAGAAGGGATGCTGCAGGGGCTAAACACAACAAATGCAAAACCTTGGAGGGGAGCCACAGGTTAGGGGGTTTTTGACTTGGCACCCTACTTTCAGAGGTTGGAAGTGAAGATCAGGTAGGAGCTGGACAGGTGTGTGATCCTGGACCCACTGTCTGTCAGACCTGTGGGGTGGGAGGCAGCTACTTGCCTGGGTGGGAAGGAAGCTGCAGGGTGGGAGGCATTGCCACAGTGGGCACTGTGGACTCCTGGACTTCCCACATAAGACCCCTGGCCCCTCAGCCCATTCCCCCAAAGTCTCCCCCTTCAAGAATTCCTTTGAGATCTGCAGCCCTTGCCCATGCCTAGAGCTCAAGTCAAGCAGCCGGCCCAAGCCTGGGGGTGCCTATCCCCACCAAGGCTTCTCCATTCCCTTGCAGCAGGCCCCAAGCCAGGAGTCAGGCCACAGGTAGTGGAAGAGTTCCCCCCTGGGCTCCATGGCTGGTTGGTGGATGATCTGGGACTGGCAGAGAAGTGGGGGGAGGACTGGCCATGGCTTATGTGAGTCATGATGGTGCAGTGGCTGCTGTTCTTGTAGCGTGGGAAATGGTTCATGCTCTGTACCTCTCGAAGGGGGGCTGTAAGGTGTCAGAGGAGTGTGTCAGACTGGTGGTGGAGGACGGAGTGGGTCATCCATGGTCCACAGAAGTACCTGTGGGGTCTCAGGCTCCATGGGTGGGTGAGGATCTGGCCGCAAGGTAGTTTATGGAAGGCTTGAGGGTAGTGGGAAGGCTGGAAGTGTGAATGGCTGGAAGAAGTGGAGGATGTGTGAAGGTGCAGGTCCTGGTATGTGCTTCTCACTCTCATTTCTTCTGGGTGTGGTCCCTGCTCCAGAGTGACCAGGGCTCCACTGGTCAGCCCACCCGACAACCTTGAACTTTCCAGGGGCTTCCAGAAGACACCATATGATTCTCACAATGCTCTTCGCCCCTGTAGCTGCAGGCCAAAAAAAGATGGCAGCACACCAGGTGCTCATGGGTTGAGTATCTGCCAGCAGTGCCTGAGTCATGGAAGCCACAGGATTGCCTTTGTGCAGGCCCAGTCCTGATCTTCTGGCCTCTGCCACCCCGGTCCAGCAGAGGCCACCTGCACCAGGTCCTGCTGGGTAGGGGCAGGGGTGAATGCCATACTGGGGTCCAGTTGGCAGGGTGCCTGGCTCTGGAGCTACCAGGGAGGGTATGCCAGTGCCATGTCATAGGGTTAATCCATGAAGCAGTGGGTACACAGCCTAAGGACATGGGTGCCTTGGTGCCAAGGCTGGTGCACAGACATGGACCCTTTCCCCCCACCCCAGTCTGGTTGCAGCTTACAGCTAGCTGGAGAGAGGACATGGGCCTTGGGACAGAGGCTTCACTGACCCTTGTCAGTGATAGCCCAGGGGTGGAGCCAGCCCAGCACTGGGGCAGAACACACAACCTCTGGCCAAGGCTACTGTGATGCCTTGTGAGGGGGATGAGTGGGGTGCCACAAAGGCCCCAGGGAAGCCAGCAGAATGAGACCTACCTTGACTTACAATGGGACTTGGCATAGGTGTTCAATAAAGTGCTTTAAACTAAAATGCTTTAGTCAGACACCACGTCCATCCAGGCAGAGGCGACGCATAGGGGGTGCACGCAGGTGCATGTGCACCCCCTGCAAAAAGGTGCCACCAACACTGTTGGCGGTGCCTGTGGGCAGTCACTGCTCACTACCCTGCCACTGGTATGGCCAGTGGCATCTGTGGATGGTCCATGATCACCCCTGGCCACCGCCAGTGCCAGTGGTGCCTGCGGGTTGTCACCAACCCCTGGTCAGCGCTCACCACCCCTCCCCCCCCACCAATAGTGCCAGAGGCATCTGAGGGAACTCACCACTCACCACCCCCATGCTCCCACCGCTGCCACTGTGCTCCTGCCACTGCCAGCAAAGCCATGCCCCGCCCCCCAGCCGCTGGGGGCACACGCCATTCATGCATCCAGGGTTAACTTCAAGTGAAATCTGTCCTTTTAAAAGCACTCTGTGTGCCATTACTGTCTGTTTGGTTATGACTGTAGAGCACTTTTTGCACACTTATCACACAATAAGTGTAATGTCTGTACCTAGCTACTGTCTCCCTGGGCAGGGGAGATGCTATGACTATGTTCTCTTCTGAAAGAAGCCATACTGTGTAGAGGGTTTGCTCTCCTAGGAGAAACCTGCTGTTCCTAGGTTATTTTTCTCCCAGAGCACCTATTTTTACTCTGGGAGAAAAAGCCTGAGGAAAAGCAATTCTCTTGGGAGAAACTGAGTGTCTGTATGATGCCAATATTTGAATCCAAAATAGTCACAGTGGGATAATATAGGAAAATATTTTAAAATTAAATTTCCCTGTTTTCAGGATTACAAGCCAAATAAATTATAGCTGTGAAAAAAATGCACGTTTTTTCCATTCTCTGGTTGTTTGTCAAAGTATTAATAATCCCTATTATAAGAATAATATAATGTGTCTAGTTTGATAGGAAGTATATCAGAGCAGATGCATACACCTGCCTGAAATTCACTACAGGCTTGTTTTTACCCTTTACTTGCAGAAAGCAGCAATATGAGAGGCATATTACAGAGCATCTCTGAGCCCTGAGTAAGCTACAATCTATGCAGATGACTCAAAAATATAAGGAGGGAAAGGAGACACAAGAACCTCAATTCTCAGAAACCTGATAAACAGCAATATATGGCACAGACTCAGTTCCATGTTTAAGAAATCAAACACAGTGACCTAGTTAGCAAAAGTAATGAGCTCCTTGTACTTCCTAAAGTTCCTGAAAAATATAATTTGTCCACTTTAGACAAGTGAAAAAACAATCTCTCTGTGCAATGGGGGGTGGGGAGAAATACAGGGAGAGACATGTTGGGTGGATCTAAAGAAATCCACTTTAAAAAATCTGAAAATACTTACCATTGGTTACTGTCTGGTCCATTCCAAAGTAATAAAATTCTTCTTTATAAGCCCACTCTACATGTTACAGGTATTGTGCAATTAAACTGGCTAATTGCATAATTACCTTGAGACCAGCTGCAAGTACAAAGTACCTATCAAGCCATAAGAAACTCCAACCAGCTCTAAAGTTAGACCTTGAAAAGGTGTATTAGCTTTATAGCTGGTTGCTATTCAAGCTTTAATTTGCATGTGTCGCAGGGTATCTCCTGTGGCTGGGAACCCCATGATAGGGATGAACCATACCCAGCTGGTGCTGGGAGTCCTGCCAGTGAGGGGACTCTCAGCCTCAGAAGCTGCCAACTGTGGATCCCAGCAGCACCCTGTAGCTGCCAGGACCCAGAGTCCCACAGCTGTGGGTGCTGGGTCCCCACAGCATGCCTCCCAGTGCTGGGACCTAGTGCAGTACAGCTACAATCTCCCAGCCCCAGGAGACTGCTGCTGACATGATCATCCAGTCTCGTGGGTGCATAAAGCCCTAAGGGCTGGGAAAGCACTGCTGCCATAATCTCCCAGCCTCACAGAAACATGAAACTTGTTGCCTGCCCACTCTCCTGGGCTGGGAGAGAATAGTTGTTGCAGTCTCCCTGCCTCAGGAGTGCATGAAACACCCCATGCACTTGCAATAAAGCATGATAGGATCTAATGTACAATCCCACCATCGCACCTCCTGTCATGTCCGTGTGGCAGGCAGGAGCTGTGATTGAGTGAATCACACACTAGATTGTATTGCACCTTTACCCTCATATGCAAAAGCGGGCTGAGGCACAGAAATCTCTCAAATCCTTCTCTAGTTTAGTGGCAAAGTTTTAACCAGTTGCTTTAAGAAGCCCATATTTCTTTATGAGCATCATGTTATGCTTTGGTCAGTCTCCCTCCAGGGATTAATGCAGTTAGGTAATAACATGACAATAGGGTTCTCAAATCATTAAAAAAAACAAAAATAAAAAACAATCCTGCTCCCTCCCCCCCCCAAAAAAAAACCCCAGCTTTTCTTTTGATATCTAATCCACACTATCTAATCAGGGTTGATAGATTTAAGAGATGAAATAGATTAATTCTAAATTCCTATGCACTCCTAATCTACATGTAATTCAATAGTCCACAACAGTAATGATGATTAGTTTGTTCGTACTCTCTGAAGAATACTAATGAGTAACAAGTAATTTTTCCTGGAAGTTGCATGGAATAATCTGATTCATTTGTCTTTTTCTTAAATTGATGTGAAAAAATCATACATGCTTAGAATAATGTTGGATACAAAAATAATACAGAAAGAATGTAAAGGCAGCACTACACTCCTACATGGTCCTATAGTTACAGGAAATTTCATTCAGCATCTCTTCCAAAACGTGAAGTGAATTCTGAATCAACACCAGTTGTAGACACAACTTTTTCTCATATATACTGCTCATAGGATCATTGGAAAGTAGGGCTGGATGGGGCCTCACAAGGTCATCTATTCCAGCTCCCTGTTTAAGGCAGGATCGTTCCTGACTAAACCATCCCATGTCTGTCCAATCTGCTCTTGAAAAATTCCAGGGACAAAGATTTCACACTTTCTCTAGGCAGCCTGTTCCAACGCTAGACCACCCTCATAGTCAGAAAGTTCCTCCTAATCTCCAACCTAAATTTCCTCTTCTGCAGCTTGAGACCATTGTTCCCAGACCTGTCCCATACATCCGCAGATAAAACCCTATCTCCATCCTCTCTATAATTATCCTGCAAGTATTTGAAGACTGTTACCAAATCCCCCCTCCTCAGTCTTCTTTTCTCCAAACTAAATAACCCAAATTCATTCAGCCTTTCCTTATAAGTCTTGCCTTCCAGGTTGCTAATCACTTTTGTTGCTCTGCACTGGACTCTTTCCAAACTGTCCACATCCTTCTTGAAGTGCAGGGCCCAAACCTGGACACAGTACTGCAGGTGAGGCTTCTCCAGTGCTGAATAAAACAGAAGAATCACATCCCTCGATTTGCAAGTGACACTCCTGTTAATACAACCCAGTACACTGTTGGCTTTCCTTGCAGTAAGCACACTGTTGGCTCATATTCCGCTTATGGTCTATTATAAACCCTGGGTCCCGTCCCCCCTGCAGACCTGCTAGACCCCCTGATCCCACCTGCCCCTCTCCCCATCCCAACTTACTTAGATTGCTTCCACACAAGCAAGACCTAATCTACAATCACATGGCTTAAAGCAAGCCACATGATTGTACATTGGGTCCCAGGAATGTCTGCACATGCCTTTGGGCATGAATAAGAAATCATTCTGAAAATTTACTCAGCTGCATCTAGATCAGTGGGGGGCAACCGTTTTGGCAGGCATGCCACATATTAGCCACACATCCTTCTCAACTGCACTTTGGTCCCCTTCCCCTTCCCTATCTACTGCTGTGCTGCCTCTCCCCTCCCTGATCTGCCACATGCCAAACAGAGATTGCCAGAGTCACTTGTGGCAGTCATGCTGCAGGTTAGCCACCCCTGATCTAAATCATGTAACAGCCTTTTGAACATACCCTGTCTCCTTTATATCTGACATACACTCACGCTGTTTTACGGTGGAGTGAGGGGAGAAGTGAAGGTAAGGGATGTTTCTAATAAATCTTTCTCTTATCGCCTTTAATAGGGGCAAATCCTCCTCTTTTTCAAAGGAGTATTTTCTCATCAGTTCTTTTTTCATGTACACCCACGCTAAACCTCTTCTCTTATGCAGATTAGCCCATTATTGTGCAGGAGCGCATGCTTGCCTTGACTTTCTGCTTTGACAGCTACTTATTAGGCATTTCAAAGTTTGCCATGAGCTGCTGCCACTACTGCTGCTATTTTTTTTCCTTGAGCCTCTAAGTTTCTAGCTTTGGCAGCAGTTCCCACACATTATTTAAATGGAACTATTAATAGGTAATAATATTCATAAACGCTTAGCTTTTCCTCCCCACTTGGCTTTGGCAACCAAAGCCAGGAGCTAGGGAAGGAGAACAACTCAGGTGAGGCAAATAGTAATTTAATGTACTTTCTGATTTCCTAAAGAGCATCTTTATCTCTGCCTTCCTCCCACACATACTGTACACAGTCCACTGCCCAAGGGTCCACTTCATGTACTGGAAGCAAAGTCAGACAAACACCAACTTTAACAGCAAATCACTGTTGCATTAACTAAAGCATCTAATAAAGGGAAGGTATTGACACACACTACATAAATGACACACACTAATTAAAGGCATAGCCTCCTAATTAAAATAGAGCAACAACAATGTTCCTGGGAGAAATTTTTTCACTGAGTATTTTTCCTTGAGAAAAATACAGATTAGGAAATGCCAAACTGAGTTGTAAATTAGTGTCATTTTTGCCAATTGTTTCATGTTGGAGACAAAAAACATTTTTATTTGATATTTTTTAAATCAAATATTCTTATTTTATCATTTGAACTGCAAATTAAAAACTATACCATGAAAAGGTCAAATCCAATTGACATTTTCATTTAAGTCTGAAAGAAACATTTCAGTCAGCCAAGGACTTTTTTTTCTTTTCAGATCACTAAAAATACTAAATAAAATTTGGTCAAGTCATCACAAAATAAAATTTCTGTGTTTTCTGTAATTTTAGTGAACCAATAAACCTATCATTCACACACCTGTGGACAACAGGCAAGCAATGAACAATCCACTACTACTGTTGACATGGATCCCTATTACAAA
>NW_017729025.1:43503166-43507706 GCF_001723915.1 Gavialis gangeticus | reverse complement strand
GAATGTTTTACATAAATATGAAGCTATTAAAGCATTCTCGAGTGTTTTTGTTTTTCTTTAAGTTTAATATTACTCTTAGCCTTGTATTTGCTTTCAGTTCAGTGAGATGGGTTAAAGAGTTCTACTCTTCTCCCAAATAATTCTCCTTCCAAGGGTGGGTTACAAAAAGTGCTACTGCTTTATAACCGATGGAGATGAGGAAGAAACATTTATTATAGACTGTTATTACAGAGTTATCCACACAGTGGGGTTTTTAAACCCTTTGCTGAATCATCTGGGATTAACTACTGCTAGAGATAAGACATTGGATTGTATGAGCTGTTGGTTCAATCCGCATGAGAATACTTTTGTTCTTCTCTAAAGAAGGTTGAAATCTTGGCTTAGAAGCAGTTTGGCTTTTTCCTTAAAAGGTACTGGGATTGAATGTGAGACCAAATTAATTTGAGATCCAATAATAGTTAATTACTTAAGGACCTCTTAAATCCTTTCATTCCTTAAACTGGCATGCAGGATCCCCTGCAATGCATATCAGATATATGACCCTCTGCTGTAAGCTAAACATAATGGGTAGCAAGGTATTGCAGATGCTAAACTCTGTCCACTCTCATTTTAAATTTAGAAATGGATATTATCATTTAATGAAATGCATAGGCACAGAAATAGGCAGCAGTTTTGTAGATGTGAACAAATTGTATCACTTTTCAAAGACAATGTTCATGTCTAGGATGGTATTTACCAACAATGAAGGTACTGGGTCCTTAGATGACCAACTCTTCTCTATCCATGCAAATTACCAGAGATTTGATCACTGTACTGAGCAATTCCCATGTTGCAGTTACAAGTTTTGGATTTGTTGGGGGTTTTTCTTGTCTTCAGTATTGTATAACACTTGTAGGTCTTGTTCATTTGCTCTGTCAACAACACTTCAATGTGCATTTGCTGAATTACTTCTTCTGTTTATTGGATTATGTTTACCTTTTTTCTCCTTTGTTAATTAGGTTTTAACTATACTTTCTGAGGAGTTCAGAGACCTGTAGGTATGAGCATCTTAGCAATTTTTTCTAAGGTCCAAACCAAAACTGTAGATCCAAGAACACTATTGCCACCCAGTGGGGCATCCAGTGATTCAGCTAGCAGCGCAATATATGCCTCTGACAATAACAAAGAGATCACTGATCACAAAAGAGTATGCTTGTCAGCTTATCTGGCCATTAAGCTGACAAATCATTCTGTAGTTTTTAGCCTTTCTGAAATCTTTGTATTACATATTCAGATTTTAGGATATGGAGCCTTTGTTCTCTTTTCTAAAGATTAAAAAAAATGTTACTTTTTAATGTAGAAACTACAACTGGTTGATGACAATTTCCTGATTTCTGTCACTAGACAGATTTCGGTAAGTAACCGTAATTTACACTGTTGCTTGAGTTCTGAAAATGCAGGAATATGTTTCATGGCAGTTCACTATCTCTGTAGGAAGAGACAACTGCCTTTTATAATGCTACTATTATATCTCAATAGAAACAGGTTTGCTTACTGATACAAGGTAAACAAAATATTTAATGTAAGCAATAAAAGGCTGATTTTCTTGGTTTATGAGATACCCACTATATCACAGTAGTTGACAGCTGTATTAATAATTCATACTTATTTCATGCAGAGAATCAGTTACAATGAATAGTTGTGGCTTCCCATTTTGATGGCAGCTTGTGATGCAACAAATTCCAACCCCTGATGTGACTATCCAAATGTCTAGATTTAAAAAAAAATCCAAATCCAGATGCAAAAGCTGACCCTTTTCTTTGTTAAGCTGACCCTTTTCTTTGTTATGCACCTCAGTGAAAGGATGGTTTTGATGGCACAACGTATAATGCATTGGCCTACTAGTAAGGCAGTAATAGACATCCAAAGATTGTGGGCTTTGTTCCCACCAGAGATCCTTTTGCCTATAATAGTTGTGACTGGATAAGATAACTAAGGAAATTCTTTCCTCAGACATGTACAGACTGAGGTCTTTGGGATCCAAGTTTTGAAGCTCATCCCCAAATGTAATTACAATTGACAGTAGAAGATGGGGATCTCACCTATTTATTTCCCATTCATTAGCCAACCTAGTTTATTTAAGAAGGCTCTAAAAATAATATCATACAACTATAACTGATTGTGATATGAATACACAACAGACTATTCCATTTTCAGGGAAAATACTTTTAAACTGTTAAAGTTTTTAAAGAAGGTTTCAATTTTGAGAAAGCAGCTTTTCATGTATTCTAAAATGTAGAAGGTTAACTATGTCACATACCTCCTCATTTCTCCTAATATGAAAGGTAGTTTAGAAATGTCATCCAGTTTGCTCAGGTTTGTTGTTTGCTTGTTTTGTTTTGTTTTGGTGTGTTTGGTTTTCTTTAGTAGCAGATTTTATAGCCAGGATATAATTCTCTAAAAATTCTACGGTATAGTCCAGAAAAAAATGTATGGAAAGAATATAAAACTCTATTATAAGGTTTCCCATCAGCCAAATGGTTTGTGCCCCCTCAGGCAGGTGAAACAAAAAATGATTTAAAAGGATTAAAATTTTAAAGATGGGGACAGGGAAACCACAAGAAAGACAATCAGAGAGAGTCTCTCATACATGTTGCAGAGCCAGCCTATGAATACACCTCTCTGTGGGTGCATCTATACAAGAAACCTTACTGCACAGTAGACTAATCTACTGTGCTGTAAGGTGTCACCATGTAACTGTGCACAGCAGCTACTGCACAGTAAATTAGGCTAATGCATGGTTTTCTGCTACCTGTAAATACAGGTAGTAGATTAACTGCACATTAGCAACTGCACAGTAGCACATGTGTAGACAGCTGACCAGGAGCAAATACCTCATGGTCAGCCCAGGCAGCAGGGGGCAGGGGAACTGCCCCCTCTCCTGGGCAGCTTCCTCCCAAGCCCCTGCCTCCATCAGTAGATCTGCCAGTGAGGGCACCGGGCTACAAAACAGATGCTATAGGAGGGGACAGTTTCTCAGACTTGCTCCCCAATCTGTTGATGGGGGCATGGGGCTGGTAAACAGCTGCCGGGGAGGAGACAGTTTCCCAGCCCTGTGCCCTAATCTTCTAATTGGGACACAGGGCTGGGAGGCAGTTACCCCAGAGAGGGGGTAGCTCCCACTGCCCACTGGAGCTGAGGCCTGACCTGCCCCCTGCCAGCCTGGGACTGGCACCTGGGGAAGCCTGGAGCTCCCTCTGGCTGCTGTAGGGGGACAGAGCAGGGCAGGAGCAGCTCTGCACTGAATTCCTCCCATTGCAAGCAAATTTGCTCCCAACACATGTAGATGCACTCCTAAGAAAAGTTTACTGTGTAGTATTTTGCTGTGCACTAAGCTTACAATGTATTAATAGTACATTTAGATATGCCCTGCATTTGTGTAAAACTAGGAATAAATTATATACAGTTGTATTACCAGGAGTGTCACTTTCAAGACTTGGGAAGTGATTCTTCTCCTCTATTCAGCACTAATGGGGCCTCACCTAAAGTGCTATGTTCTGTTTTTGGTCCATGCTTCAAGAAAGTTGTGAACAAATTGATAAGACTCCAGCAGAGAGCAACAAAATGATGAGAGGTCTGAGAATCATGACTTATAAGGAAAAGCTGAAAGAACTAGAGTTATTTAGTCTGGAGAAGAGAAGACTAGGGAAGAATTTGATCAGCAGTTTAAGGACGTTCCTGGGTGCCTGGGGCAAAGTGTAAGTGGCACTTGTGATTGCTGCAATTACAAATCCACATCTGCCAGCAACAGCTACTTTTTTTTTTGCTGCCCTTCCCCCACCAAGTTGACACCTCGGATGGTTGCCCCTTTCACCCCTTGTAGCTACATCACTGGATTTGGTAACACCTTTCAAATATCTGAAGGGCGATTATAGACAGGACAGAGATGGGCTTGTCTCTGTAGTTGCAGGGGACAAGACTAGGAACAATGGTCTCCAGCTATAAAATTTAGGAAACTGGAAATTTAGTTTTGAGATTAAGAAGAACTTTCTGACTATGAGAATAGTTAACCATCAGAATGGGCTACCCAGAGACAGTAGCACAACTGAAGGAGAGCAATTGCGGCAGCAGCCACAGGCTCCAACTTTGTTGCGGCAGTGGGAGAGGGGAAGCAACCATTGCCGGTGGCTGATGACACCTCCGCATTCAGCACAGCAGAAGCCAGCACTACCCTAGGTGCCACATGGCTGCCCCAGGAACACAGCTGCACTGCTCTGCCTCTGCCTGTGCCTCGAGAGGCTGTGGAATCCCTGGAATCCCTCAAAAACTTTAAGAGCAGGTAAACAGACATTTGGGTGATAAGGTTTAGTCAGGGATGATCCTGTCTTCAGTAAGAGGCTGGACTAGAAGGCCTTGTGAGGTCCCCTCCTTCTTTCCTATGACTGCAAAGTTTAAAAGGGCCCACCAAGAGCAAAAAAGCCCCAGTTAGGCTCTGGAGCAGCGAGAGACACGTGGGTGAAAGCCCGCTGTGCCCCTGCTCCCCTGAAGCTGCCCAGAGCCC
>NW_017729025.1:43495777-43498166 GCF_001723915.1 Gavialis gangeticus | reverse complement strand
CGTGGAGCCCCCCGCCGACCCCCAGCACAGCCGGAGGTAAGCGGGGCCCGTGGTGGGAGGGGGTTAACCCCTTAGTGAGTGGGAGGAGGTGAATGAATGGAGCCGGGCCGGGTCTCACCCCGCACAGGCCCCTACTTCACCCAGCCCCCCAGAGAGCCACACGACCAGAGCCGTGCGAACAGGCTGCGCAAACAGAAACACTTGTCTGCCCGCGTGTGAGTTAGCGCAGAGTTTGTGCAGGAGGGTGCGCGGGAGGGCCCGAGACCCTTCCTGCGAGCCCCCTAGGGTAGATAGACTCAGGCCCAGCCCACCTACCAGAGGCATGCCGCAGATGAGCATGCACCACAACCTGAGGGTCCCCTCGGGCTCTGCGGCCCCCACTCTGGCACCTCAGAGACAGCCACGCAGACAGAGCCCATTGTTCTGGGCTCCACACAGACGGAGGCTCTGGCTCTTGGCTGCATGGGCTGCCTGTCCCTTTTTCAGGCTCTGGGGCCCGGGAGCATGGCCAACTCCCCTTGTGGGGTCTGCTCCCTTTTGGGGTCTCTGGCACACTAGCTGGAGGAGCTTCAGGCCACAGGCCACAGACAGCATGCCATCAGGGACTGTGAGAAGGAGATAGACTCCTACTGCCAGGCCCTTCTCCCCCGGGAGCCGGAGGGTAGACCACGGTCTCCCTCCAGGACAAAGGAGGACTCCGGGAGCTCCCACTCTGTCCAGTCAGGGACATGGACCAAGGTGGTCAAGGGCCCTAAGGCCCACCGCACCAAGGCCCCTGCCCGGCTGGAGCTTAGCAACAGGTACGCACCTCTTGATGCTCCAGCAGAGTCTGCTGAGTTGCCATCTCCCGCAGGCAACACAGGCTCACCTGCAGCTACCACCCCCGCTCTCCCCAAGACAAACGTAAGGTGTTTGTTGTGGGAGACTCCATCCTGAGGTGGACTGAGAGGGTAATCTGCTGCCCCAACCCCTTAGCCCGGGAAGTCTGCTGCTTCCCAGGGGTCTGCATCCAGCACATTGCAGAGAGGATCCCTAAGCTCCTCCAGCCCACAAACCACTATCCCATGCTCCTTATTCATGTGGGCACCAACAACACGGCTCAGAGTGATCCCAGCTGGGTCATGAGGCGCTACAGGGATTTGGAAGCAGGGCTAAAGGGCTTGGGGGCACAGGTGGTGTTCTCTTTGATCCTCCCAGTCTCGGGGTATGGGCTGAGGAGGGAGAGGAGGATCCACGTAGTTAACCAAACACTGTGGCGCTGGTGTCATTGGGAAGGCTTTGGCTTCCATGACCACAGCCTGCTCTTTCACAAGAGAGGCTGGGAAGAGATGGCCTCCACCTCTCTCCCCTGGGGAGGAGGCTCTTCTCAGCCAGACAGGCTGACCTGCTGCATCGGGCTTTAAACTAAGCCTGTTGGGGGACAGGGGGACTACTGCCACTGCTGGCCCGCTGAGCAACCCTTGCAAAGCCAGCAGGGCAAGGCACATAAGAGAGCCCACCCCTGCCCCAGCCCTGGTACAATCTGTGGGCAAGGCAAGAGCCCCCAAGGGGACACTTGCCTGCCTGTACCCAAATGCCAGGAGCTTGGGATATAAGCAGGAGGAGCTCGTCCTCCTGCTTAATGCAAATAATTATGATGTCATAGAGATAAAGGAGACCTGGTGGGACCCCACCCATGACTGGACCACGGGTATAGATGGCTATAGCCTGTACAGGAGGGATCCTGTAGAAAAAAAAGACGGGGGTGTAGCTCTGTATGTTAAGGAAAGCTACATGTCCCTGCAAGCTGATATTGGTGACCAGGGTGGATGACTAGAGACCCTCTGGGTTAAAATCTGTGGGGTACACAGCACAGGGGACACAACGGTGGGAGTCTACTACAGACCTCCCACTCAAAGTCAAGAGCTTGACCAGGAGTTTGCCCAGAAACTGGCTGAGGCTGCATGCTCCAGGACCATGGTTGTCATGGGTGACTTCAATTACCCAGAGATCTCATGGGAGGATCACTCAGTGAAATCCGAGCAGTTGCAAAGCTTCCTCTCGTGCAGGGATGACCTCTACCTGACTCAAGAAATCTATGGGGCAACAAGAGGTAAAGTGCTGCTCGACCTGGTACTGGCTACTGGGGATGACCTAATCAGCGACCTAGTGATCGATGGGAAGCTGGGTGACAGCAACCATGAGCTAATCACCCTCACCATCCACCGTAAAGCTGGCAAGTCAGTCAGCAACACAGAAGTCATTGACTTCAGGAAAGCCGACTTTGACAAGCTCAGGAGGCTTGTCAGTCAGGCCCTAAGGGACCATGACCCCAGGGAGAGGGGAGTTCAAGAAGAGTGGTTGCTCCCCAAGGGAGTGATCCTCAATGCACAAGCTAAGTCTATTCCAT
>NW_017729025.1:43489321-43495388 GCF_001723915.1 Gavialis gangeticus | reverse complement strand
CTGGAACAGCCTGCCATCGGAGGTGGTTCAAACACCTACATTGAACACCTTCAAGAGCAAATTGGATGCTTATCTTGCTGGGATCCTATGACCCCAGCTGACTTCCTGCCCTTTGGGCGGGGGGCTGGACTCGATCTTCTGAGGTCCCTTCCTAATGTCTATGAAACCTATGATCCTATTCCTACAATTGTTATTCTTAGAATTGTTTTAATTGTTAGCATTCCACCAATGGGGTTCTCAGAGCCACTGTTTCCCTGGAATTATCTCTCCAAGAAATATCTTTGCCATTTATCTGTTTCATATAGTAACATGTTTTCATTTTCAATATGAAGTTCTCTTACATGACTGGGAAGCTCTCAAATAACATAAATTTTCAGTTAGCCCAGGCAAAGCACTGGTATATAATTGAGATTGTTGCAGTGTAAGAGGTGAACTAGTTAATCAACTAGGTGTCATTTCTATTCCTACTTCTACTCTAAAGTATCCTAAAGAGTATCCTAAAGGATCTACAGTAACTGCAGTGATAAATCATGCAATAGGCAAGAATATATTTGGGAGACATCTTTTACTGGACCAGCTGCATAACTGGGGTAGAGTTAGACAAGCTTTCAAATGCAAGAATACCTGAAAAAGAATATCTTGTATTCAGAAGCTTATGTAACTCTATACCCCAAATATGCAGTTGGTCCAATAAAAGATATCACCCACAAAAATCCTTGTCTCTCACATAATTTCTGAATCATCATAGCTACCACATCATTCTAAAATGCAATAAAACCTAGACTTTGATGGTTCCATCTCTTATATTAGGATAAAAATATATATGAAATACACATACAAACAAACACAGATATGGTTACTGTTCTTTGACATTGAGTTACAATTTTTTACTAAGTGGGATAAGTATGAGTGGGGGAGCAGGACCTCAGCCCTGCATACTGATTTAGAGGGGATGCCAGAATGACAGCTCCAGGGAGCCTGTGCAGTGACAGCAGGAAGAACAGTAGAGGTGTGCAAAGCAGACCCTATTTGATTTGGATTCAGATTCGGCCCGAATCAGAGACAGTGGTTCGATTCATTGATTCAGATCACTGTCCCTGATTCAATTCGGCCAAATCCAAATCTGAAGGTTCAACGCTGATTTGGAGAATCAGCACTTTGGACATAAACACAGCTTTAAATGTTTTTTCTACATACCTTGAGGTACCAGTGTGGCTCATGAATTCTGTGATGCTGGGGTGGATGGAGTGTCCCACAGGAGCGTATGGGGGGGCCCCCAGTGTGCTTCCCCATGAACCCAGAAGTGGACTGAAAGTACTTCCAGTCCACTTCTGGGTCCACTGGGGGACCCCCCCATGACCTCCTTGGCTCAGCAGTCTGCCATAGGGGGACCCCAGGTGCCCCCTACACACACCCAGGAGGCACCAGTCGCTGCGCCGGGGGGCATGGAGGGGCCCCCAGTGTGCTTTCTGGTGGACCCATTAGTGGACCAGAAGTGCTTGGGGAGCCCCCCCAGTGCTAGGCTCCATGCACCCCAACATCGCAGTGTTCATGAGCCACCTGGTACCTAGAAGTATATAGAAAAAACATTTAAAAGCTGTGTCTATGTCTGAATCACCAAATCTTTTCAAATCTCACCAAGTAGATTCAAAGGGTTCCAATTTGATTTGGAGAAATTAAAGGGTCCTCTGATTCAATTCAGATTCAGAGATTCAGCCACCCAATCAGGCTGAATCTCTGCCAAATTGAATCAGGAACTGAAGCTTTGCATAGCCCTAAAGAATAGGTGTGTGGGGACCCTATGCAGGAGCAACAGCAGCCTCCAACATCTTTTTTAATCCCTGGTAATATTCTCCCCATTCAGAATTCCTTTACCTACAGGGTGCCAAGATTCCCAGTCACACATCTCAGTTTATGTTTTTCTTCAGCTTTCTTTTTTGAGCTGGATGAGCAAATAATTGGGTTGCCTGTTTCTTGGTTTTCCAACAATCTATTTAACTCCTGAACTTTCTGCACCATTAGATTTTCCTTTGGACATGTGTACTCCAATAAAAAAAATCCAAATCAACACTTACTGCACTTTAGTTTCATTGGTAAAAGGGTCAGTACTCACCTACTGGCAGAGCTAGTCCTAGGATGTCAGACTGCAAGATTTACCCTTGTTTTAAAGGCATTATCTTTTGTAGTGGAAAGACAGGAATCTGTATCTCTAGAACCAGCCAATGTGCATGTAATGGCATCTTGGATAATCACTCTTTCCATCTTAGCAGTGTGCTATTATGAAGAAGATCTAATGGAGACCTTATGCCATTGATGTTACCTCCTAGCTATAATACCAAGAAGGAATTACAGATGTATAGGTGGGACTGCAATAATTTCCAGAGAAATAGTTTTATTTCTGTAGCAATATCACATTGACAAAGAACAAGTACTATGATTCAGGAAAATTATTGCACTTCAACTGGAAGGAAAGGTATTACTTGCTTTCTTGTTTTAATCTTCTAGGCTGGAAATTGTTCTTTTACCTAGCAGGAGCTATTTGCTCTTTACCTGTTGAGCTCATTTTTTATTAACCCTACCTTGTTGATTTAGATATATGACTTGCATCACTGAAATAAATGCTATGTTATTTCAATAAGGGAAAATTCACTCCAGACAAAGATGCCAGAGAAAGGCCAGACATCCTAAATTCTTATTTAAACTGTATTTTGAGAAGGTGATGGGCCTTTAGTGGAACACAAGTCTTCTGTTGTTTATTCACAGAAAGTGCTAACTTGTATAATGATGAGGTAGCTTGGATGTTTGCCACCTACATTTTCTCCTAACCACTGAGGAGAAGACAACCTAGGGAGAAGACCAGATATTATATATATATTTCTCCTAATACAATGAGATAAAACCATTTCAGTTACATGATTTATTGTGGCAGCTATTGTAGAACCTTTAGAATCAGTTTTAGAATGCCTTAGAATAGACCAGGCATGCTCAACATCCAACCCATGGACCAGATTGTCCCATGGTGCCATGTCATCCAAACTGTGGGATTCCCCATAGGTCTGGAAATTTGGCAGTGGGGTGGTAGGGCAGCACTATCACCGCTCCCCTACTGCCAGATCTTCAGATCCATGGGAAGCCCTAAGTCCAGCATGCTGGATCCTAGTCTGATCCCAGTGCACAGGGCCAGGCAGGGGCAACTCTGGTTCTCAGGGCCCAATCTAAGAGCGGGGAGCTGGAAGGGGCATTACTGGTCCTCGGGGGCCCACTATCAGCACACAAAAGGTAGGAGGGGGCAGTGTGTGGCCCCATGTCCCAGTTGAGTCCACAGATTGGACTTGTGTTACTCACCTGGCCTGTGGGGCCAAAAGGTTGAGCATCACTGAAATGGACCAATAGAAGTAAAAGGTAACATACCTTGTCCTTAGCTATCTCCTCTCTGATTCTTACAAGCAAACAATTTATTCTTAATTCAGGAACTGTTCCTCAAACCAAACCCTAGTGATCTTAATACCACGTTTCATAGTAGACTGGATCTATCAAGCAGACATGTTCTTTCCTCACTCAGTTTCGAATGCTTCTCTATTATGTATTCGCTTTGGTTTGTATCTTCTATTTTTCAGGGACCTGTGTGATCAGATTTCCATCTCATCATTTCAGAAAGCAAGAGAACGTTTTTAAGAGTAAAGGGGAAAAGATACTGGGTGCGTCTACACTTGCCTTTTAAGCAGGCTTCGCCTAAAATTGCCATTTTTAAGGCACATTAAAGGCATGTGTCTATACTTGTGCACCCTTAATGTGCCTTAAATATGGTGATTTAAGGCTATGCAAGGCTAAATTTGATACCTGCATAGAGCAGATGTCAAATATAGGCCTGAATAGCTAAGTTGCATTAGCACACATGTAAACACGCTAATGAGCATTTACATGATGTGCATCAATGGATAAACACCACATTAATGCACATTAGTGCATCTGCATGTGCACTAATGCAATGTAGCTATCTGTGTCTAAATTTAATGTGCCTTCATGCGCATTAGCACATCCACGTGTACACACACACCTAAATTGCTTTAATGACCCTTAAGCAAGAGCGCATTAAGTCTGGCGCGAGTAAATACATGTGTAGATATGCCCACTGAGAGCACCTGAGTATTATTGGGGACATTATTTGTATGGGTATAAAGTTCATTTGCCCAAATATTCATACTAGTCAGTTCCATGTATTACATGCCACTGGCATTCATTGCATTGCAGTCAATGGGTTCTGTTTGACCTACATGACTGGCATACTGGACTGTCCTTTTCTGACTGTAAAGAACTCATAGAGAATGATCTTCAAGCAGGTGAGAAAAAATAAAGGGATGCAGTGATGCTGCTTCCCAAAGACCAGATCTCCTTCTGTTTGTTGAGCCTTTCTAACTAAACCACAGATTGTCTGAATACATGCATACTCTTTGTCACTGCTGATTTCTCCTAATTTATGGAAGCTTGATCATGAACTAAGTGGAATCAAAAGAAGATAATGAAAAGATCATTATCCATTTTAGGAACTTGGCAACGGAAACACAGAATTTAAAGCCAACACCTTCTAGCATGAAAACTACAGTACTTCAAGTCACTGTTGCTTAGGCTGTGTTCCTTTGCATAAATGATCTGGGGAATAACAGTCTCCATCCTTATTTGCTTTATATCACAAACTGCCAGATGTGAACCAAAGATGCTACATTTAGCTTCTGTTGTAAAACTTTTCTTTGTGGAGATGCTATTTCAAATGAGCCGTGAAGTATTACATTCTTGAGAAGCAAAGGAACTTTGACTGGCTCTTTCAGTGACATAACAGCTGAAGTCACAGAAGAAACAGCAGAAGAGTCTTTAATGGATTCAATGCTGTGTTTATAACTTGGAAAACAACTGTCACTTTGTGTTTTTGGAAGTCATCCAGGAAGTGAAAGCTGAATGTTAAGAGCACTGAAGAGTAAAATGTTGTCACAGGCCTTAGCAAGATAGGCTCTGAGAATGGCAAAAAGTAAATTGTGATCAATTGATACAAAGCAAAGTGTGGAAGGCAGAGTTGTTCATATGGTAATTAAATGTTCAAATGCTAGTTTAGTTAAAATGGTATCTCTCCAGTTTTGTTTTTTGATGGGGGGGTGTTTTTGTTTATTTTTCTTTAAGAACACTGCAGTACATAACAAATAAGGGGACCAGCAATTGCATGTAAACTTTAAAATCTTCTGTTGCCAAGCGGTGGGTTTCTCTCATTTCTAAATGTAACTCCATATGCAGCACTTGCTACTGCAGAAAACATTTTCCAGCTGTCCCTTCCAGAAAAATGCAAAGCAAACTTTCTGCTGAGAATACTTCTGATATTATACTTTGCTATGCATGTATAATAAGAAAATAAATTCTGAAACCAAGTTATCATCTGCTATTCAGAATGAAGCTAATAAAATACTGGAGCTTGATAGAAAACCAGCTTCATAAAAGGGCTCTCACTTAGTTTATTAAGTGAACTTTCCATAATGTCATCTGTTGGAATTAAGGAGAAGATGAGTGTTTTGGTTTGTTTTTCTTTTACATAACACAGAGTTGAAGGAGTTTTATTTTGGAAGCCTAGAGTCCTTCGCTCAGATACATATACATATAGACAAGATTTTTCATTGTTTGCTCAATTGTTTTTATAAAAGGAAGGCAGAAAGAATGGCTGGAGGGAAATAACTTCAATGAAAATATAAATCCTGATCAAGATCTTAAACAACACACCAATGAAACTATGACAGTTTACACTAGCTAAGGATCTTCAACCTTTAATATCTAGATCAGGTGATTTGGTTACAAAGGAAAGGACATAGCATTCAAATATCTGTCCTGAGCACAATATTTCATTTTTGGATCATGAGTTTTGATTCATATTCATATCCAATAAAAATCATAGAATCATAGAAAGTTAGGGTTGGAAGGTACCTCAGGAGGTCACATCTAGTCCAACTCCCTTCTCAAAGCAAGACCATCACCAACTAAGATCATCCTAACCAAGGCTAGCCCGGGCTTAAAAACCTTCAAGGTTGGA
>NW_017729025.1:43480125-43484321 GCF_001723915.1 Gavialis gangeticus | reverse complement strand
TAGAAAGTCCATAGCCACTCTGGGTAACCTGTTCCAGTGGTTTACTACCCTCCTAGGGAGAACGTTTCTCTGAATATCTAACCTAAACCTCCCTTGCTGCAACTTGAGACCATTGCTCCTTGTTCTGTCGTCTGCCACCACTGAGAACAGTCTAGCTCCATCCTCTTTGGAACCGCCCTCCAGGTAGCTGAAGGCTGCTATTAAATCCCTTCTCAGTCTTCTCTTCTCCAGACTCAATAAACCCAGTTCCCTAAGCATCCCCCTCAGAAGTCATGTGCCTCAGTCCCCTAGCCACTTTCATTGCCCTCTGCTGGAGTCTCCAATTTGGCCACAACCTTTCTGTAGTAGTGGGACCCAAAACTAGACATAGTACTCCAGATGTGGCCTCACCAGTGCTGAGTAGAGGAGAATAATCACTTCTCTTGATCTGCTGGTGGCATTCTTATCAATGCAGCCCAGTTGACATTCTTGTCAACCAGGGCACACTGTTGGTTCATATTCAGCTTATTGTCAGCTGTAACCCCCAAGTGATTTTTTGCAGAGCTGCTGCCTAACCAGTCAGCCCCCAGCCTGTACTGGAGCATGGTACTCTTCCATCCTAAGTGCAGGCCTTTGAACTTGTCCCTATTGAACCTCATAAGATTTCTTTTGATCCAATCCTCCAATTTGTCTAGGTCTCTCTGACTCCTAACCCTACCCTCCAGCATATCTACTACTCCCCCCAGATTGGTGTCATCCTCAAACTTGCTAATCGCTGATGAAGATACTGAACAATAGCGGCCCCAGGTCTGACTCCTGGGGCACTCCACCTGATACCAGCTGCCAACCAGACATTGAGCCATTGACTACTACCTTCTGAGCCCAATGATCCAGCCATTTTTCTATCCACCTTACAGTCCATTCATCCAACCCATACTTCTTAAGCTTGTCTGCAAGAATGTTGTGGGAGACCATATCAAAAGCCTTGCTAAAATCAAGGTGCACCACATCCGTTGCTCTCCCCACATCCACAAAGCCAGTCATGTCATTATAGAAGGCAATCAGGTTGGTCAGGCATGACTTACCCTTGGTGAATCCATGCTGACTGTTTCTAATCACTTGAGAACCTGCTCCATGATTTTTCCAGCTGGCTGAGGTGAGGCTGACTGCTCTATAGTTCCTGGGATCCTCCTTTTTCCGTCTCTTAAATATGGGCACTATATTTGCCCTTTCCCAGTCATCCAGGACCTCTCCTGATTGCCATCAGTTTTCAAAGATGATGGCCAGTGGCTCTGCAATCACATCACCCAACTCCCTCATCGTGCTCGGGTGTATTCTGTCCGGCCCCAGATAGTTGTATACATCCACCTTTTCTAAATAGTCCCTAACCTGTTCTTTCACCACTATTGGCTGCCAACTTACTCCCCAAACTGTGCTACCTGATACAGTAGTTTTGGAGTTGACCTTGCCTGTGAAGACTGAGGTGAAAAGGGCACTGAGTACTTCAGCCTTTTCTGCATCCTCTGTCACAAAGCTGCCTCCCCGCTCAGTAAAAGACCCACATTTTCCATGATCTTCCTCTTGTTGCTGACATACTTGTAGAAAACCTTCTTGTTACCCTTCACATCCCTTGGTAGCTGCAACTCCATTTACACTTTGGCTTTCCAGACTTCATCCCTGCATGCCCGAGCAATACTTTTATTTTCCTCCCTGGTTGTTTGTCCAAGTTTCCATTTCTTATAAGCTTCCTTTTTGTGATTTATCTCACTGAAGAGTTCTCTGCTAAGCTAAGCTGCTCTTCTGCCATACTTGCTAGTCTTCCTGCACATTGGGATAGTTTGCTCCTGCACTCTCAGTGAGGCTTCTTTAAATACAGCCAGCTCTCCTGGACTCCTCTCACCATTAGTCTGGCTTCTCAGGGGATCCTGCCCATGAGTTCCCTGAGCGAGTCAAAGTCTCCTTTTCTGAAATCCAGGGTCTCTGCTGCTCTCTATCCTTCCCTTCCTCAGGATCCTGAATTCAATCATTTCATGGTTGCTGCTGCCCAAGTGCCATCTACTAGTACATTCCTCACCAATTCTTCCCTGTTTGTGAGCAGCTGGTCAAGACGAGCACAGCCCCTAGTTGGCCACTCCAGCACTTGCACTAGGAATTTGTCCCCAACGCTCTACAAAAACTTCCTGGATTCCCTGCGCACTGCTGGGTTGCCCTCCCAGCAGATGCCAGGGTGATTGAAGTCCCCCATGAGAATGAGGGCCTGTGAGCAGGATAATTCTGCTAGCTGTTTGAAAAATGTTCATCCACCACTTCCTCCTAGTCTGGTGGTCTATAGCAGACCCTCATAACGATGTCACCCTTGTTGCTATCTCCTCTGACTCTAACCCAGAGACTTTCAACAGGCCTATCTCCAGTTTCATACTGGAGCTCTGAGCAACCATATGGCTCTTTTACATATAGTGCAACTCCTCTTCCTATTCTCCCCTGCCTATCCTTTCTGAACAGTTTGCACCATCCATAACAGTACTCCAGTCATGTGAGCTCCCACCAAGTCTATGTTATTCCAATCACATCATAGTTCTGTGACTGTACAAGGACTTCTGATTCTTCCTGCTTTTTTCCCAGGCTCCGTGCATTCATGTATTGGTGCCTAGGGTAACTAGCTGATTGCCCTGATTTCTCAGGAAGAATGAGATTTCTCAGGAAAAATGTTAAGGAAAAGAATATCCTGATTTTACTAGGGGATTCTGTATTGGAAAGACACATTAGACATTTAGGGCTAGATCCTATTTTACCTTTTATGTACTTAGATAACCAACTATTTGATCCTGCTCACACCAACAAAAACCATTAGTGTATTTACTTCTGTAACAGGCTGGAACAGCTAGGTCACAAAAATCAGCAAAAAGAAAAAGGACCCGCCTAACTTTTTTGTTAACAAATTTTCAGGTACAAGCCAGGTTGAATAGGCTTGTGCTTAACTACCTAAGAGTAAGTTCATGTGATTAAACTGTATTGTGATAGACCTGAGAAATTATCTAGTGGTTCAGACTGTAAACTGGGATTTGGAAGACCTGAATTCAGACTTTCAATCTGACGACTTCCTAAGTGACGTTGGATGAGTGATTTAGTTTTACTTTACCTCAGTTCTTAATCCTTAAAATGGAGATCATAGTAATTTTCCTACCTCAGAGAAGTGTTGTGACTGCATTACGGAGGGGGCCCTAAATTGAAGCAGTGGGTTTTAAAAAACACTGCTTCAGTTTAGGGTTGATTAAACTCCCACATCATGCACACACTCTGCTGACTTTCCTGTCTCTCTGATGGGGTGAGGAGGATGAGCTGCCAGCGGGCAGAGTGGCGCCTGGGCTGGGCAGTGGGGGACTGGTGCTTCCCTCTATGGCAGCAGCAGCCCCCCCACAGGCGGCACCCACACCCAGGCACTCAGCTCAGTCAGTCCCAGGGGGCACCTCAGCTGCGGAGGGAAGCAGCACAGGTAGACAGGCAGGCTCCAAGGGGGGAAAAAATAAGATCAGGCTCGCTGCTTTTCTCGGGTGGAGCCTGCTTTCCTGGGCTGCTGCCAGGCTGCCTGCAGGGCTTTCTGCAGAGCCATGGAGCTGCATGGAGCTGGGTGCTTCACTCCATGGCTATCGGGGCAGTAAACTAAAACTCCTCAAAGGAGTTTTAGTTTGCTGCACCCCAAGTCATTTAAGGTGCATTACACCACTGAATTTCCTACAGCAGCTGGAATTAATGTGCAATATGCCGCCAAGGTGTGCAAACACCGACACCACTAAAGCAGTGCAAAACCATTTAGCCCACTTTAAAGTGTCATGCACACACACCTCTCATTTCATCTAGACATGGCCCATGTGATCTGAGACACAAAGCAATGGGGAACATTGTTAGACTATGGCTAATGGATTGCAAACTCTGAATAGATTATGCCACTGGTCAAAACACTTTTTCTTTATTCAATTTTGTCCAGCAGAGATAACTTGAAACTAAGTTACATCTCCAGGTGTGCTCTCTGTACATGCTACTTCGCAGAACCATCAGTATGGTCTACTGCTGTGGTGGCCAGAACCAGAGGGGTTACTATCATGAGCAATAAATATATGTTCTTGGAGACATCCAGGAAATTGTCTAGCTGTTAAGATTAGCTAATGCAAAGCTTGCAAGTTTGCAACCCACAAGTGGAATTTGTCTGTCACAATTTA
>NW_017729025.1:43465367-43480018 GCF_001723915.1 Gavialis gangeticus | reverse complement strand
AATTTCAAACCTCAAAGTAATGTGGTGTAATTTGCTTATTGGGTGAACCTGAGTTCGGGTGGTAACCTTTCATAATAATTTCTAACACCTTTTAATCCTATAGGGTAACAGCTATAGGGCAAGATTGTGAGTGGCTCTAAAGCCAACAGATTAGCATAAGATAAGGCATAAAGGAATGCACATGTCAGGTAACCAGTTTGAAGGACGGGACAGAGGGACCATCACTGTACCAAGCCTAGACCCCGCACTCCCAGTGTGAGCAAGGACCAGATCCTGACCAAGGGACCTTCCCAGTGACCCCTCAAACAGCACTGATCAGGGACGTCTGACTTCACTGGAACTACTTGGCATGCACCTGGCATTGAGGGACTGCCGATAAGTTGCCAACCCCATGTGGGAACACTTTGTCATTTTGTCTATCTGTTGTTATTATTTACTATTAGCTCTTTATTATTGTACTACTTGTTTGTCGCATTAACCTTTCTGTTAACTGTTTTATACTAAGCTATAAGTAAATTTGCCTTTACTTTACTCCCGACTCGCCTCCTTGATCCCAAACCCAGCAGTCTAACGGCTGATACACTCACAGCACCCAGCCGGCCTGTGATAACTACAGATTATGAAACACATGCCAATTGTCTCCCCACTGACCAAGTATAACAGTTCTGAGAAAAATACATCTGAGACTGAAGTAGTGATAGAAAAGTTTTGGCTGGTAAAATGCACCTGAAATATTTGGGGATTACACCTTTTAGAAAATAAAATAACTCATTGTGTTTGCCTTCACAGAGTAAGTGAAAGGGGTGCAAGTAGTAATTAACAAACCTGAACACCAGGGATAAATTCTCAACTTCCTAAGAGCAATGCATGGGACATAATGTATGACAAAAAGCCCAAAAGGAGAGAGACAAAAACAATTAGGAAAATATGCATTTATAGGTTCAGAGTAAATAATTCTTCACAATCTCATTTTCAAGATTTTTTACTTCAGAGGTTAATAATGTTCAAAAATAAACCTTAGCAGGCGTAACATTTTGTGAAAGGTAAGCAACTTTGCATCTAAAATGAGTGATATCCGTTAAAATAAGGCAAACATATATATGTTCTATCCTCTTCTACAATGTACAGAACAACTTCCACATGCCAACATGTTTTCAAGTAAGGAGTTAGAAAGTAAAACTAATGACAGAGTAAAAAAGCAAAGACTGTATTCAAGTTCCCTGTATGGGACATCAGAATCAGGAGATGATATTCTCTGCTTTTGTTTCTGAAAATTGTCATGAGTATCTATAATTTCCATCTGAACAAACACCAGAGGTGAGTAAGAAACACTTCAGTTTAATAACTTTTCCAATGGATGTCATTTATAATAGCTCTTTGCCATAGCAGAAGGCAGAAAAACTCCCCAAGTTCAAGTCAATATGCACTGGGAAATGATTCTTTATCCTGCCCTCAGATAAAGATAATCAATTTAAGTACATGAGAACAAGAATGGGGTTAATTAGCATCTAATCCCTCGCTGCATGTAATTGTCCAATTTCTATGACAAAAAATTAGTAGTCACTCAGACTTGTCTTTCAGATGCCAGTGGCTTTCTGATATGGGTGGAGAGATGGGTGTATGTAATTCTTTGGGTAGGCCTCACTGGATCATTGATTAATTTATGCTTCTCACACAAAGGGTTTGCTAAAGCAACAACAACACTAATAACCCCAGACAAAATTCTGCATCTCTCATTCACCTTATGCTCTTTGTTTTCCCATAGACTGATATAAATAGAGATTGACACTGTGCTTCAGGCCCCCCTACACATGAATCTAAAGGTACGATGGGATCTAATGCACAATTCACACAATTGTGCCTCCTGCCATGCCACATGTGCATGGCAGGAGATGTGATGGGATTGTGCATTAGACCCCATTGCACCTTATTGCCAGTGCAAGGAGGGCCCAATCAGCAAACTCCTGTGGCTGGAAACCCCATGCACCCCAGGTGAGGAACTGCCAGCCACAGGAGTGCCCCACATGTCCCCGGGGATGAAGGATCACTGCTGGGCAATACCTGTGACATGTAGAGTAGGCCTCAGACTCAGATATTTTCCTCAGATTCAGCAAAAGTAGATAATTAGATCAAATTATATTGGTAATTAGCATGAAGGATTTTTAGTATCCTTATTATGAAGGATTTTTCCTCCCAACAAAATTTGTCAGGTACATTTATGTGTTGTAAAGCCACAACAATTGGTCCAAAGAAGCCAAAATGTTTGATACAACCAGTTGTTTGTTTAAAGCAGGCCAGAAGCATCAGAAAGTCTTCTCCTTTCATTAAGACTAGTTTTGGTTTTGCTTTTCAGAAACCCAGTATGGCAAATCTATTTTACAAGCCAAATCCTGTACTCTTGTGTTCAGTCAAATCAACCTTTAAAATAAAGAATGCTTGTATGCATGTGGGGGCACTGCTCTGATACATTGTTATTACTTGATTAATTGAGTCTGCTGGAGTGTACTAGATAGCATGCTCCAGCAGCCTCTGCATCTCATGTATTCAGGGTCCCCATGCTTCAAAATGGTGGCAGGAGTGCTTTAACTAAAGCTCATTGAATGAGCTGTAGTTAAACCATCCCCACCCTCCATTTTGAAGTGCAGGACTCTGAATACATGAGATACAGAGGCTGCTGGAGTGTGCCCCTCGGACAGCCACTCTAATTAAAGCCCCTCCACCCCCACCCCTAGAGCATATGTAGACTCCCTAAGGGCTGCCTAATGAAATGACATCTGAGTGAACTCAGAAAGCCTGATCATGCCTCCTGCAGGAAAATTTGTAGAATAGAGCTGCAGGGCAGGTGCTGTCCATCAAATTATGATTTCTTCCTATTTCTTCCTTTGGATGATGGAAGGAAGACAGTTACTGAAAATCTATATGGATTTCAGAGAATTAGCAGGAGTCCAGCAAAAGCCCAACATTTTCAGAGTGATCCCCATGTTATTTGCAGTCCAAGTAATATGGTATGAGCTAAAACAACTTGAGTGCATCCTGTATTTCTCTCTTGCATGTGTGTGCGGTGGGGGGGAGGGGGCTGTGTGAGTGTGCGTGTGTAGGTGGGAGGAGGTGTGATTCTTCCCAAGCCCTCTCATACAATGTAATTAAAGGCTTAAGTTAACTTGTTAAATCATAACTAAAGCTTATGTCATGCAGCAGTGAGGAAATGACATCTAGAAGGATTTCTCACCAAATAAATTGATGGATGAATTTAAAGATAAGCATAGGGATTCCACTTATCAGCATGACTCTTCAAGATGCATCAGGAAAATAATTCATTTGAATTACAATGTGATCTATTAGGTAGTGCTCAAACAAATCAGCTCACAGCCTCAGTAACTGGCTGGGATCTGCTGATCTACATGGGAGGAGTGGGGAGAAAGAGTCCCCTGTGCCAAGATACAGAATAACTCTATTATCAGCACTTCCTAAACTCTATTATCAGTACTTCCTAACTGTTAGGGTGGACAGAAGCACAGTTGGTTAGTCCAAAGAAAGTGGGGGTTACCCTAGAGAGCACCGATGTCAAGCCAAGTAACAGGCCTAGTCCAAGTTATTGAGCTGCGGCTTGCAATGAAAACAGGGTCAAGGAAAGCCATTGGTCGTATGGGGAGAGCCAAGCTAAGGACAGGAGTACTTAGAATAATCAAGGGCAGGAATAGCCAAGCACAGTAGTGGAAGCAGATACTGGCAGGCATGAACAACACATGCCACCGGTAGCGGGGGGAGGACACGGTGGTGGTGGTGGGAGCATGGCAGTGGTAAGCGGGAGCTCCCACAAATGCCACCAGCACTGTCAGCAGTGGGGGAGGGGACGGTGAGTGCTGACCAAGAGTCAGCAACCACCTGCAGATGCCGTTAGCAATGGCAGTGGCAGCCAGCAGCAATCGTGGACTGCCCGCAGACACCAGCAGCAGTGTTGGCAGTGGGGTGGTGAGTGGCGACTGCCCACAGGCACCACCAACAGTGTCAGTGGTACGTTTTTGTAGGAGGTGCACTGCCACGCTCAGGGCACCTCCTACACATTGCCCCTGCAGGCAGGTACTCAGCAAGAATCCAGACAGGAGTGAGGTACAGGTCCAGACTAGGCAAGCTGTAGGCAGGAACTAAGCAAAAGCAAGGCACAGGTTTAGACTAGGCAATGGAGCAAACAAATATGTAAGCAAGTGTAGCAGGTTCACCTTTCAGAGCTTGGGTTGAGTCCCAGGCTTGAGATCCTGCTGTTTTGATTGGTGGAGCCCATCTACCAATCAGGAGGCAGCAGGAGAAATAAAGTCATGCCCTTTCCTGAGGGGAGGGGGAGAAGAGCTCCCCCAGACCTGATTGAAGATTGTAAACTGTCAGGTCTGGAAGACTTCAGGGGCCAAGCCCTGGAGCATGTAAAAGGAGCTGCGTGCCCAACATGAGGGTCAAATGCAGTGAGGGACTCAAGAAGAGCGGAGCCAAGAAAAGTTAGGGAGCTCTCCCTCAGCAGGCAATAGGCCCAAGGCTCCTGAAGCTGCCACTGGAGGAGCAGCCTTGGGAGTGGTGCAAGACTGCCTGGGCTGTTGACGGTGCACAGGGATGGTGCACAGAGACCCAGCCCTGGGAGCAGTGTGAGACTGCTCAGGCCCACCACAGTTCATGGTTCAGTGCATGCAGCCCAGGTTTTGGGAGCCGCAAGCGGCACCTTGAGCTTGCAACCCCAGCAGGACATTGAAGGCCACAGTGAGGCAGCTCAGGCCCCATCTCCTGACAAACAGCCAGGTCCCACGGTGCACAGGGCAGCACATGGACCCAAGATTTGGGAGCCAGGGAGCAGCGGAGGCTGCTTGGGTTAACCACCCAACATGAAGACAGCTAGCCGGAGCCTGAAGGGCCCAGGCTGTGCTAAGAGAGCTCTCAGTGCCAAGCCAGGGCACGGGAAAATGGCAGTGCTGTGGTGTGAGGCCCAGGAGCCAGAAGCTAGGAGGAGCTGAGCCCTCAGTGCCCAGAGCAGGGCACAGGGTGGGGAGAAACCCAGCAGCACGAGAGAGGCCTGGAGAGGCACTCCAGCAGAGGAGACCCCACTGAGCTGTGCCCTGACCATCACCACCTGAGGGGACTTGAGTCATTGGCCCCTTGGGTCCCACAGGGGAAAGACATTTGGGGCAGGCTAACCCAGAGAAGGGGCTGGGTGAGCAGCCCCCCACCTAGTCAAGGCCCTAAGGGGAGGGGCCCTTGGTGCTTCCTGGACACCCCCAAGGGACCCAACTGGAAGGAGGACTATCCCTTGCTATGGGTCAGGGATTATATTAAGGGATAAATGTTATTAAGATTGTTCATGTTTGTGCCTTATATTTTGTAATTGAAATGTTGTATTGTGATGTTGTAAATAGTGTTATTTAGGGTTTGACCTTGGTTATTGGTTAGTGTTCACTGTGTAAATATATGTATATGATATTTAGTTTTATGTTCATGTATATTATAACTTAATAAATTGTATATAGTTAAGAACTTTGGGCTTGGGCTAACTCTATAGAGGAAAGAAGGATCTGCTTCAAATTCTGGCATCCCTCTCACAGCACCCCCTCCTGTCTACCCATCCCATTCAATTGAGAAAAGGGCACACCCTTGGGTATACCCGGGTTATACAAGGATCAAGGTAATAGTTAGGCTAGACAAGGTTCAGGTGGGATCTAGGTAGGCGCAAGCATGTTAGCAGGGGGTCCAAGCAGTCCTGGAGATGCAGCCAGGCCCTCTATTGCTCAGGCAACTCTACTATCTTACCTAAAATCATAGGCTAGGGACAGAAGTTACATATAAATCAGTTTAAATTATCAGAAACTGGTCTAAACCTGTAACAGAATGTAAGTTCAGTGCACATGAACCAGTTTCAAAATGGCCAAAACTGGTTTAAGATAAACCTGGTTGAATGTAGCGTCAGACGTAGCTGATTTGGGTCAAACCAGTTTATGCAATTTCTGTCCCAGACCCCTTCCGGGTTTAAGTTAAACCAGAGTTCTCCAGCATCCAAGCATGCTTTTCAGCCCTAAGCTAGGCTGTGCTGTCTTCTCCAGAAAGTATTGCTGGCCCTACCCCTCTGCTCCCTAGCTCAGGAACCACGCCCGGGATCCAGCAGCCCCTGAAACAAATAGGGAGATGGAGGGGGATTTAATTTCCCCCTCCATCCCCTGCTCCACTGGCAGCTGGGATCTGCATGGAGGGGCCGAGCAGTCTGTCAGCCATTCCCCCTTCCCCACTCCAGCAGCAGGGGAGGGAGTAGCCAGAGCCAGCCAGCATGATTCCACCATCTACCTACCTTGTCAGCGGTTGAGGCTGGGGCTGGGGCTGTGGGGCTGAGCCCAGTCGGTCTGTGGGTGCTGCCAAAGGCAGACATGGAGGGGCCAAGCCAGGCTGGGCTGTGGGGACTGGGTCCTCCCCAGCAGCTCAGGCGGGGGCTGCAAGAGCTGAATGGCCAGATTGCTCCCAGCTCCCCACGCCCAGGCTGGGTGAGGCTGTTATGTCCCAGTGGCTGAGGCTCTGTGAGCCCAACCCAGCAGCACAGGCAGGGGCAGGCTGGGTAGGGTTGCTCAGGCCAGCTTGGAGGTGCAGACAGGCCC
Source organism: Gavialis gangeticus (assembly GCF_001723915.1). Lineage (NCBI taxonomy): Eukaryota > Metazoa > Chordata > Crocodylia > Gavialidae > Gavialis > Gavialis gangeticus. The sequence continues at coordinate 43,473,398 of NW_017729025.1, read as the reverse complement.
CATATCCAGCAGCCACCCACCGCAGCTATACCCCATGCTCTGTGCAGCACCCAGCAGCTGCAGCCATATCACAAGCTGTGGGCTGGCCAGGGCCAGGGGTGCTATTCTGTTCCCATTGCCTCCAGCTGCTGCAGCTTCTGCCACCCCTGCCTCTGGTGCACCACACTGCGCTGCTCTGCTCATCATGCCGGGCAGAAGGAGTGTGTAGAAGGCAGCCAGAGCTGGAGCCAGATCTCCATGTGCTGGGCTGAAGCTGCAGGGCTAAAGCTTCCCCTATCATGAGCAGCACTGCACAGGGTATCAGGAGCTGCAGCTGGAGGTGAGGGGAGAAAAACAGCCCTGCTGGGCCAAGCCAGCTTCCCCTTGCCTCCAGTGGCTACTCCCACTCCTGCCCCTGCTGCGCTGCTCCAGGTGGTGGGGGTGAAGGGAGCTTTAGCCAGGGAAAGTTGACTTAGCAGGGCTGTTCTTCTCCCCTCATCTCCAGCCGTGGCTCCTGCACAGCACCACTCAGTGCAGGGAGAGCTTCAGCCCCACAGGTTCACCCTAGCATATGAAGCTGTGGCTCCAGCTGGCTTCTACATGCTCCACCCACCCAGTGTAATGAGCAGAGTGCAGCAGCAGCAACAGCCAGAACTAGGGCAGCTGGAGGCAAATGGGATAGAATACCAGCTCCAGCCCCAGCCAGCCCACAGCTTGTGATGGGGCTATACCAGGTGCTGCACAGGGCAGGGCATGCCTGCAGTGGGCAGCTGCCAGGCTTGGGGCCCTCCAGCAGCTCCAAGCCATCCCCAGCAGCCCTACCCAGCCAGCCCGCACCCATGCAGCCTGGGCCAGGCTGTCACAGGGCCACAGCCACTGGGACATGACAGCCCTGCCTGACCTGGGTATAGGGAGCTGGGAGCAATCTGGCCATGCAGCACCCATGGCTCCAGCTTGAGATGCTGGGAAGGGCCCAGCGCCCAAGGCCCAGCCTGGGCCTGCCCCTCTGCATCCAACCTCAGCAGCACCCACAGGCTGTCACTCCCAGCTGGGACATGGAACTGCATCCAGCTGGGCCTAGATTCATTACACCAACCTGTCCAAGCACTTCCAAGCTGTTTAGAAACGCATGGAAGGATAGATCTATGTATTAGTGTGCACTATGGCTATATTTTTCTATGGCTCTGGCTCCCTCACCATGCACTCTTCATCCATAAGTACAATATTTGCTTTGGGTTCTAAGCTTCCCAGGACAGAATTTCATCTAATCCCTTCTCCTTCAGTCTCAAAATTCAGAAATACTTTACTGCTACTAAGAAAGGTTACATTGCATCTGTGAATCATTAGAAGGAGCTACAAATACAATTGAGACCCATAATACAAAGGAAAGACAGAATTTGTTTGTTAAGGACCAGGTTCTGATATGCCTTTTTGTTCTTCAGGAGCATCTTACTCCACAAGTTTTCTTCTTACCTTTCTGGTACACATGTATCCCATGGAGCTACATGCAGAGCAAACTACTATTTTGCTTGAATAATGTTCGGTTATGTTCGGTTTTTGCCTCTGTTTTTCTTAGCCTTTCTTCCTCATAGCATTGGAGCAGTAAAACTAAAGGAAGACTTGCACGAAAAAATTTAAATAATGCACTCTTTGACATTAAGTATCAAAGATACTATGAGCAATGACCTCACATCTGAACTAGAGATGAACATTACCTGCCAACATCTTAGATATCAGATTGTTGGGGCCCAATGAAACATGCATGAATGGCATTAATACTGCAGTCAAACCACCATGGGCTATTATTATGGTGCATTACAGTATGATCATAACTTGAATGAAGGACTTTCCAAAAAAATATGAAGTGCCATCTACTAAATGTACCAGTAATTTAGTAGGTAGCATTACCCTTTTCACCCTGAGTCCCTGCTAAGCTATTATTCCAAGAGGGTACACTAAGGACACTGTCTCTCCAGATATATTGTATTTCAGGAGACTTTGGGAATTAACAAAATTCCCCCTTTTCTTCCTATTTCCCTTATATTTCATTTCAGCTCAGCTGTACACTGGAACAGGTCAGAATGGGTAGTAGAAGTGCAAATATATCAAAATATGAGATTGTTCAGACCAGTTTTTTAAATGGCTTTGACCAGGTTCAGGTGTACTTGTAAGTACTTATCTGAACCATACCAGAACTACAAATTTAACAGACAGAAAGCTTAAAAGAATTTTTTTCTTGATATTTTTCTTTCTCAGATTGCTGGGAACATGTATATCACCATTAATGTTTAGAGCTGCAAGGAATGGAATTTACTTTTCAAACTTAACTTTCTGCTAATGATTGACTTCTGCTTTCTATACAATCATTTACATATTTCCTGCAAGGGAAGTATTTTAAGAAAAAGAGAGAGGGAGAGAGAGAAGAAGAGAGGGAGAGAGAGGGGGAGAACTCTGCCCAATTCATTTCCAGGAATCTGGGTATAACACTTAAAATTTGCATTGTAATTACTTATTAAAAAGAAATCTAATTCATTTTGTTACTATAACTCATTTGTCAGATATAATTAAAATGACCTCAGGTGGCAGGTTAAAATAGTGCAGTCAATCTGAGCAGAATGAAACTAAAACTTTTTCAGAACAGAAAATGCTCGATAAATTTTAGTTCACGAAAAAGCAGAAATAATGTTCTTGCTCATCTCTCATAAACAGGCAAGAGAAAATGAAACCAACCTTCTTGCATGAAGAGCTGAGAATGACTGCAACAAAAAGGTAGATTTTAGGCCAAATTCATCCATGGGGTAATTTCACAGAAGTCATTACAATTACACAAAGGATGAATTTGACCCTCTTTAGTAGGAAATATGGTTAAAAGTCCTTTCTACTAATCAGTGTACATATACCCTGAAGAATTAAAAATGGAATGATTTTGTAATACTTAAGCAATTCCCTTACATAAATAGTCCTAATAGAGACAGTGGATCAATTCATATGAGTAACTGATGAGTATTTATGGAAATTGCCTTATGGGTCTACTCTATTAGAAAGCCACAACTCCATTCAGTTTCTTGTTGCAGTAGCTGATGTAGATGAAGAACTTATTACTCACATGCTTGGGAGTGAAGTGTGGGGGACAGACGGCATTTTAATTAAAATGGTTCCCAGACAGCTGCTCTAATTAAAATGTCTCATAGTCAAGTGTATTAAGCCCCTGCATGTTTCAAAATGGCTGCAACAGGCTTTATCTAAAGCTCATTTGATGAGGTCTAGATAAAGTGCCCCCCGCTGCCATTTTCAATGCGCGGGGCTTGATACACATGGCAGTGAGGCGACGCTGGAAAGTTCTGATTAAAACGTGGCGCAGACTCGGTTAATCGAGTCTGCTCCAATGTGTTGTAATTACACCGTGAACTCGCACATCTGTGGGCACCCAAAGATACAAGTCTAGTCAATGAAAAGCCCATTCCTACTACATTGGCTGGAGCTGCCTAGGCTTTAAAGGTATTTAACAGACTGTCTTGGATTTTCAAAGAAGCCAAAGGTATTTGATTCAGATTTGGGCACCCAATTCCCTTCAGATCATTTGAAAATCCTAACTGTCATTTTTAATTATGTTGTTTTTGTTATGAGGCTTCCTGAGAAACCTGACCAAGATTAGAACCATATTGTCCTTGGAGTTTTTTATTCCAAATTTTAAATGAAATTTCAATAAACAAATAATAGTTACCAAGCTTTCTGCCTAAGCACAAAATACTGTCACATAGCACAGAACAAAAAGGCCCCTGGAAGATGTTACACTTAAAATTCAATTAACTTATAATCGTGACATAAATAGTAACCTGGCCCCATGTAAACAGGTAAGGTTTCCATCATGCCTTATATCGAACATGTGGCTGGGTAGCCACGCCATTCAGCTTGATGCTGGCTTCGTGGCCAGGCTTGGTTGACAGCTCTCCCAGGTCAGCAGGCTGACGACCGTGTGGTGCAGTCCTGTAAGGGGCTGCACCCTACTGTTTTTAGGGTGCTGAGTGGAAAGGGGTTTATCAGCTTAATGAGGCCCCCCTTGACCTTGTATGGTGCTTGCCTTTCCCTGTGGCTTCTAGGTGGCTGCAGAGGGAGGTACTTGACACATCCAAGCCAGGAAACCCTGGGATTGGGAGGAGGTTTCCTGATCCCAGGTTTCTCATGTGCTGGGGATGTCAGAAAAAACCATATATGCAAAGTGACTCTGGGTTGACCGACAAGGAGCTTATCATTGCCTCCAGGACCTCATGGCTCACACTAGGCTGCAGGCAACTGGCTGTAGGCATTTATACACATACTTTTTTGTGCTGCAAGGCACCAGAGATCCAGCACATCAAAGCAGATTTAACTGAGTCTGCTCTGCATGCGAGCTGATGCACCCAGCGCTGTGTCACATGCATTTGTATAAATGGCAAAATGCGTGTCAGTGCTGGGAAAATGGTGGCAGTGCACTTTTGAACTAAAATACCTTTGATGTGTTTTAGTTCAAAAGCACGCCACCACCATTTTCTCAGCTCTGACATGCATTTTGCCATTTACACAAAAGCATGTGACGCAGCACCAGGCACTTTCAAAAGCTTCCAGCATTGCATCGTACAAACGTCTAAAAATGCTTGGATTTCAGCTTGCCTGTGCGGTGGGAGCCTGGGATCATTATGACTCCTTGATCATGATCCTGGACTCCCCCTGTACTACCAAGTAGAAATTGCAGAATTGACATAATCCCAAAATCATGCCTCTCTCCATGTACATGTGGTATGGCAGGAAGTGCAACTGTTGGGATCAAGGAACAGATCTCACTGTGCCATTAAATCAACGTGCACCAAGACCAAAGTGTTGTAATTTAGCGGGGAAGATTCTTTGAGTAGATGTGTTATCTTTTATTAGACCAACTGAGTAGTTAGAAAAAAGTTCTTGGCCAGCTTTCGAGCGCAGTCACCCTTCTTCAGGCATGTGGAATCTCTGAACAGCAGAAGAAGGGTGACTGCGCTCAAAAGCTTAGCAAGAACTTTTTTCCAACTACTCAGTTGGTCTAATAAAAGATATCACATCTACTCAAAGAACCTTGCTTGCTTATGTTGTTAGACCAACATGGCCACAATCAAAACCCCAGCAACATGGTAATTTAGCTGGTGAATTTACCTACAGAATATTAACTGATGTAGAACTGTGATCCAATTTAAAGATATTACAGAGAGTACCAAGGCTTTCAAACATCAAAGAAATGTACCATATTTACTGGGAGAAGCTATTCAGAAAACTCAGCCATCATTTTTGCCATGTTCTATGGCTGCCTCTTATAAAGAGAAAGAGTTCTTTAATGCTACCTCTCTCCTCTGTGCACAAAATACTAGTCTGATTCAACAGGCCCCAAAAATGTGCCTTACATTATATCAGAAGCAATTCTAAGCCTGTCAAAGTTAATCCAGATCACAACTGGAGTATATGGAATAGCACACACTTTTCATCTTCACCACTGATATTCTGTGCAGATTGCTGTTCAGATGCTCCTTTGTGAGATGAGTGCCTGAAATACTCAAAGTTGAAGCACATGCTGGTTTCCCTGGATGCAAATATTCATACCCATCTGTTAGATTGGTAATAGGCCCATTTAGAAAGTTATGCCATTTGTAACTGACTGTGTCAACCACGGATAAGACTTAAAAGGGGCATGGTGCAAAACACACCAATTGCCATCTTTGCCCAAGGAATCACCACTTCCTCAAATAATTTCCAGTTACTAGAGCTTGATACTGCTTCTATCTAGTTCAGTTGCAGGGGAAACCCTCTCATTAAGCCTAGTGTTGCAGGATCCAGACCTGCGTGACTTAGACTGTTGTGGAGGTGCTGTTCAGGACACTACAGTTAAAGCTAAGCTACTTTTTGCATTTAATATAGGTGCAAAGGTATCATACCATATATATCAAAGGAACCGGGCACAGAGCTGCAAAAACAAGGATCTGAATGTTCCTGAAGTTTAAGGCTGATTAGATTCATGGTTCTGCCGCAGCCAATTTAGGCTTGGATTTGAATCTATAACTAAACTTTCACAATATTCTGGGGCTTTCGAATTCAAGGTATTTTATTCAGATTAAAATTTATATTCATAACTATAATCTCTATAATCAATATCAATGTATAGCTCTATATCAGCTGATAATTACTACAGCTTTATTGCTTGCCAGGAAAAAAAACCTGATCAGGAAAAAATAAATAGAACATAAAACAGAAACATCCAAGACAGAATAGCATACAAGGAAAGATTTCCTGACACCTACAAGCTGATGTAGAGCAGTTGGTCTGTTTAGACCCTCTAGCGGCTTGTATAGAATTTCTTAGAGTTTTGCTGAAAAAAGTTTGCTATCATTTTCAGTGGCACATGCAGAAGCAACCTGGTTGCTTGTAATCTGGTGGCACATGGATGTGGTAAAATCTCAAATAGGAGAGGCTTGAAAACTTTTGAACTGAAAAAACTGCCCTCAATGTCCAGTCATTGTTGAACTGGCAGCTTGTAATACAATTTGAGAATAAAAGCGTCCATGTGAAAACAATAACACATAGGAAAAGGAAGGGGTGTTTCTTTGCTTCTCTCTGGAAATGATTTGTTCAGAAGATGCCTGTTCCCCAACAGCCTTTCACAGCGCTCACAGCAGGTGTTTTATCTTAATGATTGTCTAGCTTTTTTATTTTCTTCCCTTACTGTACTCACATTCTGCTTTGTCATCAGTTCAGTGTCATTCATTACCAAGAACATTCCCTCAACTGGCACATTAGTGCCTGGGAAAGAAAAGTCAGTGCAAATCCAAAGCTCCTAAAGTGTGTGAAAACTAAAAAGGGTTGGGTTTTTTTATGGCTAAAAATCAGTGCAAATATCTTCTCCCCTCCTGCCAATCAGCTTTGCAACTTCATTTTACCCTTACTAGATGATCTATGCCTTTATGTATCATTTCCCTACCAATCAGAATCAGCCAGATTGTTCATTTTCCCATTATGTAATATAAATTTGGAAAAAAAAACATTTAGCATAACATTGGTCCCTCACAGGCTCTACATTCATGAACAAAGTCAGAGCGGGATTTTTCTACAGTAAAGGGATTACTTATGTAACTATGGCAGGGCACTGGTAGTGCCTGCCGCTTTAAGGACTGGGCCAGGGAGGGGCAGGTGCCTGATGAGAGTGGCCATTTTAAGGCCCAGCTCCCCGAACTGAGGGCAGTTCATGATCAGCCAGCAGAGGAGAAACACTTCTCTGCTGAGCTCTATCAGGAACACCTCAGAGGTAAAGGGTGAGGCTATGGGGAAGAAGGAGGACTTAGTGGTCCTGAGCACAACCTAAAACTGCACACTGCTAGGGCAGAAAGGCCTGTTGGGGCTGCTGGTGGCACGACGGTCCCTATGTAAATGCCATGAGTGAGCACCTCCCTGGTGTAAGGTGGGTTGAGGCGCCTTAACCTCAGCCCCCAAACTTTGGGTGGGTTATATAATGCAGGAAAGGCCAGGTAAGCTTCTTGAAGCATCTGAGCCTGCTGGAGTGAGTGACCCCACAGGGCCAGGCATAGCTTGAGAAGCACCTGAGCTGGAAATGGGGGACCCAGAACCCTGTGAGGAGGCAAGCGGCTTAGACTTGTCCTGAAGGACCCTTGACTGGTCTGTGCTGGGTTCAGGACACAAAGGGGAGGTTTTAAGAGCCAAGGTGGCACAGCGTGAGGGATCCTGACTGGCCCAAGATGGAACAAGGGCCTAAGGGGAAGCCAAAGGTCCTGACTAAGGGGGTGAAGGGTACAGCTGAGTTTCGCTGCCTGGCATGCCATCTGTGAAGCTTGAGCCACAGTGTAGGGGTGGATCAGAGCTGTGGCTATTCCCCTAAACATCAGGGTTCAAAATGGGCATGCTCCCACCTAATTAACATCTCAATACTATTACATTAAGGCATGGCAGGAGAGTGAGGTGGGTGGCTGGCTCATAGACAGGAGGCAGGCCAGTGTACATACCGGACATAGTTTCATAGTTTCTAGGGTCGGAAGGGACCTG